>NC_138548.1:170159427-170281927 GCF_964273705.1 Natrix helvetica | reverse complement strand
GACACTTGTATATCTATTATTCTTTCATTCCAGAACTCTACAGGTCTTTGATATGGGTGGAGGTCTCTTCCACTCCAAAAAGTGGTTGAGTAACTAATGACGACAGTATAAAGGTTCCTTATTCAGAAGCAAAATGGCACTGAAGATCAGTTCCTAGGAAGCAAGAGAGAAAAGCTGTTGCTCTCTGCACGAGCTCTGGATTTCTCAAAGGCATATAGTTGAGCACTATGGGAAACAGATAGCATCTTACGTCCATTTCAATCTCTCATTCCTCCCATATCAGAAGATCTTGTGGTTCTTCTCTTCCATAACAGGAGATGGTTTTCTTCTGCTGAAGTGAACTGGAAGCTCTTGTTCTATGAGTATTTTACAGCTGCTGCTCACAACTAATACGTGGACATTACATATTAATCAGGATTCATTGGATGTCTAAGCCTAACCTTTAAAGTGATTGATGAATCCATATCTCATCCAAGTATGAGTCATTAAAGTGAAAATAATATACCATGGGAAAAATGAAATCTCAAAGGGTTAGGTTACAATACTGTAAAAGCTATGGAAATGACAATAAAACTTCTAAAATGGGACGCATGTGTTTGTGTGCTTGTGTGTATGCACAGACATATATGCACATTTCGTATATAAAAATGTTGAATCAGCTAGAACTCTGGCAATACTTTAAATCTCAGGGTTTTCTCCTTTTATGTCCATTTTTAAAAGTTAATCATGGAAAAAATGACACACGCTGTCTGGTCACCTAAGAATGGTACTGTTAAATGAAGCGTTTTAAAAGCCTGGGAAATTATATATAGCACAGGGCATGAAAGAAACCCACATACAACTTACCAGTTGCTGCTCTCTGAGGATGCAAGCAACCACCACCAAGATTTGTTTTGTAGTGAAGGGCCTAGAAAATGATTAGCAGGGAATATAATGCTTTGAAAACTGAATAAAAAGGGAATTCATCAATTCCGTTTTTTCTATAGAGTTCAGAGTTCTCCCCCAGAATCCCAAATCTCAAGCATTTAGTCTGGAGTGGACAAGCTCTTGCATATGCGAAGGCTGACATTTAATAGTGGAGAAGACCGTGTATGACCTTTCAGAAGTTGAGCGTAATGCATATTAAATATGCCTTCTTTGTTGCGATTGGAAAGACATGTGTGACTTTAAAGTTGGACAGATTTCATTGCTAGCATTGAAGGAATGAAAGACTCCGGACTTTTTAGGGAGTTGAGAAATAATTTAAATAATAAACATTTCTTTCATCCCTTCCAGGTTAATAATGTTTTTTTTAATGCAGATTATTTCCCCCCTTTTTTTATTTTTAAAGAAGCAGCAAATAGGTTATACTATGAGCCATGTACTTTTCCCTGGGTCTTCTCCCAAATCACGGATCAGCAGATTGTCATTCCTCTGTTGTTATAACTTTGGCTAAAGTTTGAGCCACCTTGGAATGTCATGGATTGTGGTAGTTCAGCTCCCCGGTTGTTCTTGGGATTCCAGGGGTTGAGATTCACATGAATAATAGGTGCTCATGTTAGTGCAATCTGACATACAGGTCAGAGCTCATCTATACTTAATCTTAATTTGTACTTAAAATTGATTCTAACCTACGGTATATTCAAGGGTAAAGTTATTCCTTTGGGAATGAATTATATGGCATGTCATTTAATGGGTTTTGCCCAAGCGTACTATTAATGCATCAAAGGAATTGAGAGGTTTTGATCTTAAGGATTCCATTAAGAGAAATAACCACAGAAATAAAGAAATAATGTTTTTCTTTTATACCTCTTTCCTATTTCTTCAGAATCCTTTTTAACAACCTTCCATACTCATTTGTATGCTTATTTATATAGTCATAATGGAGTGAGCTCCTGTTACCTGTCCCAGCTTCTTCCAACCTAGCAGTTCGAAAGCACGTAAAAAATGCAAGTAGAAAAATAGGAACCACCTTTGGTGGGAAGGTAACAGCATTCCGTGCGCCTTTGGTGTGTAGTCATGCCGGCCACATGACCACGGAGACGTCTTCGGACAGCGCTGACTCTTTGGCTTTGAAACGGAGATGAGCACCGCCCCCTAGAGTCGGGAATGACTAGCACATATTTGCGAGGGGAACCTTTACCCTTTTATACTCATTTGTAAACTTTTGGAACTCACATCCACAAATGTTGGGGAAGGGGGGAGGGCTAGGTGCAGTAGGAATGGTGGCAGTGCAGAAATGCCCTCATTCTTTGAATTTTATCTATAAATAAAAGAGCCTTTGGACCCAGTCTCTTGCACAAAATAGCTATCTTAGAGTGATGTGGAAAAAATACAGTGTTGTGGTAAACTTAAATTAGTACAGTCCACAGGCCCATGTGCTCCCCCCATTGTATTTCATAATTGGATTGTAAGTATTGTTTACAAGTAAACAGTTCGTTTATCACATGGATATTATGTGATAAGAGTTCACCGTGTTTTTTAAACTATCAGCTTGGAGTTGGAATCAGACCCTCCCATAAACCTTACTTCCTCCCTCCCTCCCACTTTCTTTTTGACAAGAATTGTGTATGAAAGGCCTAGAGAGTTACAATATATTACTATTATATGTCTACATATACACATCACCTATATAATCTTTTTTATTCCTTGGTAGAATTGGATCAACTGTCCTTTATCAAGGGGTAAATATGGACGAATACAGGCATATAAGCTTGTTGCAGTCATATTGGAGATGACTCTAGTAATAATTCCACACAATTTCATAATTAAGGGATTTATGGTGAATTAAAATAGTTAGGCTATATGTTTTCTCTTCAGCTGACAGCACTAGAATTTTGCAAATGTTCACCCTTGCTGAGCTAGATTAGAAAACAACAACAGTGAATATGTGCACCGGGGGAATCAGTAGCCATGGTGCAGAAAGTCATCTTTTCTAGTCTAGTTCCCATGTTATGCTTCCATTGAAATTAGCCCTGGCTCATTATTTCACCCTATATTAAGTACAAGAGTGCAACTGTTTGTTTCACCCCCTTGTTCAGCAGATGTGGATACCATTTTCATTGTTACAACTTGCTAGGTGCTTTGAAATCAATAAATAAAATGCAAAGTGAAAACAATAGAGCTAGCGCTATAAAAATAACAACTTGAAAAATGTGGAAAAGAAAAAAACCCATCAGTAATATGGGTTTTGAAATGGGGGGAGTTTTCACCCTCCCCAAGCTCCAGAGGCTTTCCTCGAGCCTCCAGGAGGGCAAAAATGGCCTCCCCCGGGCTCTGGAGGCCTTCCAGAGGCCAAAAACAGGCCCGTTTCCAGACTTCCAGAACGTCAAGGAGACCCATATTTCACCCTCCCCAAGCTCCAGAGGCTTTCCTCGAGCCTCCAGGAGGGCAAAAACGTCCTCCCCTGGGCTCTAGAGGCCCTCCAGAGGCCAGAAACAGGCCAGTTTCTGGACGTAGAGAACTTCTGGGAGGCTCGGTTTTCGCCCTCTCAGAGCCTCCATGTGAGCCCTGCATTTGCCTGGCATGATGAATGGGCCGTATAGAGACTCCTGGGAGGGGAGTGGCAGGGTGGGTGGGGCCAGCCAGTCCTTCCACCCACTGGTTCGGCAAACAAGATGCAAAATTAGCATCCAGTTCACCCGAATTAGTCCAAACCAGATGAATCCCACCCATGATGACAGGCAAACCAAATTTTCAGGCTGAGAAAGAAGCAGTCTGGAAATTGCCCAATGAGGTTTTGTCCCTCCTGGCTGCCTACCTGGCGCTTCAAATTAGACCTTCTTTACCAGGAGGATAACAGCTATTCTCCCTGTCTCCCATATTCTAGGGGAGTTTGAAACAAATGGTGTGTGTCATAATTAGTTGAATTTGTTCATGGTTTTAACTGGGTTGTATTTTCATGTTACACTGAGCCATAAACTATCCACAGATTAGCTTCGTGGGGCACACTAAACTAAATTATGCTCGGCTAGCTGTATATATTGTGTGGCCTGTACCATTGTAGCTGTGCTTACATATTGCATTAAGCTGTAGGCCTGTAGCAATAGCACTTAGACTTATATACTGCTTCACAGTGCTTTACAGCCCTCTCTAAAGAGTCAGCATGTTGCCCCCAATCAGGGTTGGGTTCTGGTTTCTTCTACTGCTGGTTTGCTCAGGAGCGTGCTTTGCGTGCATGCGCACTAGGCAAAAACCAAAATGGCAGCGCCTAGGGCACCATCGATAGAACCGGTTTGGGGGTCTGACCAGACAAGTTACTACCTACTTGGCCGAAACGGTCCAAACTGGTAGGAACCCACCTCTGAGTCCTCGTTTTATATATTATTTTATAATATGATTTGATTAGTTTTGGTGGAATGCGTGTGAGAGGCTGATGTCAGGAGACAAACAGAAAATTGGTTTCTGAAGAACTATCCATTATAATCCAGAAAGTCCAGGCAGTTGTTGGTAAAGACTATCCTGAGACAACAATGCTGTCATCAGACTCACAAACCCAAACCAAAGCCCAAGAGGAGCACTGGATGGAAACATGTATGAAGGTTATTTCTTTATTTAAATCTAGAGCTTCACCCTCTCCATAAAAGGGGTCCCTGTGGAAAATTCAAGGGTAAAAAAAAAAGATTTTGGCAGATCTCTCTGTCTCTTTGTCTCTCATTTCAAATTTCTGAATTATTCCCAAAGCTGTGATAGAGTTCAGATTCAAAACACACACATCTACTTGGTTTGGAGCAAAAATGACAGGGTTTCTCCCCACCTCCACCCCCAAATTTTGTAACCTCTTTAATTTATGCTATTTCCCTTCTAAAAAATAAGAGACTTTTAAAGCACATATTGTAAAAAACAGTTTAAAACATTTTAATGTGCAAAGAGCAATAGCAAGCACACACAGTTAAGCTGAACTCTTTGTGAAGATATAGACACAACTATATAATTTTATTGGGAGCAATATGAAAGCTACTGTCTTCTCCTGGGGAGGGTTTTTCCCCCAACTTCTTTCTGTAGCCAACAACTTTGTTAGTTTGTAAAAGTCTCCCTTATTTTGTGGGTAGGGCTTATATTATGATATAATTCCTACCCCATGCTAGGGCTTGCTAGGGCTTATTTTCCAATTAGGTCGTATTTGGGGGAAAACAGGGTATAATCAAGCAATATTATAGAATGATCGGCCGACTCCAAATATATCTATGATTTAATTATTGAGGAAATAGTTAAAATGGTTAAAACATATAAGGGGGGTGTCTATAAATATTTCAGAGGGATTTAGTGTTCACCATTTATTCTCTCCAAAGGATTTTGTGCACTGTCACAAACGCAGCTTTTCCCACTGGATTGGCCTCCCCCGGGACTTAACTTTTGCTAATTTACTTTGCTCAGGTAAAGTAAACTAAGTATTTCTACTTACTGAGCCCATATGAATCGAACAAACTATTAATCAATAGAATTAATTATTTAATGCAACAATTGAATGTATCAAAGACTTTAAAGTTTTCATTTGTGAACAGAATACTCTGATCTTTTGACTGTCCCTGTCTGGCTTTTATTTTGAAGGCAACTGCTATTTTTATTTTCAATTTACGTATGTGCATGCCTATGTATCTTGACAGACCTATTGGTTCAGTCCTCCACAGCAGTCCAGTTTCTTTTACAAGGCTTTCAGGCTTCCATCCTTCCATAATAACTTAGGTTCAAAGACTAACTTTCCCAATAAGATTCGTGGTGAAGAGAGCAGACATAGATTTCTACTCTGCTCACCATAAATCTTATTGGGAAAGCTACCTACCTTCAACCTAACCTAATTTCTGCCTGTAGCTTTCACATATAACTCTTAGTTTCACTCTTTAGCTCAGACCTGCAAGTGAGAACTTCCCTAAATTAGGAGGTTATACAATTGTGCTCATGGTAGGCTGATATCTGCGCAACAATTAGTGAAGTTGCAATTCCAATCTTTTCAACTTTCTCCAAACTTAGAATTGAGTTTAAAAGAACCCTCCTATTTTTTTTCTCCTTAAAGAAGTGAGATGTAATCTGCTTTTGGATCCAACATTTTCTAATATGCAATATGTTTCAGCCCTGTGAGGTAGACTAGACTAAGAAACCAAAGCCACACGGATCTGGATTACTTTTATCATAACAGCAAGAGTAATACAATATTGCAAGTTTCTCGCTTTATCTTTGTGTAAGCAAAGGGGAAAAGCGTCTCTGAGATGTTTTCTCAAAGTAGTTTCTTGGCCTGGGCTCAAACCCTGCTTATCTGACCGTTGCCTTGGTAGTGGCTCTTCCTCCTGTCCTCCCAGGCCCTCGACATCATGTTTGTGTTACAGAAAGAACGTTTGTTCCCAGATCTGCCCCCATGCTTTGCTGTCCCACATTCAAATGAATGCTGACAATACCTGGAGGTTCAAGCAAATAATTGTGTGCAGATTCAAAAGGGTATGTGGGCTCTCCGACTCCAATTCTGTTTACGCTATGAGCGTTGAAAGACTGACTGCATCATTTGGCTGAACTCATTGGTACTGCAAAGGCAGATTACACTGGCATTTTTCAATCTCACTGTTTTGTTAAGTGAGAAATTGAAGTGAAGCATCTGCACACTTCCTAAAAGACATGGTCTGAATTAGGTACACGCAACACCATTTCTAGAAGGCTAGGAGAGTCTTTAAAATGGAAAATTAGATCTTTAGGGCTCTTGTGCATTCTAAGGATGACAGGCTACAATTATGCTGTTGAATCCATCCCAAATCATATCAAAACATATCAAAAATATTTTGTTAAAAAGAGCAGCATGAGAAACTTTGCCACTGATGTCACTTCCTAATATTTTTATTCATGAAACTACACTTGATCTTTGCCAAGAGGCAGAGAACTTAAGTTTGCAGTCCTGCACACAGTTATGATAAGAAATAAATTCATAGTCTGATGCGTCCCTGAGGAGGAATGCATAGGCTCATCCAGGAATACATAATTAAGACAGGGATGGTGTTACAGCAAAAATCAAAGCCAAGTGCAACTCTCTCCTCAATCCTGTCAGGTCTGCAGCCATCTTTTCTTTTGGATCTTTGGCCTACCACACTTTCCATTATTCTACTATGCATTTTCTATTGTGGGAAAATGGGAGGGGTGATTGTATGGAGTTACATACTATGTAGCCATAACAAAATTCTTTCTAGAAAGCCAAGGTCATCCTTTGTTTCTGCACCTCTGCACCTGACTGAAACAGGATGGATGGAACTGCCAGCATGGCAGTGGGAGATTAGACCATGTGATGGACGTGGGTGTGGGGGCAAGATCTTGAACTTTCAACTAGGTGGGGAAAACCGGGAAGCTTTCAGATTTGGGTTTTCCCAGATGTGCCAACATGGCTCTCTTAATAAATTGGAACTTTGAGCAATACTTTGCCTTGGACTCTGATTTACTTTTGGATGCTATTTGGAATCCTGACATTAACCTGAATCTGAAAGCTTCCCTCTTTGTCCCTTTGTCATCATATTGATGCCGAACTTATTGCGGACACCTGACCAGCAGAACAGCAGTTCATAATCCAGACAGATGCCAGTGATGTAGCTGTAGCGGCAGCGCTGTTGCAAAAGAACAAAGAGGGACAACTCCTTCAGACTTTCCATTACTGGAATATGTTAATTTTCAATGCAAGAGGAACAAAGAATTATGAAATACATGAGAAGAAGTCAGTTTAATTGTATTTTAGAAATTTAGCCACATTTTTATATCTGTTGCTACATAAAAAGGCTTTGTTTAAGAGTGTGGAACTTAATGCAACTTGTTTAATCTCAGGTATTTCCCTCTAACTTAGTCTGATTGCATCTTGGCATTATATCACATGATCTGTAATGAAATCAGGGATTGTTATTATGTTCCTATGTCACAAACTCATGTAAGCGTACACACATTTATGCTTCACCACTTCTCAGCTCAGAATAGCTTTCTAACTAGGTTAGCATTTAAAATCCATTTAATAGAAGCATGCTCTATACCAGTGGTGTCAAACTCAAGGTCCACAGGACTGGTCTGGAAATATCAAAGGACCTCCACAGCCCATTTTCGACCTCCCTGGCCTCCAGCAGCATTCTGCTAGCCGGGCTGCGTGGAAGCTGGCAGAATACTGCAGAAAGCCAAAGAGGCCATAAATGGGCCACGCGTGGGTCCCCTGCATGGCTCATTTTTGGCAGCAGAGTGTTGCAAGAGGACTGGATTGGACTGGATTACAATTGTGTGGCCTCAAATAAATGCTTGATCTGGATAGAAAACAAGCAGCACCCTATGTTAATACTACAATTTAATGCCAGATTTTACATACTGTAGCTCCATTTAATCTACAATCAACAATCTATAATTGACAGCCATTTCTATTTACTATCCTGGAAATTTGCCTGTGCTGTTAGATCTTGTATTATCATGTTATTTATGCTATTGTATTTTTATTATTAATTGAATAATAAAAATACAATAGTATAAATAGCTTTTCTGCCTGGAACAGCAATTTACTATTAAACAATGGGGTATAAATTTAGAAATAAGAAGCTTAGTGGAGTATGAAGAATAAGTAAATAAATGTTTTCCAGTAATATCTAGTAGAAGAGATAGGAATTTTTTCTAATAAATAAAGAAGATAAAGAAATTTTCTAATAAAGAACTGTGGAAAGAAAGAGAAGAAGGAGGGAGGGGAATGCATCTTGAGCTTGTGTCAAATGCCCACCCTGGCCATGCCCACCCCTGGCCACACACCACCATCACCATGCAGCCCTCTGAGGTCAAACACAACCCTGATGCGGCCCTGAATGAAATCGAGTTTGACACCCCTGCACTATACAGATTTTGGCACAAAGTACTAAGGAAGCACTTACCCATACAATATTACAAATTTATCTAATCCTTGCATCTAATTCCAAGCTTGAATACAACAGCTAAAGCAAGGCATGAGGGATTGTTTTTTTTTAAGTATAGCAATAATTTTAGCAAATTTATATAGCTGCCCATCTCACAAAATCCTGGGATCCTGGGTAATTAAAAACCATAAACACTGAACCATAAACTTATAAAACCAACATGGCGGGAGAAGAACAGTCACTTGACATCATATAGCAGGCTTACCAGGGGATCCTCGGGGTTGAGGGAAGAATCCTGTTGGAAGAAGGCTATTAGAAGATGGGGCCAATCTCACCTTGGGGTGTATGATGTCTCAGAGGGCAGAGGCGACAGCAGAAAAGGCAGGTCCTTTGGGCCCTGCCAGATGGAGCTGCTTAGTAGATAGGACTCACAGGACACCTGTTCTTCCTGACCTAATGAGGCAGCTAGATGTAACCAGGAAGAGACAGACAGTGCTTCAGATAATGGGTTTGTAGGGACCAGAAATTCAGCTTGAATCAAGGGAGACATTTTTATATTTTATTAATTATAGTAATGAAAGTCTGAAATGCATTATATGGAAAGAAGCAGAAGAATATTATTAGGAATGTCTCAAACCCAATTTATGAAGGGAATCATATGGAGGGTGGGGGGAGAAAATCTGGAATCATTCAGGGTTTTTTTCAAAAATAAAATATTTTTAATACACATTTCCTTTGTTCTATAAATTTCATTTTCTTCCTATCTCCGGCACCCATATAGATATCTTTAGAGATCTGTCATTCTGCGCCAATTACAGAGGAAATGAAATACACACACACACACACACACACACACACAAATGCCTATTCTTCACTCCACAATCTAGCTTTACCCCCATCTTCTAATGCACTTTTCAGGATGCAGTGACCCATCTGAATTTTCTCAGATGAGAAGAAAGGTTTATAGCAGGCAGAGAACAAGAAGCGCATGGGAAAATGCCTTTAGTAACCTTTTCCCCATTCTTTTACTTCACTGTGAAAAATGTGTCTGCTTCGGCCTACGATTAATTGCTTAGCTGCTATCTTGACGTGGACATGCAGCAGAGAATGGCTTCACAAAGTGACATCACAAAGTTTCCAATTTAAAAAAAAACTATAGGAAAAAGTTTTTATTTAAAAAAAACCAACAAACATCCCATTTCCAATAATAGAAAAGGGAACGAGTCATTGCCATTTCAGTCCTACAATCTGGGAACTTGCTGAGATTTAACTTGTTCTGCTGTATTCAGCAGACTCCTTGGTTTATTTAAGGCTCCCTGCTGCAGTTAATTCCCTTAAAATATGTTTCCCAGTAAGTAGTAACAGTTTTAATAGTTACCTATTAAGCTGGTTCCTGAAAGTTCAGACTTTTTAAAAAAGACTGACTAGAAATTGAGACATGAATAGATTTAGGATACCATATCACACAACTCATAAATTGTTCCCAGTGCATCTTTTCTTTTCTATAATGGTGACTTGGATGTATCCAGCGGTGGGATTCAGCCAGTTGGCACCACTTCAGGAGACCCGGTTCTTAACTTTCTGAGCAGTTTGGTAAACTGGTTGTTGGAAGAAATCAATAGGACAGAGAACAGGTTGTTAAAATTATTTGAATCCCACCACTGGATTAGTGGTGGGTTATGACCGGTACGCCCTGGTACGGGCGTACCGGTGCCTTCCGGGAGCACCAGGTACCGTTCCAGTACGGTGCTCTGGAGAGCCCACCGCTGGTATTTGAGCTGTTTGGGGCTTCCGCGCACGTGCACGAAATGTATGGCGCCTGCGTGACGCTCCACCGAGCAGCTGGAGCATCGCAGAGCGTTGCAGGGGGTAAGTACGCATGCGCGCGCTGCACACATTCATGTGATGGCCGCCCGGACCTGTTGCACTCTACCAGTTGCACCAGGATCCAGAACCCACCACTGCACTGGATGTATCCCTAAGATGTACTGAACCCACAACTCCTCTGTGCATGCAAATTACAAGTTAATGCCACGAAGATACTAAAATTTGGAGCACAGTGTAGACCCACGTACTCTCACGGCAGAAGCCCACATTCAGTTTACATAAAGGTATATCTTTTCACAGGTGCTCCTTCTGAATGATAGGATTTTATATTGTTAAGTTCATTCATTTGTTCGCACCGTTTGTATAGTAATGAAACAGTAAAGATTCAAGGTGCCTAAAGTAAATAGAACCAAGTAAGAGGTCCATGTTAGGTATTGTTAAATCCAAACTGTATATCACTCATTTATTCATTCCTTGTGAAATGCGAGGCCCTTCTCTTAACAGCTGCTGCTCATAAAGGCATAATGAGCCATCACTGGAGTGACTTCCTTTTCCTGTGGAACGTCTTTCCCAGGGAGATCCACCTGGCGTGTGTTTAAATGCCGCATCAAGATTGACCTCTTCTGCCAGACATTTAATTCTCAAAAGCTCAGTTAATGTTGTAGCTGGCTTTTAAACATTTCTTTTGATTTTTACTGTCAGTTATTTTTTCTTTTAAATTTATATTTTT
Organism: Natrix helvetica; assembly: GCF_964273705.1. Lineage (NCBI taxonomy): Eukaryota > Metazoa > Chordata > Lepidosauria > Squamata > Natricidae > Natrix > Natrix helvetica. Next base: position 170,270,548 of record NC_138548.1, on the reverse strand, counting down.
ACGTTTTCACATTATTTGAAGACACCCATCAGCTGGAAGGGAATACATGCTATACAGGGGTGGGATTCTATCGGTTCAGGGGAACAAGTAGCTCTGACTATCCACTGGGAGCAAACTGGTTCGCTCCGACTTTGAAGTGGGCCTGCCTGCCTGCCCCTGCGCTATACTCACCAATCAGCCCAGCTGATTGGCACGGCAGAGTGGATTGCTGTGCTTCAGCTGTTTTCTTTACAAGCAGTAATGTGGGAAGTGATATTTCTGTAAACTGCATGCACGCATGTAGCGTGCGCTTAGTAAACCTGTTGTTAAACTGGTAGGTTCCCACTTCTGATGCTATACATATACCTGAATGAAGTCAAATATATGTGTCCCAGGATACTGTTGCAGGATCCAATTTGGGCCAGTCACTGAGACCAGAAGTTTATGTTGAGTCCCCGCAGTTACGACCGTGGGGATTCAGTTGGCTACTTGCAGTTTCTGATTGGTTGAGACGCAGCAAACTCTGGCGGGAGAAAGAGCGGTTGCTGATTGGTTGCCCGTTTGACAGCTATCGTATAATTATCTGTCAAATGGGCTCTCGGTTGTTCTCTTCTAGTTGATGTTGTTAAATAGAGTTGGATTGCACACATCACCTCAGCTATCTTTGTCTTAGGAAACACTACAGTTTAGTCTTCTGATCTTTCAGTCTCGTGTTGGAGCCCATCCTCAGGGAACTTCTCTCTACTGGAATGTGTCACAGCATTCAGCTTCAGCCTGAAACCTCAGAAGACTAAAACTCTGGTCCTAGTGACCGACCCAGATTGGATCCTGCAACACTGTACGCAATTCCATATAGATGGATAAACCCATAGCCATAAATAATTTTGGGTTTCCCTGTAGCTGAGCCCAGTTTTTCTGCTTAGCAATGCTTCTCTATGGAGCTCTTTACCAAACCATCCCAAGGTGATTTGGTACAGGCCCCTTTATTTTTCAATATATCTCCCAGATGGGCTAAGGTGATAGTAAGACTATTATCCTTTTGCAATAATCCCCCCCCCCATTTGTTTACTTTATGTATGGCTTGTGAACTCTCTCTCTTCGTTTTTATATTTTGGAATGAAGTATGCATTTGTTTCCTTCATCTCAAAAAATAATCTTTCCTTGTATTTTAAAAAAATGAACAGACTTTAAATCCCTCAGACATGTTCCTGCTTCAGACATAGTTAAATAAATCTGCTAAGGGCATTAAGAAGCAGCACTAGACTCAGTAAAAGCAGTAGGTTTGCCTTACTGGAATGATAAAAAGGACTTTGTCTGAAGCCAGTAAGACATTGACGTAAGTGTCAAATTAGTCTCTCTGCTGTAGTCATTTGCTTGCATCTGATGAAGATCTTCCTGCAGGAAAGCATCTCAGAAATATCTCCTTCTGCTGGTTGAAATTGTGGAGGAACTTTCTTCTAGTCCCCAATTATGGAATTGAATGTTAGCTGTCTCTGTACTGCACTTTCAGTCAGTATAACAATGGAATATTTCCATGTAATAGTGTCAGACAAGTTTGTCTGAGGTAGATCAAATGCATGCCTGGCGGGGAGAAACATCTGGCCTCCATAAAATGGAAAGTTATTACAAAGATAATCTCATGTCTTTATATGATTTGAGCTGGGGGAGCACTTCATCTTAAGTGTGACGACTGCACAAGGAATGGCCTTTTCTGTTTTGTGAGGGATGAAACATATGTGCTGCATTCCAATTAAAATTCTTAGGGTATACGGGAATTTTGAATGCTGGAAGGTTTTTTTTTTTTTTAAACGGCTTTTCTGTCATAAAGAGTAATCTTGGATTGGTTATAACTTGCATTCTTTGCCTTTCATTTTCTGCATCCTGAATGAGAACAGGGCTCCAAGTCATCAGTTAATAATGAACCAAGAGATGCTGATAGATCACAAGATGGATATGGTCTCTGAGAAGCCACATCTTTTTGCCTGTAATTTTTTTTAAAGATTTGTTTGGAATGATGGCCCTAACCCCAGGTCGTTCTTGCCTCTTGACCAGTATCATCTTGACTGCAGTTTTATTAACATGAAGCAGACATTGGCTTTTTAAAAATGACATTTGCTTTGAAATTTCATAATCGCATCACCCAGTTCCAATGCCCGTGGCAGACTGTTTGTGGCTGCCTCCAGCCTTCCTTAAACAAACTTTGAGAACTGTTTATCCAGTGTGAGCGTAGGTGCAGCCATGATAAAATCTCTGAGGTGAGAAGAATTTTAAAAGGAAGGCTTTTTACCCTGTTCCCCCAGTAAGAGGCTTTTAGAAAAACCAGCTGGGGGTAGATCAAATAAACAGATAGACATGGAAAGCAGGTAACAGGCCCTAGAATAGTGCCTTCAAAAATCCACAGCTTTTTATGATGCAAGCAGTCACGTTGACATTTTTTTAAAATGTTATTTTACATTAAAGAAAAAAATAGACTGCTTCATGTGGAGGAAATCAATCAATCTCCAACTTAAGATTCATTCAACACTGAGAAATCTAAGCAATTCCATTTTATATGCTATTGGTTTTATGGGAATGCAATAGAAATATGTTTTACTGTTCTATGGAGTTATTTAAATATATTTCCCAAACGTAACTAAATTGTTCATTTTAAATTCATCTCAAATTTAAGCAAAGAAATTTAAGCTCGTGCCTAACTTTCTTAACATTGATATCCAGATACCAAATTTGTCATCATTTGGAATTGTCTTGGCTCTTAACACTTTCATTAGTTTTAAATATATTTTGGGGGGCCTCATCCATTTGCTTCCTGCATTTTCCTATGTCATGGGCAAAAAAAACAACAACCCAGATATATTTTTACATGCTTCTTGGCTTAAGATTCAAAGATACTTTGTTCTAATAGCCTGTTGTGGTTACTCTTGGAATTTTGAGACAGATAAAAAAGCTTTTGTTTTCTTCTTTTTTAATTATTCTAATTTTTAAATTATAGGTTACAAGCTGTCCTGCACTCACTGTGTTTCAGCTCTAGCATATTAAAAGCTGGGTCAGAAAAAAAACACGAGCCCCATATATTGAAAACAAAAGATTAGAATGCCTCCTTCTCTTCTTCATTCCTTCTGGAACTTGGTGACCATCAATGCTATTTATTCTTTTGATGTTGATGTGCAAAACAAGGACATTGAATTTTTGCCAAGCCATGGATGTAAAATTTTCAATTGGCATATGCGTCATATGCCAGCACTGTGTTTCCCTTGAATCTTTCCCTGTATAATTAATTGAAGAAGATGCTATTCTCATTGTGTCCTCCATATTTCAGTTTCCTTTTCTTGATTCCATTCACAATTTCCTTGACTTTATCCATTCTTTGGGGGAGGCTTCAGTTCAAGTAGTTTCAATCTATGATATTTTAAATCTTCTGTAAAGTTGCATTTCAGAGGCTTGCATTTTTTTGTGAATTGGTTAAGTGTTTATACTCCATGAAAAATAATCAGCAAGACATAATAGCATGCAGTTTCTCAACAAAGTTTCCATCTTAATTCTCTACCGCAAATATTTATTTTTTCAAAGTGCTACTATCATCTGTTCAATCTTGGTTTTTTAAAAAAAAGTTTTTCCAGAGTATGATCTCATTGATCATTCAGATAAAGTCCAATTATTTATATTGTGTAGCCTCTGCATTTGTTTCTCTGTCGGCATAATATTTGGTTTAGATATTTTATTTTTTACTAATGACCATTTCTTTATTCCTCTCTGATTTATATATGTATATTGCATATGGTTTTTTTTAAATAAACGGATGTGTTTCAGTAAGTAAGGTTGGTAAACTTTGCCATTGAGTGGCAAAGAATTAGTTTTGGTTATTACGCCATTAATCTTTATGCCTTCTTTATATTCTTCTAAATAAGATTTAAATCTGAGTAGATATTAAATAGCAAAAATGATAACATATACTATTGTCACTATGTAATGTGTATGAATGTATTTTATATGCTACCCATCTTGCTATCAAGCAACACTGGGAAGCTTATATATAACAGTCAAATGTTAAAAATTAAATTAATGTTAAAACTAACAAAAGCAAGGAACCAGAACAAATGTTTGAATTGGTTTTGTTGCTTTTCTTTCTACTTTATCAACTGCTGTGTGCATCCACTATAAATTCATAATAATGCATTTCTCTCTTATCATCCAATAATACCACTCTATCAAAGCAACGTGTTACAGTCTAATACCACTCTATCAAAGCAACATGTTACAGTCTAGTCAGTTTTCATAGTTAATAACGTTACCATGCACATATGTACAACGTTTTTCATTAATGGATGGAAAGTAATCAAAGAGAGAAACAACCTAGAATTAAAGAAAAATTTCCTAACGGTGAGAACAGGCAATTAATGTGCAGATCCAAGCAGGGTGGTTTTTTGTGAAATCACAGTTGCCAATTCTTTAGCTAATATTGGCCCTCATTCACTCTGAATTCCTCCCTAATCTAGAGCCATGAGTTGGCACACAGAGCTCTCTCTGTGGGCACGTGCACTGCAGTGGTGGGTTTCAATTTATTTTACTACTGGTTCACTCGTGGGCATGTGTGACACACGTTCAGGCAGGTGGGCGGACCAACCATTGCCACTACCGGTTCACTGATGCGGGGCGAACCAGCAGAAACCCACCTCTGGTGCAACATCACCAGCTGCTCTTCTGGTTTCTGGTATGCACATGCACACTGACCAGCTGATCTTTGTGCATGCCAGAGCTCCAGAACTTTGGCCTTTGAATAACCTGGTCTTCAGCTTTCAGGCGCTCTGGTGCGTGCAAAGACCAACTGACTGGCATGCATGAACGTGCCAGAAACCAGAAGACCAGGTGGCCGGCGCATGCATGTGCCCTGGCCAGCTGGTCTTTCAGTTTCCAGGGCTCCGGCATGTGTAAAGACCAGGTGGGCAGTGTGTGCACGTGCACCAGCCAGCTGGTCTTTGAGGAGGCTCTGGTGCATATGCACGTTTCAGTTTGGACATTCAGTGCCGAAAAGGTTCACCATCACTGATCTAGAGTGTCCTAATGCATTGGTGTTGTATCTGTGCAGATCCAAGCAGCATGGCCTTTTGCAATTGACAGATGGAAATTTTTGTCAACGCACAGATTTTCTAAGTACCGTGCAAGGTTTTTTGTTATGCTTCCAACTGGGACTACAACAGCTGGTTTATGCCATAATCTTTTCATTTCAGTTTTTCAGATCTTGATATTTTGTCCTCTTCTCCAACATTTTATCTTGTATTCTACAATCTCCTGCTATTGCCACATCAACTATCCACGCTTTCTTCTTTTCAACCACGGTTAAATCTGGCGTGTGATGAACCAAGACTTTTGAATTTGGAAATCTCACAATATTTTAACCTGCTCATTTTCGCTTATTTTTTTTAAAAAAATATTGTGCTCACTAATTTTTCATTACTGGCATATGTTCCAATGAATCATCCAATCAACAGAATGAATTTCTGTTATGTCACTGTGTATAATCAGTTTGTGTGATCTTGTGGTGCAATTATTATTATTTGCAGAATAATATATTCCACCACCACCATATATTAGAATATTACTACAGGTCTAATCACTGCATTACTGGAAGGTGGTGGCTTAGCTCTTGGCTTGAGTCTGCTAAGAAGTCGTTATGATCAAATTAGATTGTTGTAAAATATTTCTATGAATTTGATTGTTTTAGTAAACAAATTATTATATTGTCTCAAACAGGAGATCTCCTGATAACTCAGGCTCCTGTAAAGGACATTGATTCATTCATTCTCCACCAAGTAATTCAACATTTTCTGGCTAATTCTGAAATGTAAGTTCTACCTCCAAAAGATTAATTGTAAGCCATATGATCTTTGATAAAATTATCAGACACTACTGTGTTATGTATTCCTCTTGCCTTCTTATTTTTAAGAGCTCTTATTCAGATTGATTGAAAGGATTAACATATTGCAGAAAGATCTTCTAATGCTCATACTGTATGATGGGCTAGAATAAATATGACCAAGTTAATGTCAATAATAGGATGATACACTGTAATGAATATGGTTAGCCATTTCGTAAAATTCTGTGAAACTAAATTTGAACAATATTTGATGACTTAGAAATGTCAACTGAAATCAATGGCATTTGTATGACTTTTTCTGGAAACAAAATTTGGTATTAGGTTTGCTGGTTAAATAAACAGTGCTTGCAAAATGGAATGAATATCAAGAACTATAGTCTTGGTAAGAAAGAAACATTGTTTTAAGGGATTTAATGGCTCAATAATGACCCAGTTTAGCGTAAAGGTTAAGGCACCAGGCTAGAAATTGGGAGAGTATAATTTCTTGCCTTAGGCATAAAGCCAGCTAGTTGACTAAGGGCAGGGATGGGCTTCAAAATTTTTAGCAATGGGTTCTCTGCCCGGTTGCTGGGTAGCGTGGCCATGATGGGCATTGACTAGTTGGCCTCTTGCACCATGGTGGGCATTTTTGCCCTCCCTGGGCTCTCTGGAGGCTGGAAACAGGCCCGTTTCCAGCCTTCTGGAACTTCCAGGAGGCCATTTTTCACTCTCCCCGGGCTCCAGAGGCTTTCCTAGGCTTTCCTAGGGCCTCCCCTGGGCTCCAGAGACTCCCTGGAGACTCCCTGGAGGCTGGAAACAGGCCCATTTCTGGCCTCCCGGAGCCTCCAGGAGGCCCGTTTTTGACGCTCCTGGAGTCTCCACACAGGCTCTGAACTTACCTGGCATCCAAAACGGGCTACATGAGACTCCGGGGAGGGGAGAGGTGGGCAGGGCCAACCAGAAGTGGGATTTGAGGGTTCGCTGAACCGCACAGAATCTTCACTAGAGGATCGCCTGAACCTGGGCCAACCTGGAGCAGACCACCCCTGACTATAGGCCAGTCACACACTTTCTGCTCTTGGAAGCTGGCAAGGGTAAACCATCTCTGAAGTCTCAGAGGTGCTTTTTCAAGAGGCAACTGGACTGTTTTTTCCTTGAAGACATTTCGCTTCTCGTCCAAGAAACCTCTTCAGTTCTGGATGACTGGGAATCGCCAAAGACATCTCTGAAGTCTTGACAAGAAAATTGCAGGGCCTAATCCAGGCAGTTGCCAAGACCGAAGACTGCCTTGAAGGCACAAATATTAATTTAAAAGTGTCAATAAGTGCCAATAGCAATAGTAGAAATTACCGTTCAGATCCAGAGTACAGTTCATGCTTTTAAAGCAATATTTAAAGAATCTTGGGAATTCATTGAAAAGTTTTATAAAAAGTATATTAGCAGAAAATTAAAAAAATGTAGTCAACCCAGTTATACTGATCGAGTAATGGAAGTCTAGCACATCTGGAGGATGGCAGTTTAAGAAAGATGGCAATAGTGTTTCCTTCCCTTTTTCCTTCATCTTCCCTTCCCTGTTAATATTTTGTATATAGTCTTTCCCAGTAGAGATAGATATTCCTAGAAAAAGTGCTTTATGAATATCTCTGTCCAGTTTTCATGTTGCTTTATATACTGTACAAGTGAGATAGGCTAGGCGGAGAGAATGAATGACTAAATCAAGATTGGATGATAAACTTTGTCGCTGATTTGGTATTTGAATCATCTCTGTGGTCTAAATATAATATTTTGGTAACAATACTACATTGTGCTGCTTTTTTTTCTTTCAGAGCAAGTAGCTTATATTTTCATATTAATATTAACGGTAAAGAATTTTAGATATTTTTCATTCCTAAGGACACTAAATTAAGAAATGTGAATGTTTTGTAAGACTCAGGTTCAAAGAAACCCCTCTGAAGCTCATTAGTAAACTCACTGAGATGCAATTTAGCCCACTGTATCTTCTTATGTAATGAAATGTACTATTTTATTTTATATTTTATTTATTCATGTTTGCTTTGAGTATTTCAAATCAGAAACTGCCTTGAAAGTTTTAACAGCTAATGAGCAACAAATGGTCAAATGGAGACCAGAGAATCATTGCCCACAATTCATGTCTTATGGAGCTTGAATGAAAACAATATATCAGCAGGAAAGACATTTTTTCCTACTTTAATTTTCCCTCAATTCCTGGAGGGTTAATTACTGTTTAACCATAACCTTTATTCTGAATTTGAGCACCATTAGGTAAACTAACCCAAGCCAAGTCATAGATAGAAGTGGAAATCTTCCTGTCACATAGCTGTCCTTGGCTGATTCCAATAAACCCCTCTTGAGAAATCAAAGCTTAAACAAGTAATCTGGGGCTGGCTTAGATATTTTATTGCACCATCTAACAATTACAGACAGGCCAGGAGCCATTTCTAACAAATAAACTTGGAATTGTATAGTATTTCTATGCATGCCCACAAAGCCTTTGATTGCTTTGCCTGGTATATGAGTTTAAAAAAGGATAAAAGAAATATGGGTTTGTCCATCCTTGGCATATTTACTATATTAAAGGATTTCGTGTTTGGGCTAGGAACTTTTGGCAAGGGATACTCCAAGTTGTGGCTCAGTGGCTAAGACGCTGAGCTTGTCGATCAAAAAGGTCAGCAGTTTGGTGGTTTGAATCCCTAGCACTGCGTAACGGAGTGAGCTCCCATTACTTGTCCCAGCTTCTGCCAACCTAGCAATTCAAAAGCATGTAAAAATGCAGGTAGAAAAATAGGAACCAACTTTGGTGGGAAGGTAACAGCATTCCATGCGCCTTTAGCATTTAGTCGTGCCAGCCACATGACCACGGAGACGTCTTGAGACAGCGCTGGCTCTTCAGCTTTGAAACGGATATGAGTACTGCCCCCTAGAGTTGGGGACAACTAGCACATATGTACTAGGCGAACCTTTACATTTATCTTTTTACTCCAAGTTGGAATTTAAAGTCTTGATCATGGGACCTTGTATCCTCCCTATTACCTATCTCCTTCCACTTATAACTATAACCTTGTTGCTTGTATCTCTACGATTTATAGTTTTATTTGTTTCCTAGTATGATTTGATTGCTTATTTAGTAACCTATGACTATCACTAAGTGTTGTACCTTATGATTCTTGATGAATGTATTTTTTTGTCCTTTCCTTTTATGTACACTGAGAGCATATGTACCAAAGACAAATTCCTTGTGTGTCCAATCACACTTGGCCAGAAAAGAATTATATTATATTATATTATATTATATTGTACATGGTAGAAGCAGCTCCACATCATGGACACTATTTCAGCTTCAGTTTCCTGATTGCTCAGGTTTAGCTTTATGTAAAATGATGCCGGTAAGAGGACTTGGGTTGTAAGGCCAGGAGTACTTTAAAAACCATTGGGATTTGATTAATTTTTGCTTGTCACTTTAGCACTACCTTGTTTGAGAGGCAGGCTGGAAGAAAAGAAAGGGTCAAGAATACATATTATGGTATTACATTTAACCCAGTTAATCATTTAATCAGCCCTTGCTAATAAAACCAACTTCTTCTATTTTTTAAAAAAGCTCCTAGAAAAGTACTTGAATTAACATGCGCAGCAGGGCTGGTAAATCATTTCCACAGGAGGGTGCGTACGTATGTGTGTGTGTTGTGTACGTGTCACATTTTGAGCAATTCTCTGCCTCCAGGAATAAAACAGCTCCTTTTGTTTAATATTGGCGAGCATTTGGGTTAATAATTGGAATCTGACTAAGGGTGTGATGCTACTGCGCTATTATTTCTTGGTGGCCCAGGGAGTGAGAAGAAAGAATACAAGGGTTCCTTAGTCATAATTTGACCTCTTCATAAGCACACGGATAAAATATTAAGGGAAATGGATTTCAAGAACAGAAAGCCGAGATGTGTTTAATCGTTTCTTACTTGATCATTTTTACGTGATTTCAAGAAAAGGCCAGAGAGAGCAAGAACTGATGGGGAAGCTCAGCCTTATTCACTTTTGCCCAGGGGGAACACAATTTAGACTTCAGTAAAGCTTACAATTGAATAAGCATCCAACAGGTTGCAGCTTTAGATAAGTATGACCAAGCTCAAAGAACGAGGCTTGGAACAGTATTCTGGTACGGTGATGTATTAAATGCTGGAATGAGGATCTGTTCTGTGGCAATCTTTATACACAGACTACTTGAAGATAAAAATGCCAGCACTGAGAATGTCAAGCTAAAAGCATGGAACTAATGGTGAGATATTTCTTACGCTGAAATTCAAAAGTTGGTCAGGTTTGTGGCTCAAAATCTCATGACTAAAGCAAACTGAGATAATAAAGTGGAGGCCCAAACAGTGTGCTATAGCACCCATGCAATTTGCTCTCAGTTTGGTAATTTCTTAAAAAGTACAAAACCGTTTTCCTAATTGCAATGTATGGCTGTGAAAGTTGGACCATAAGGAAGGCTGAGCGCCAAAGAATTGAGGCCTTTGAACTATGGTGCTGGAGAAGACTCCTGCGAGTCCCTTGGACTGCAAGGCGATCAAACCAATCAGTCCTAGAGGAGATCAACCCTGACTGCTCTTTAGAAGGTCAGATCCTGAAGATGAAACTCAAATACTTTGGCCACCTAAAGAGAAGGAAGGACTCACTGGAGAAGAGCCTCATGCTGGGAAAGATTGAGGGCAAAAGAAGAAGGGGACGACAGAGAAAGAGGTGGCTGGATGGAGTCACAGAGGCAGTAGGCCTTAGCTTAAATGGACTCCAGATGATGGAGGGGACAGGAAGGACAGGAGGAATGTTGTCCATGGGGTCATGATGAGTCGAACACGACTTTGCAACTAACAACAACAACAACAAAATGGTATGGGGATAATAATCAAAATGAAGGGTAGAATTTAAACTTGTGTTCTTCCTCATTCCGGGACCCTGCCTGCCTGCCTGCCTGCCTGCCTGCCTGCCTGCTTTTCTGTCTGTCTGTCTGTCTGTCTATCATCTATACACACATACACACACACACTTACAACAGAATGTTAAATGCACATAAAGCATACAGTATAAGAGAATGCATACAGACACATATACACACACTTAGAAACCTATTACTAAGGATATCCATTATACATATAGGCATGTACAGAGTATCAGAGTTCCTGGGAAAGTCAGTGATAGGTGTGGAAACTCTTGTATTCAGTTATTATTGATAAAGGCCCTTTGAGTATTGGTTAAAGAACAATCTTACATATGTTGAAATAAAATATCCATGCTATTACTTCTCTTTGTGAAGGCTTATTGCGCATGTAATTTCCTTGCTTTAATAGCCTGGTATACAGATAGGAAAAGCTTTTTCTGTCCATTTGTCTGCATGCTAAAACTTTTTGCAGTGGGCTGCTTTTCAAGGTACAGGAGCAATGCCAATTTTTAAAAAAAGGAAAGAAGGGGGGGAAAAGTTGGAAACTGACATTCTCCAGATGTATTAATGGAAAAATGCCTAAATACATACTGACACTCTGGCCCTTTTCGAAAAGGCCTTGGGATCTTTTCTTCCCTTTTTTCTTTTCTTTCATGCCTTGGTAAATATTGAATGCAAATTTTTAGTTTGAAGAGAAATACCACCATTTTTTGAGTGTAAATGAATCATATTATTCCAGAATGGTGTTCGTTTCCGTTGATGAGAAGTCCCAGAATTAAAATAAGCTGTTAAAAATCCCATATGCCTTGCCTGAAAATACAATTTATTATCTACTATTTAATTGATCTGGAAGCAACAAGGATAATATGATAACAAATGAATTATCCCTTCCTTCCTTTCTTTCTTTCTCTTTCTTTCTCTTTCTTTCTTCCTTCCTTTCCTTTCTCCCTTTATTTCTCTCATAATGACAAAATGCAAACATGGCTAATTTCCCAGACTCTTTCAAGATAATTTTATGTCTACTCAACAGAGTTAGTACTTGTGAAATAGGAATTTGCGCCTTGGCCCAGGAAACATATCTAAACAAAGTTTCCTAAAATACGATAAAGTATTTATGAGCATAAACAAAAATACATATAATTTGACCTAGACTGGCTGAAAGAACAACATTCTGAAAAACCAGTTTAATAGAATGGAGTGACGACTAGACAACCAAACAAAAATGATAAAGATCTCCAGTTTAATGAAAAGAAGGATGAGTGTGATGTGATAGCAATGTTCTCATATCTCAGGGGTTGCCATAAAGAAGAGGAAGTCAACTGGTTCTCCAAAGCATCTGAAGGCAGGAGAAGAAGCAATGAATGGAAGCAAATCAAGCAGAGAAGCAATCTAGAACTAAGGAGAAATTTCCTGACAGTGAGAACAATTTGATCAGTGGAACAACTTGTCTCCAGAATGCTTGTGAATGCTTCAATACTGGAAGTTTTTAAGAAGAGATTGGACAACCATTTGACTGAAATGGGATAGTTTTTCCTGCTGAGCACGGGGTTTGCCTAGAGTGATGGCAAATCTTTTTGGCACTGAGAGTCAAAAAGGGAGTGCGCACATGCAACCCAAAAGAGGAGCTGCCCAGGGGCGCATGCACGCGCTGTAAAATGAATTTCCTGTTTCCAGCATGTGCAAGCTAGTCTTCCAGTTACTGGCGTGCATGTACATGTACGGGTGATGATCAGCTGGCCAGCGCACATGCTCACACCAGAAAACGCAAGACCAGCTCTTCCAGTTTCCAGCACTGCCATATGCACAAAGGCCAGCTGATTATTGTGGGCGCATGCGCACCAGAATCCCGGAAGAGGAACCGGCGATGCTGCACGTGCCAGGCGACATGGCTCCAGGTGTCACTCCGAATAGAATACCTCCAAGGTCCCCTTCCAACACTGTTATTCTATATTCTAGGTTTAAATTTTATTTTATTTATTTTATTAAATTTGTTAGCCGCTCCCTCTCCACAAAGAGACTCGGGGCGGCGTACAATAAATAAAACACATATTATAAAAAGACATTGTCATACATAGGGAAAATATTAGGGCAATCATGCTACCTTTCAGTATGGGTAAAGATTACAAATGGTGTTTTCTTTAATTTTTTTAATTATCAGAAGAAAATACATTTATTGGATTTTGTAGCTGAGATATGAACATTGCTTGATTGTTTACCAGTACTACGTTCTTGGACAGGGATGTGGGAAATATAAGGGAAGGTCATTTGCTGCTCCACCAAAAATTCTGATTCTGAAAATAACGTTTGCCTACAGTTGTGTAACATTTTTCATTCTTAAGAATCTTTTAAAATTAAATCTTTTCATTATCCCTAACCCTACCTTTGCTTCGGGATTCCTATCCCAAAATACTGGTAAAGATTATTTTGAAAGCACCGCAAGTGCTCTCAGATAATCCAGGAGAGAGAAAAAAGGAGGTTGCAGCAGAGCCAAGGGCTTCCTTTCATTCAGGCTCTAATTATTGATACATTGCAATAATTACAATTTACAAAAGGAACACAGTGGCTCAGTAGCTAAGATGCTGACTTGTCGATCGGAAAGGTCAGCAGTTCGGCAGTTCGAATCCATAGCACTGAGTAATGGAGTGAGCTCTTGTTACTTGCCCCAGCTTCTACCAACCTAGCAGTTCAAAAGCACATAAAAAATGCAAGTAGAAAAAATAGGACCTACCTTTGATGGGAAGGTAACAGTGTTCTGTGCACCTTCAGTGTTTAGTCATACTGGTCACATGACCATGGAGACGTCTTTGGACAGTGCTGGCTCTTCGGCTTTGAAACAGAGATGAGCACCGCCCCCTACAGTCGGGAACGACTAGCACATATGTGCAAGGGGAACCTTTACTTTTACCATAGTCCCTCTTCAAAAGTTCAATTGTTAGCATTTGTTTTAGAAAACTAAATACAGTAGGTGGTTTACAATGGCACTGAAAAAAGTGACTTATGACTGTTTTTCACACTTACGACAATTGCAGCATCCTCATGGTCCCATGATTAAAATTCAGGTGCTTGGCAACTGGCTCATATTTATGGCCATGTGACTAATTTAACAAATGCAATGATTCACTTAACAACTGTAGACAAGAAAAATTGTAAAATTGGGCAAACTCACTTAACATTAATTTTTGGGCTCAATTGTGATTGTAACTCAAGGACAGTGGTGGTTTACGGCCAGTATGCCTCGATATGGGCGTACCGTTGCCTGCTGGGAGCACCAGGTGCCGTTTGATACGGTGCTTCGGAGGGCCCACCCATCCACCCACGCTTCGTACCAGTATTTGAGCTCTTTGGTGCTTCTCCACATGGAGCGTACGGCGCCTGTGCGATGATCCGCCGAGCAGCTGGAGCATCGCGGAGGCATCGTGGAGCATCGCAGGCAGTAAGTATGCATGTGTGTTCTGCACGCGTTCACGTAGTGGGCGCCCGGCCCCGTTGCACCGGGATCCAGAACCCACCACTGCTCAAGGATTACCTGTATACAAGAAACTTTTCAGTGTGAACCTGATTAAGGTTTAGTAAATTTCAGGTAGAAACCTGAGGAGCTGGAGGGTTTTAGTCAACTAATTAGGGTCACAGAGTTGAACCTATTAACAATTAGGGTTTTCCAGGGAAGGACAATGCTTTTGAGAAAAGCAGTACAGGAAGAAATAGCTTATATTTAAGCAATGTCTCCACTCTGAGAGGAAGGGGGGGAAAAACAGGAAAAAGGGGTTTAGGCCAAGACACTCTAAAGAGAACCATCTCTGAATGAGACAGCAAGAACCAGCAGTCTCTCTCTCTCTCTCCCTCTCTCTCTCTCTCTCTCTCTCTCTCTCTCCCTCCCTCCCTCCCTCCCTCCCTCCCTCCCTCTTCCCCTCTCTCCCTTGAAATGTTTTCAAAGAAAAACCAGAAAGTCCAGTTGCCTCTTAAAAAAGTACCTTTGAGTTAAGATCTTATGCAATATGAAAATTCAAACATACAGGCATCTTGTTCATAATATGCCTAATATAACAGCCATTGAAAGGGGAAAAATGTAGTTTATTGGTCTTGCTTTTCCAGCTATGATTGAAAAAGAAATGGAAAAAAATATGATTGGATACCTGTGACTTTCTCAATATCTGAAAATATTGAATTTATCAGATCTGAATATTCTAATTTTACAGAAAAAAAGAAGAAGAAAGCATCCTGCCTAGAAATGTTTAGGTCCTTGGTTAGAACTTGAATTACTAAGTTTCCATCAGTCTTAGGTTGTGAATCTAACTATAGATTACCCACTCATTGTTGATAAGATAGCCCAAAAAGTTTGGTTAGGGAAGTTGCAGTACCTGGACAGCAGAAAGAAGAGGAAGAACTGGAGAAAATCACAAAATATTAAGACTTTTAAGTAGAAGTAGAATGCCTATGGCAAAAGAAAGCAAAGATAGCAACAATAAAAATAGGCACTTTTGGCAATTCTAAAACATCTGGAGCAGAGGTGGGTTGCTCCCGGTTTGGCCCAGATTGGGCAAACCAGTAGTGGCAGCGGCGGGAAGCTCTGCCCACCTGGACGCTTCTGCGCACGCTCAAAGCTTCTGCTCATGCACAGAAGCATCGCGTGTGCAAGTGCGTGCTTGCGCATGAGTGAACTGGTAGTAAAAAAAAAATGGAAACCCACCACTGATCTGGAGCATTATTTGAACACCATTTGCACTGATAATATCACCATCAGTCAATTGCAAAAATTGACTGGAACAATTCAATTGGAACATCTTATTTCCTGCAAGGATATCTTTAATACTGAAAAACAACACTCTCTACCTATCCCAGGTCCTTTGTAAGGACTCAACAGCCGGACAGAAATGTCCAGTCTAGTCTAAACATCTGGCTTGAAATCAACCATAGTATTTTAATAAACCTGAATGCCACCTGACTCTCAGTGAAGCTCACAACAATCTAACAAAGAAATTACAAGAACACATTAAAAAGAAAGAAAAGGAAAAAAAAGATGGCAAGCAGGTTGCAATGAGGGCTCTCCCTCCTGGGCAAAAAAGCCAGATCTTCATAGATTCTCTAAATACAGCAGAGTGGGGAGGGGTGGCATCTGGATCTCAAGGAGAACTTCATTCCACAGAGCAGATGTTGCTACAGAGAAGGCATGCTTCTAGGATTGGAGTAGATGACATTGTTTAATCAAAGGAACCTGGAGCATAGCAATGCTGCAGGATCAAATCAGCCAGGCAGATGTTATGGGAGGCAAGTGGTCCCCGAAATAACCAATCCTTATGTCATATATTATGCCATATACAGTTCAAGCCTATATAACATATGAGCGAGAGAAACTGAGAGAACAAGAGAAAATTAAAACAAATGATACTCATTGACTCTTCTATGCTTTATTCCATGCTCCAAATTATAGTAGGGAATTTAGCTTTAGCGTTGTTCATAGGACCCAAAATTCCACTATATATGGGGGTGAGAGTTTAGAGGTCAGAAAAGAAAAATAAATTAGTTTTTTTTCCTTTTAATTTACTTAAAACTAAGCATCTTTAAAAACATAATGCCCAAAGCTTTCTTAGTCCAATATTACATACAACCAGGACCAATCAACCGGTGGTGTTCAGTAAACCTGGATTTATTTCAACAGGGAAAGATCCTCATTATGCAAATATACTCCTTTTCAATTTGTGAATAATGGGAACTTGAGGGTCTGTAGGAAGAGCTATCCTAATGATGAACAATTCCAAGATATTTGAGAGTCAGTTGTTTGAAAATGTTTCGAAAGACTATTTTAGCCAGCTTTTCCAATGGTGCAGAGATAATAGATTAGGGAAAGCTAAATAAACAGGGGCCTACGTGCTATGCCTCCACAAGGCTTTTGCTGTTACAAAATGGAGCTGGAATTACAGATCCTATCACATTCTCACAAGAGTGTTATTTTTGGTCCAAGACTTACGTTGAAGGTCAAGCTCATTGTTATACTGGAGTAATCTGCAAAGTTCAGAGAGTGTCAGTAAACCCTGTCAGTGTTAATAAACTGTCAGTAAAGTTGATATTTTTCTAATACTTTGAAGAAAAAACAAAATGGAAGCTGATATCTCAGACTTGTACTGACTATGTACATGTTATATATAAGAAACTTAAATTGTCTAATTTATCAACTATTTTTAAATTAAGGGGTTTAAATTAGTTTCTAGATATCTGTGAGTAAATGCTGCTATGGCAGTTATTAACCCTGGATTGCTTTTGATGAATTTTCTGTGTGGTGAAGGCTGCCTGATGTTTTCCAGTCTACCTAAAAACGCTTGATAGAACTTCAACTAACCTTGTTATAATGGTCAATTAACCTTGCAGTTGACATATGCTAAGCCATGCATCTTCCCCCAGCTAAATCAATCCACTGCAGGAGGAAGACCTCTCCACTGAAGGTTGTAGGCCATAATCATCCATGCTGATCTCGAGAGAGTGGGCAGATAGATGTATTTCAACTTCCAATCTAGAGCTAAGAGAGAATGATTAGTCCAAGCCACCCAGCAAGCTTCTATGACTAAGAGAGGGCCAGAAATCAGTCCTCCTAGCTTCTATTTCAGTGCCTTTAACCATTATGCCAAACCAACACCTGTGAATGTGTGCATATATCCCCTGGAGTATACTTTTCCTCCTGTCCCCAGGTAGTCTCCTCTTCAAATATTATTATTTTTCTCCCCTCTCCCTGGGGAAAGAGTTGGGGAGATGCTGAATTTTGAAAGAAAAAGCACTCTTAAGAGTGTGTGGGTCCCCCCCGGCTAGTCATTCCTGACTCTAGGGGGTGGTGCTCATCTCCATTTCAAATCTGAAGAGCCAGCGCTGTCTGAAGATGTCTCCATGGTCATGTGGCCGGCATGACTAAATGCTCATGGAATGTTGTTCTCTTCCCACCAAAGGTGGTTCCTATTTTTTCTACTTGCATTGTTTACATGCTTTCAAACTGCTAGGTTGGCCGAAGCTGGGACAAGTAACGGGAGCTGACTCCATTACGCAGCCCTAGGGATTCAAACTGCCGAACTGCTGACCTTTCTGATCGACAAGCTCAGCATCTTAGCCACTGAGCCACCGCATCCCGAGTGTGGTAAAGCAGGAAACTTCAGCTCTTTCAAAATTCTGCATCTCTGCAAGTCTAATCAGGGGAATCCGGAAGGAAGAATCCATAGTGTCAACATGGTAACTGAATCCCTACCTCTTTTAATGTGCACATGATGAATGCAACCCAGGTTAAGCAGTGACAAGTCTTCAGTCGCCCAGTTGCACTCATTATTTTGAACCTGTTGACTTTCTTGAAGACATCACCTGTTCAAAATGTGAACATTTTGGTCCAAGAAAAGTATGTCTTTTACTTTTAAATGAAGGTATACTACTGATTCTGGTCCTGTGATGTTGCTTGCTGCTATGATGGGCCATCCTGTTGTGTAAAGGCTGCTGGATTTTTTCAATGTAGAGCTCTGAACACTCCTGACTGGACTGGACTGCATACACTATCCTTCCTAGGTTATGGTGTGATCTTTAGAGTAGACAAGCCTCTGTCTTAGTGTGTTGGTGGATTTGAAGGACACAGGTATATGGTGTTTTCCGAATATGGACACCAGCCATGTCCGGAATGACCAGGTTCTTCCATTGACTCTGAGTTGCAAGTCTGTCTGCCCTTCTTTTATTGGATATGATAGGAGAGGAATGGCTTCTCTATTTGGTCAAGGCAGTACATTCATTTTTGATTTTCTGACAAGAAAACCAGAGTAACAGGATTTTCTGGACATTTCCCAGAAACATTAAATTCCTCCTACCTAGCCTTTGCCCTATTTTCATCTCAGTGTATCAGTGTCTCAAGAATGCATTCCTCATTGTGTTCCCCTATAGAGCTGGAACATGCTCCTATTGCTGCTCCTATTTGCGCATGCGCAGAACAATTTACAGTGAACTGCACACACACAGTCACTAAAAAGCAAAATGGTAGCAGCCCAGCGGCAGTGAGGAGACTGGCTTGGGGGCGAGGCAGGCCTGGGTCGCTGCCGGTTCTGTGACCCAGGCCTGAATTCCACTACTGATTCGGCCGAACCAAAAGCAACCCACCTCTGTTGTTCTTCCCTTCTGCAGTTGGGGTTTCCAGCAAGAAAGACGAAAAGATCAGGAGAGGAACAAAGGTTCCCTTCACAGTAACAGGGAAAGATGGGCAAGGTATCATGTTGATTTGGCTTCAGGTGACTCTGAGGAGCAAAGAAGCAAGATGAGGTAGGAGATGCTGCTATTGGGAGACATTCCACCTCACGGCTGTGAGAACATGCTAACAAATCTGCCTCTTCAGCATTTCCACATAAGCAAAGAGACAGCTTGTGTGAGATCCCTGCAAGTGCCAACAGTGTTGTGTGGACACAGTAACAAATTTCAGTCTTGGGTAGGGAGGTGGTTGTGATCAGATAAGCGGGGATTGAGCCCATTCCAAGAAACTAGTTTGAGAAAATGTCTCAGATAAGCCCCTCTGAAGTTCACACAAAGATAAATTAAGGAGGAAGGAAACATATTCAGACTTGCAAGATTCTTAGTATAAATGTTACACTAAAGTTAGGCCTGACTTAGAGTATATGGCATTAGTTTCTTGGTCTGGCCTGCCTTGTAGGGCTAACAGAGAGATAAGAATAGAGTTAGCAGGGGGTGGCGGGGGGGTGTTCCTGCCAGTTCTAACCTCTTCTATAGAAGAGGTTCCACAAATCTACAGTGCCTCCCAGAACCGGTTCCAGCTCCCTCTCCCTGCCTGTCCGCACATCATCAAGATGAAGAACGAGAGGAGGAATTCTGGGAGTTGAAATCCACAAGTCTTAAAGCTGTCAAGTTTGAACACCCGGGGGGGGGGGGGTTCTAAAGGGTTAGGGTTGCAAGGGTCTTGGAACTTGACAGTTTTAAGACTTGCGTGCTTCAAATGCCAGAGTTTCTGAGCCAACATTTTGGTTGCTAAGCAAGAGCGTTGTTAAGTGAGTTTCACCACATTTTGCAAGTTGGCCACGCCCACCCAGTCACATGGCCAGCAAGCCACTCCCACAAAGCAGGCCACACTACAGAAGAGGTTCTAAAAATTTTTGAAACCCACTACTGGGTGGGGGTGGGGGTTCATTTGCCAATAAAGATGCACACATTTATTAGCAATACAATCTCATTTACTGAATCAATTGATTTTCTACTCTGGCTTTACAGCTAACATTGGCCAAAAATTGTTCAGTTAGTTCCACTACCTAAATGAATGAAAGATAGTGTGTTGAGAATATTACACAAAAATGGAAATTGCTATCGGACAATAAGACAATATTCTCTTTTAGTGTCATATTAGCCAACTGTAAAAGCAACATCCTAGATGAGCAATTAATATTGTAAAACAGTTACTTCTAACCTTTATGACTTCTATTCTTTCACAGATATGTACACCAGACCTCTCATGGTTTTCTCATTGTTGTAAGTTGAAATATGAAATACATTTCATGATGCAGACACTTTGCTGGAATAAATTGAACTAATTCCATGACTGAATGGATCTCTGCCTTGTTACAGAGCACATGGGAGTAAAATATGGAATTATCAGTTGCTTCTTTATCTAATGAAAGCATTCAGAAAGATCACATTTCTCTTTTCTAGGACAATTCTAATATTCATTACATCTTGGTTCTACATGAACAATCACCGTTCTACGTGAAAAACTGCAAGCTTTTGCCGCAAAGTGGACTGAACAGTTTTGATCATAAAGAGAATTTTGAGAACTAAATTATCAATTTTTTCGCCTGGTAAAAATTTGCTATCTGTATACATTCCATGCTGCTATTGTTAAACCAGTATTATATAGTTCTGTTGGAAAACAGTTTGGGGATCCCAAAGACCAGAATGTGGACATTTTCTAGCCTAGTAAATATTCTCAGACTACCTAGACTAATTCTAGCTAGTTGAAATCCAATAATGTTTGAAACCCCACAGATTCCCCCCCCCCCCCCAACTTATCATTGACAGTTGGCCTTTTCCCATTTGCCTTGGCAACATCTTGTTTTCTGCTACATCTTTATAATGTTGCATTCATCTTGTCATCAACCAATAGGTGAGACAGACTTAGGTTCCCTTAGCGGCACTGATGTTAAAAGTAATCTTTCTCCCCTTACTCAGACACCAATCAAGGACAAGCTCATGATATATAAAAGCTTTGTCACTCATTATCTTGGAGGAAAGTCAAGTGACTAGCAGTTACTTGAAACAGAAGCAGTAGGGCCAGAACTGGCATCAGCAATGGAGACAGCTAGTTTCATGCCAGCCTAAATTTCTGCCAATTCAAGAATGGGTGGAGAACACGTCAACTCAGCACTGACAACCTGCCTTATATAGTAAAGAAGGGTAGGATACTGATAGAGAAACCTCTTTCTACACATTTAGGAGGCCTTTTACTGATTTTGCTTGCTGGCTGTTCCGAATACAATAGTAGAAGTAACTGCTTTTCCTAGTCTAGTACTTCTTGCGTTCATTGGCAAAAATTTGCTCCATAAAATCCCACTGTTTTGTGGATGTTTGTTCACAACTTTTTTTACACTGGTTGAAGGCAGCATAAATACCCTTCGTTGACTACTATACATGTTCAACAAGAATGTCTTTTGAATTACAGTTCCAGGGAGTTTTAAAAATACTTTTCCAAGATCTTTTAATTAGATAGATAGATAGATAGATGATAGATAGATAGATAGATAGATAGATAGATAGATAGATAGATAGATGATAAATAGATGATAGATAGATAGATGATAGATAGATAGATAGATAGATAGATAGATAGATGATAGATAGATAGATAGATGACAGAGGGAGAGGGAGAGAGAGATATGATAGATAGAAGAGAGGGAGAGGGAGGTTCAACCATTCACAGAGCTATTCATTGTACTCCAAAGTTGATTCATTTATTTCTTGGTTATTAGTGGGCTCTTCATAAGCCTGGCAATGTGCTTTCAAACTATCTTTGAGACAGGAAAACTTGCAGCCTCTAAAGTATTATGTTTGCCACATCTCAAAAACTGAGGCCAGCAAAGTTGTTGCCCTCATACTGAGGTAGGGGCAGTGGGTTTTTGTTGATACTGTTGTTGGGGTGAAAGCAAGGATCAAGGATAGGGGCTCTTTTCTTTGCTGCTTCCATCACCTGCATACCTCTTTTTGCTAAGAATTCCTGATTGCCTTTCACTGTGTTGATCTCTATTTTTGCTGCTCTTGACGTTACTGGGAAGGGCAACAATTGTCATGTTTGGGGTAACCAGGGGTGGATTACAGCTTCTGTTACTGCCGGTTCGCTCAGGGATGCGTTTCGCATGTGCACAAGCTTGATGTGCACTATGCGGGCATGCACAGCAGTAAAACAATTGGTAGTTCAAGATGATGGTTCAAGATGGTGGTTCAAGATGGCGGTTCCTACGGCGGCGCCAATAGAACTGGTTCAGGGGCGTGGCCAGCCGAGTTACTATCTACTTGGTCAAACCGGGCCAAACCGGTAGGAACCCACCTCTGGGAGTAACAAATAAAGAGTATTAACACTGTGGAACACTTTTCACAGAGATTTCTCCTGGAATAAATGCAATCAAATCAAATCAGGGTAAACGGCTAGTTTAGTTGACATCAAAATCTTATAAAACTTAGCATTGACTACGATTAAATAGAAAGGGAATTCCATATCCAGTCCCCACTTTTAGATTGCCTCATTGGGAGTCCTTACAAACATGGCATCATCAGAACAGCATCAATGTTTTTAATAGCTGGTCTTAGGCATGGTAGAATGTGCCTTGTCAGGAATCATCTCTGCAATTTTATCCTAATGTGTTGATAGTTGTGCTGGATCAAAATTGTGCACAGTATAACATAGCAGAGAATAACAGAGTTGGAAGGGGCCTTGGAGGTCTTCTAGTCCAACCCCCCGCTTAGGCAGGAAACCCTACACCACTTCAGACAAATGGTTGTCCAACATCTTCTTAAAAACTTTCAGTGTTGGAGCACTCACAACTTCTGGAGGTAAGTTGTTCCACTGGTTATTTGTTCTAACTGTCAGGAAATTTCTCCTTAGTTCTAAGTTGCTTCTCTCCTTGATTAGTTTCCCCCCATAGTAATAGTTTATTACTATTAATAGTAATAAACCCTTATAAGATATACATGGACAAGTTGGTGTCTTGTTGGTTATAAAATGTTGATTTAAAAAAAAGATGTGTCCTTTTAAAAATAGATGCCAGTTATTGTATGGCACTGAGGAGTCATCAGAAGGAGAAATTTAAAAATGAAACCACATCAGAACACCTGAATAATCAACCACAGTTTGTTTAAAAGAGTCTGCATTTTTTTGAAACAAATAATATTTGTAATGTCAGAGTTCATGCTAGAGTAGCGTTTCTTAAAGCAGTGGTTCTCAACCTGTGGGTCGGGACCCCTTTGGGGGTTGAACGACCCTTTCACAGGGGTCGCCTAAGACCAGTGGAAAACACATATTTTCGAATAAATACAGAAAACATAAAATAATTTTATGGTTGGGGGTCACCACAACATGAGGAACTGTATTAAAGGGTCATGGCATTAGGAAGGTTGAGACCCACTGTCTTAAAGCATAGGCTAAGGACTCCTGAGGGTCCCCCAAGATCTTCTTAGGGGTCCATGCAGTCAAACCTATTTGCCAGATGTTAAAAATATTTGCAAAAGATTAAAAATCTCCTCGTCATTTTATTTGTTTAAGGTCAGGGTTTTTATGAGCAAAATTGTATTTGTTAATATTATTATTATTTTTACATTATTCAATAAATATTCTACAAATAGGTGCATGTTAATTTTTAATATGGAACCAATCGATACTTATAACCTATACAAATAAAAACTCTTTCAGGATCCTCCATAATTTTTAAAAGGGTTAAGGCATCCTGGGAGCAAGAAATTTAAGTGAAAGTGGGGTTTGTTCTGTCAATCCCTTACTCCAGAAGGCAATGACCTAAGACAATACAGAGTTGTTTCCTCTCTATAGCCTTAAAAAATAGAATAGCCGGGATCAGCCAGATGAGACAGAATAGGCAGTTCTGGATGCATGTTGCCTAGCAACCAAATAGCACTACAGAAATGTGTACTGAAGTTGGTTATGAAAGAAAAGATCTGAGTTTTTTTTCTATCTTCTGTAATTTAGGCCTAAAGTGCTTTTGCTCTGTTTATGTGACAATAAAATGTATCACATTTTTAACTTTGCGTTTTCAGGAAGACCCTATTAACATCTCTTCCAACAGTTTTTGGGAGTTTTAATCGCATGTTGAAATGTTGGTTTAGTTCTGCTCAGAAGCTGGTGTGATACGATATTTGTTCAGTTATGTTCGTGGCTGTGTGGTTATCATTTACATGTTTGGTTCTTTTACATTGGATCTTTAATTTTTTATTTACTGTTAAGTTCTCTTGAGCTCAAAAAGGTAGCATGAATATGTTTTATACTACACAATGTTTTATATCACACATTCCGGCATAAGAACAACATTATAGTAAGAAGGTAACCTATAATTTAGTTCAGTATTTCTTAAGCTTGGCCACTTGAAGAAGTGTGGACTTCAACTCCCAGAATTCTCCAGCCAGCCTTGCTGGAGAATTCTGGGAGTTGAAGTCCACATCTCTTCAAATGGCCAAGCTTGAGAAGCACTGGCTTAGTTGCTTTCATGGATGAGATGGAGGAGGAGAATTCTGCAATCTTGCTTAGCTTGGGGGTGTAAATGGCCAAGAGCCATTTCCAACTACATCTCTTGGGAACTGTTGAACTTTTTTTAAAAGGAATTATTTGATTCTTCCTCTTCCTGACAAACTGTTTAGTGCACGCTGCTTCTGTTCCGAAGAGGGAATTTCCTGGAATTTGTTAGAAGACAGGGTATTATATAGGAGCTAATTCATTTCTTTAAAACTGATTTTGTTGTTGTTGTTTGGTGTGTGGTCTGACTCTGAAGTGACAGAAAGAAAAGAAGAAATATGGATAAGAAGTATGAGATCTAGAAAATTAGACATTGTTGCAATTTCCCACTCCTTTCCACCTACAATGTACTTTGCTTAATTTGTTTGTTCATTTATTTTTTTAAAAAAATCATATGACCGCCCACTCACACTCAGGGACTCTGAGTGACTTACAAAAAATAAAAAATCCAATATAGAACCTTAAAATTAATAACCCCACACACTTATCTTCCTTATTTTTATATTCAAGGCTATTTTGAGAGAAAGAGAGACAGCCATCTCTCAGGTAAACAGGAACAAACTGAAGTGTGTATGTCACACAGTCTAAGACCGTGATGGCGAACATATGGCACGTGGGCCAGAGGTGGCACTCAGCACCCTCTCTGTGGGCACATGAGCCATTGCCCCAGTTCAGCTCTGCTGTGCATGCACATGCCCGTCCTGCCAGCCAGCTGGTCTTCAGGTCTCTGCTGTGCATGCGCAAGGTTTTGGTCGTTTGCGGGGGGCATGCGCATGCACAGGGGGCATGTGCGGGGGGATGCATGTGCATGCACAGGGGGAGGGGTGCATGTAGGGGCATGCGTACATGTGTGGGGGTGGGGCGCATGTGGAGGGGCCACATGTGCCTTGCATTTTGGGGGCTTGTGCGTGTGTGTGCTTTGGGCACTCAGTCTGGAAAAGGTTAGCCATCCCTGGTCTAAGATATAAAGTATAATCTGTATTATACTATAAAGTATAATCTGAGCCATTTTGGTGAAGGGGTGGGGTTTTGGGGGCAAAAAAAAGCTGTAGTCAGTGTATAAGACGCACCAGATTTTCAGCCTCTTTTTTGAGGGAAAAAGGTGCGTCTTATACTCCGAAAAATACGGTACATAACTTGAAGTCCATCACACTAAGCATATTTGGTTGCATCCACACACTAAGCATATTTGGTCTCAGCATCCATTAGACTAGGATGTAAATGAAATGAAATCACGCCATCACTAATCGAGGAACATAGCACTTAGCCTGTCACTCAAACATCCATGTGCAGACCCCAGCTCTCTATAAATTGTGCTGTCCTGATATTAATTTTCCTTGTGGCCTGGATTGTTCAGGAATCTCTAAAGCAACATGACGGTAATCCATGTTACAATCTTTCTTTCTCCCCATTCATTTCTTCCTATGTTGACAGCCTCTGCTGTCTGTTTGTCTGATGGATGAGGAGTATTTTCTGAGGCTACGTGGGCCTGCCAGTGTTCTAGCAGGCAACAGGATCAATAAGAGGACATAGCAGCAAGTCTTTCTTCATTCGGGCAGGTGGATGAACATGGTGGCACAATGATCACTCTTCCATTGCATCAAGTAGTGGCAAGAGAGCAGGCTGTCTTGACTTTCCTTCCTAGTTCTATGATGGACAAAAATAAGAATGATCAGGCAAATTATCCTTCCCAGCAAAGGGAGTCTATGTGAGAGCCCTTGTTTAGGTAGGCAGCAATGGTCTTGAAAAAGGAGCAGTAGGAAGAAATAAAGGCTACCAGTGAGAGTGTGATGGAGTTGATGGAGGGGCACATGATACAGCTTATTGACTAGAAACCAAGAACGTAGTAAACTGATGGCAGAAAAAGACCTAGTGGTCCATAAAGTCCACTTTTTGAGTTTTTAGATTTTTTTTAAATTAAATTTTTGTTGGTTGATGGGCTTCTGTTTATCCCACGCATGCTTAAACTCAGTTACTGATGACTTAACCCACTATCTCTGCTGGAAGTTGGTTCCAAGCCTCCTTCCCCCATGGCTTTGAAGTTGGTTCCACAGAAAGGGTACTAGAAACTTGGAATCAACTTAAAACCCGTAGGGGAAGGACAGCTTTCAAAAGAAAGAGTAGATGGCCACTGGTGGATACAGAAAGACTGGAAAATAAATCATAAGCAACCTAGGAATGCACTTGTATAGCTTTATCCTTGAACACATTAGCAATAGCACTTAGACTTATATACGGCTTCATAGCCCTCTCTAAGCAGTTTACAGAGTCAGCATATTGTCCACAACAATCTGGGTCCTCATTTTACCCACCTCGGAAGGATGGAAGGCTGAGTCAACCTTCAGCCTGGTAAGGTTCGATCTGCCAAACTGCTGGCAGGCAGTGAACAGCAGAAGTAACCTGCAGTACTGCACTCTAACCACTGTGCCACCGTGGCACTGGATGTTTTTTTCTTGCTATCAGAAGAACAGTCCTCTTTCTTCTTCTTCATTTGGACCAGAATTCTGACACACTGAGCATTGTGCATATTGGATTGAACTTTGATAGGATTCTCTAGCCATCATTGTACCACCTGCCCCACCTCTCAAAAACGTACTATTTTTGATAGAATGTCTTTTGTATAATATATATTTCAAGCAGTGGGGACATTAGGGTCCTTTGGCTAGATACAAATGTTAAAGGACTCTCTTATGGGTCATTTACAGAAGGAAAGAAGGAGAAATGATGCAATCAAAAGGTAGAACCACAATTTTTAAACTTTAAAAAATGTTTTAACTTTTATATTACTTGGCCTCAAAAGGAGGAGACTGCTATGGGACTATGAACATATGAGCAGAAGGAGTTGGTAATAGAGAAAGTGATAGGTGTGTGGAAAGAACAGTGGCCATCCTGTTTTGAAAATGCCATAGTGGCTTATCCCAGGTTTGGCTCAGTGGTGGGATTCAATTTTTTTTACTACTGGTTCTGTGGGCGTGGCTTGGTGGGCGTGGCTGGTGGGCATGGCAGGGAAAGGATACTGTAAAATTTCCATTTCCACCCCATTCCAGGTGAAGGCTACTACAAAATCCCCATTTCCTCCCGATCAGCTTGGACTGATCAGCTACGACTCGGGAGGCAGATAATAGATCGGGGTGGGGCCAGTGAGAGGTGATATTTACTGGTTCTCTGAGCTACTCAAAATTTCCACTCCTGGTTCTCCAGAACTAGTCAGAACCTGCTGAATACCACCTCTGGTTTGGCTGTATGACTGCAAACCCTGCAGGAACTCAAAGGATTATGTGGTTGCAGTAGCAGGTTAATATTTAAGATGCCAAGAAAAAGAAAGAAATAAGGGCTATGCACAAGCAGACATACTGAGAAATTAAGGTTAAGATGGAAAGTTTAAGAATTGCCATAAACATAAAATGACATCTGAGTAAAACTAAAAAAGGAAGGGTCAAAACTGCATGTAAAGTGTGAGTGGAGAAGGAAAAAATGTGACGGGCTCTCGGCACACAGCATTAGCAGCCAACAGGAGCAAAAAGCCACCACATCCTATAAATAAAAGTTTTCACAATCTCCACAGTGGCTTTTCCCATAGCCTTTTTCTCTCTCTCTCTCTCTCTCTGCTGCTGTGTAGGCTGGTAGCAAAAAGTTGCAAAAGGCAATCAAGTAGGACTTTATACAGCAAAGTGAAGGGGGGTTGCTGAGAAATGGAAGGCTTTTAGAGTTGGAAGGATGTGACCTGAAATTTGTCATGCAGAGATGGTATTCTATTTTCTTCACTACTGGTTTGGTAGCAAGCGCACACACTCGCTTCTGCATGTGCAGAAGGTCCTTGACCTTCTAACTCTTGTTAGGAACACTGAGGCCGTCTGGGTTGAAAGGATTAGCCAGTGACATCACCGTTGCCCTGGGGACACCCAGTTGGGGGCTCCTTTCATGTCCCTGGCAGGAAATGGAGTGAAAGACAAGAGCTCAACCCCACCCCACGGCAGCTGTCGGGTTTTGAACGTGGGCCTGCCCAACTTCTCAACCCTTTAAGCCACCATGCTCCCAAGTCAAGGTTAATGTAGAATTGAAACATCACTATATTAGATGAAATATTTACAATTCCAGGTTGTGCCCAAGAACCTCTTTGTGACATTCAGAACAGGGAGTGTTTTACAAATGAGAAATAATGGGCAAAAACAAATAGTCAACATACTGGGAGTTACTAGAATTCTGTCAAAGGAAATGCAAAATAAAATCAAGAGAACAACTGATGGCAGAAGGATATAGTTGTTTAAGGTTTTAGAATTTCCAGTTATTAGAACGATTCAAAGTAGTCCAAAGATTAATGGCATTGAATGCTCTAAAGCTGACTTTCAAATAGAATACATGCGTTTGCTAAAGTGGGTAGATTTTTATTGAAAATTGAAACAGAAGAACAAGTGCAAATGGCAATCAAGTTATAGTAGCGTTGGAAGAAATGATCATCTAGGTTCAGTTCAGTGGTGAAATCTAAAAAAATTTCCTACTGAGTCTTTGGCTGTGGCTTGATGTGGTCATGTGACTATATGGGCGTGGCTATGTAGTCATGTAACTGGGGGATGAAAAGACAAAAACTAACAATGTCCTACTGGAGCAGAGTTGGACTAGATGACCTCCAGGTCCCTTCAAGCCCTGGATTATCCTCTGAAGCTGCTCCTAGTGCCAGGTTTGTAGTTCTTCCTCTCCTTTTTCCCTCCTTCCCTCCCTCCCTCCCTCTCTCTCTCTCTCTCTCTCTCTCTCTCTTTCTTTCTTTCTTTCTTTCTTTCTTTCTTCTTTCTTTCTTTCTTTCTTTCTTTCTTTCTTTCTGTTTCTTTCTCCCTTCTTTCTCCCCACTCTCTTTCTTTCTTGCTTTCTCAGCACCCCCACCCCCCATTTTGGGGGCCTAGCAGGCCTCAGGGAAGCCTCCTGGGAGCAAAAACGGACCCCCCCACCATTTTTGGCCTAGCAGGCCACAGGGAAACCTGTTGGGAGCAAAAACTGACACCCCCCCGACCCCCATTTTTGGGGCCTAGCAGGCCTCAGAGAAACCTCCTGGGAGCAAAAATGGACACCCCCCTCTGCCATTTTTGGCCTAGCAGGCCACAGGGAAACTTGTTGGGAGCAAAAACTGACCCTCCACCCCTCATTTTGGGGGCCTAGTAGGTCTCAGGGAAGCCTCCTGGGAGCAAAAATGGACTCCCTCTATCCACATTTGTGGCCTAGCAGGCCTCAGGGAAGCCTCCTGGGAGCAAAAACTGCCCCCCCCCCCCGGTCCATTTTTGGCCTAGCAGGCCTCAGAGAAGCCTGCTGGAAGCGAAAACGGACACACATACCACCCTCGCATTTCCAAAGAACATGTAGTAAGAAAATGCTTAAATTTTTTTTTGAAAAAAAAGGTCTGAAGATCAGCTGTGTGATGTGCGATTGTTGGAACTTTTTTAAAAATGTTTTTTTAGTATTTTTTTACTACCAGTTCTGCAAACCAGTAGCATTTTTTAATACTGGTTCAGGCGAACCAGCCCGAAATGGTAGCATTTCACCCCTGGTTCAGTTCCAAGTGGGGAGGAAAATACTGGAAACATGGAGGCTGTTTGGAAAGATGGTTTAATGGTCAACAGGACCAGATAATTTCTGGTCCTGGACAATTGAGCACATGGGTGAGAGAGAGAGAGAGAGAGAGATTTATATCCTCTCTTGGGTTTTAAACTTGCTTCCTGTTCCTGTGAAAGAAACGTATTCTGATTAGTTGTCAGATTGCTATGGGGCCATGCAGGGATAACTTTGTAAGTTGTCTTGAGTCCCAGGCTTGGTTGAATCTTGCTGGGTGATGTAATGAAGGGGCTTTGGACAATTCCTATTATGGCTTAATGGCTTTGTCCTGGTTTGGATCTTGGCGTGAAGGCTAATCCTATCATGTTCTGAGGGTGAAGGTCTTTTGTTTTGTAGATAAGCTGGCCCAGCCTTTTGTCTTGTGGATAGGTTGGCACCAGTCTTTCTGAGGATATTAACAAAGCTGCTTTTCAAGAGCATGTTTCTTCTTTTCTCATCTAGGGAGGTATAATATTCTGCCTTTTTAATATTTCCTATAATATTTCATTGTTCTAGGACAGTGGTGGGCAACCTTTTTTTTCAACTGAGCCAAATCTCGCCAAAACCACGATTGAAATTTACTTTGAGAGCCACATTTTTAAAACCGAAAATACATAGGATGGTACACTGTTTTTAGTTTCAATAAGTTTTTATTGAGAATATTCTGCATGCAAGTATCCACATAGGTCGGGAGGATACAAATAACACAACTAATAAAACAAAAACTTTAGAACGATATTATTTATCGATAACGTTAAATTCCGTAAAATTTGCCTTACAATGTAGAGAAAATTACATCCTGACATTGACTGACAAAGTCACAACCACTAATGTGAACATTGGCCTTGCATTTCCTTGGATAGTTTGAGTAAGTCAGGTTTGTATGTTGTTGTTTTTAATTTCATCTC
The DNA here is from genome assembly GCF_964273705.1 of Natrix helvetica. Classification (NCBI taxonomy): domain Eukaryota; kingdom Metazoa; phylum Chordata; class Lepidosauria; order Squamata; family Natricidae; genus Natrix; species Natrix helvetica. The sequence continues at coordinate 170,239,544 of NC_138548.1, read as the reverse complement.
TCTCTCCCACTTTCTTTCTTTTTTTCTTTTTCTTTCTCTCTCTCTCTCTGGCTCTTTGTCTCTCTCTCCCTCCCTCCCCCATCTCTGTCACTCTGTGTGTGTGTGTCTGTCTGTCTGTCTCTCACTCACTCTGTGTGTGTGTGTGTCTGTCTCTGTCTCTCCCTCTGTCTCTCTCCCCTCCCTTCCTCTCTCTCTGTCACTCTGTGTATGTGGGTGTGTCTGTCTCTCACTCATTCACTTAATCACTCACTCTGTGTGTGTGTGTCTCTCTCTCTGTCTGTCTATCTTTCTCTCCCTCCCTCCCCCTCTCTGTCTCTCTCTGTCTGTGTGTGTGTGTCTGTCTGTCTGTCAGTCTCTCTCTGATTCCCTCCCTCACTCCTTCTCTCTGTTCCTCTCTCTGTCTGTCTGTCACACACACACACACACACACACACACACACACACACACACTGTGGTCACCTTGTTGAGTGTTCCAATCACATTTGAAACACTCAACAACTGGCCTGCATTTATGGTATTTTGCAGCATTCTGCAGTCATAGGACCAAAATTGGTTGTCACTCGCCCGGGCTTTTGCAGAAGCTTCCCTCCAAAGCCCGAGAGGAGGGAGGGGAGCCGGCACACAGAAGAGCCGCATTAAAGGGTGTAAAGAGCCGCATGTGGCTCCCGAGCCGCGGGTTGCCCACCACTGTTCTAGGAGAAGGGTGGGTGCTAACTTCCTTCAGAAGAAATCCAAGTTTGACTCCAATCCAAAGCCAGTTCTGAATTAACAAAAATCCATTGACTGTTACCCTGTTTCCCCCAAAATAATACCTCCCTGGATAATAAGCCCAATCGAGTTTTGAGCACATGCGCAAAAATAAGCCCTCCCCAAAAATATTGGAACACAGCAGCAGCCATGAGGTGACCATGCCCGCTACCTCTTGCACCTCAAAAATAATAAGACCTCCCCCAAAATAAGGCCAGGCGTTTATTTCAGAGGTCAAAAGAAAATAAGACTCTTCAAGGAAACACAGTATTATAAATGTATTATTAAACTGATGAAAGTTTTTCTCTAGAGAATTGTTGTGCTTTAACTCTAACATTTAATCTAATTTCATTGATTTTCTGTGAAATATAATTAATCACAAGGGTAATTAATCTAAGCATTACAGAAATGAACATAATTGTTTAGTTCCATTGTGACGTCTATCAGTCAAAAGTATCAGAGTAGCAACAAGAACAAGTAAATATACCATGACCCATTCCAATTAGTTATTTTCACCTGATCCATATTTCTGTTTCTAAAAAAATGTTTGCTAAACTCATGTTTTGGCTGTCTTCCAGAAACAATTCATAATACTTGAAAAGCTTATAGTTTTACCATGTAGCTTGCAAAAGAGAAGAGTTAGTTAGGCCTCCTGAGAAATCAATGTACTTTTCATGTCCCCATTTTTTAATCATTTTTTTCTTAAAGAATAGGATGTGTTAGCACTTTTTGTTGCTTTCTTATGAAGTTTTTTGAATGAATGAAAGCAACGACGTTTCTCAGAACTATCAGTTGAATATTCATGAATAATACCATTTTTTGATGAAATAGCTTTCTGAATATTTGTAGTGCAGTAAGTGAATTTGTAGACTTTGCTGTAAGGAATCCATGCTTGGATGTACTCAGGTCATAATGAAAAGGACCAGGATTTGTCCTTCTGTGGAGTTCTTTGTGCTCTCTAAAGTTGGTTGATTGCTTGCAGATATTTTATTACCCAACTAGATAATTTCATCAATACTATTGAGGGCTGGGTTTCCTCCCTGTTTATATACTCGCTTGCTCTGCCAGTATGGTTTTTCTCCTTGGTACAGATTTCTGGTTCCTGCCAGCCAACATTCCTTGGCTAATGGCACCTGCAACATGCCCAACTTGTTGGACCAGATTGGACAGTTTAACCCTTGTGGTTAAACAATAAAAGAAGAAGCCTCTTCTGATATTTGTTTTCCTTGAGATGACCCAGTATTCCATTTCTTAAATCATGAAAGTGTCATCAACATATCTAAGCATACTGTATCTAATAAATCTGAACACAAACACAAACTCTGGCTTAGATATGTTGATGACGCTTTCGTGATTTGGCCACACGGGAAAGAAAAACTGAACAACTTCCTCACACATCTCAACAGCCTACACCCCAAAATACAATTCACTAAGGAAATAGAAGCAAACGACCAACTTCCCTTTCTGGATGTCCTAATCTACAAAAAACCCAATGGCTCCCTAGGACACACCTTCTACCGGAAAAAAAAAAAACACCAACCACTACTTAAACGCACAATCCCATCACCACCCTGCACAGATCAACTCTGTAGCCAAGACGCTCAACTCCAAAACCAAACGCCTAGCCGACAAAGACCACCTGAAAACTGAATTACACAAACTCACAAACGTATTAATCTCCAACGGATTCCAAAGAAAAACAATTATCAACCTAATAGAAAAGGAGACGCCCCTCAAGAACTGAGACACAGAACAGGACAATGGCATTGCCCTCCTCCCTTACATCAAAGGCACCTCAGATAAAATCAGCAAAATTCTCCACAAACAATATCAAGATAGCCTTCGGCACTGACCAAAAAATAGCTAACATCTTAAGAAACCCCAAAGACAAGATCCAGCTAGAAAACCAAGGAGTCTATGAAATACCATGCAAAATCTGCCCAGCCACATACATTGGACAAACTAATAGAAGAATAAATGCACACACAGAACCCAAGAACGCAGTCAGAAAAGAAGAAAAAAACATCCTCCCTCTTCCAGCACCTTAAAGCAACAGGACATGAAATTGATTTTGTTTTTTTTGTTTTTTTAAACAAAGTTTTATTGGTTTTTTTAAAATTTGCAAGGAAAAAGGTAGTGGAAAAGTATACAAATTTTGGCAGTTGCAAAGTGTGGTAGGCGCCCCCTCCATCCAAACTCATAGTATACATCTGGGTATAAGTCATTAATACATAGTCATATATAATCAGCATATTAATTCTATTGGTACTTTCAATCAATTTAATACATAGTAATATATAGTCCACATGTTAATTCCATTATTACTTTCGGTCAGTTTATGTCAAAGAGATTTTCTTATTCATTTTTGTGATCTGAGCTTTTTTGGTATTGCCCCATCTCCCCCGCCGGCAGAGCTCCGGCCCCTCCCGTGTCCTGCATATCCGTTGTAGGATCTTCTGTTTTTTCTAGGTGTATTTTGTTTTTTTCCATAAAGGCCTGTGCCTCTATGGGTGTGTTAATTCTAATTCTTGTCTCCTCCCAGAATATTAACATACCTTCAGGCATCAACCATCTGAACCACATCCCCTTCTGGTATAATTTATTCGCTAATTGCGAATAATTTTTCCTTTTTTCCCTAACTTTCTTGGGGATCTGCTTCAAGATAGTTATTTCCCTATCATGGTATGTCAGGGCTTGCCCCCTTTGTACACCCAGAATTTCGTCTCTTGTGCTTTTTCTAAGAAATTTAATATGTACCTCCCTGGGTACATTGTGTGTTCCGGCATAGGCTGAATTCACTCTATAAACCAGATCTATCTCCCATTCCATCTGTTGTTTTTCTTTGTTGGTATATTCAGCCAGAATGTTTATCATGATGTCCCTTATGTTTTCATCATCTGCTTCCATCACGTTTTGAAATCTAAGATAAAAGGACATTCTCTCAAATTCTGTTTTCATTTGTTGGGTATCAAGTTCTTTGTTTCCCTTCTGCACCGCCTCTACCCCCTCCCTCATCTCTGCCCCCCCACCCTCCACAAGGTCCAGTCTCTGTGAGTTCTTATGAATTTGGGCTTGGTTCTCTTTAATTTCTTCTTTCATTTCCTTTAATTGTTTCTTAATTTCCTCTTGTCCCTGTAAGAGTTGCTGAAGCATTTGTTGCAAATCCATCTCTGTACTTTTAGGTTGCATCAGGTCTGTTATCTTTGATTGTGTAGCAGGACTGGAAGTTGCTGATGTCGGGGCAGAGGTAGCAAAGCCAGGCTTTCCAGGAGGTGGTCTTTTAGGAGACATTGTTTATAGAATAAAGAGCTCAGTCAGTGTAGAGACTGGACAGCTAGAGTGGCAGAGCAGCCAGATGAGTCCAGGAGGCAGAGGATCCAAGCAGAAGAGAATTTCTCTAATCAGCCTGGCAATAGAGTAAAGTTTTTCACCCCAGAGAGTTCAAAGAGTAGCAATCCACAAGAGATTCATCTGAGTAGCACGGAGACAAAGACCGGAAGCCTGAATTTTTAAAGGTGGAGTCAGGTTTCACAGTTCATGAAGACAACGGAAGTGTGCCATCTTGCCCTGCCAGCTTCGGGTTTAGAGGCATAACAAAGTTTTCAAAGTTCCCAAAGTCCTCAGATCATCAGTATATTATGGAGTTAAGTTCAATGAAAGTCACTTTAAGCAAGGGTGTGGCATCATTGGTTGGCTCTCCCCCCTCCTCCTTCCCCTGGGGCTGAGAGCAAAATTGTTCCAAGCCGCCTGTCTGAGGGGGGGGGAAATCCCCTCCCTCCAGCCGCGCCTCCCAAGTTAGCCGAAAGAGAAAGTTTTAAGCTGCTGAAAAGTTCTTCAAATCAACAAAGGGAGTGAAGGGGGGTATGCGCCTCACCGCACCGCCGCTGCTTCCTTCTGCTTTTTCATTCTCCGTGCAGCCTGTCAGCGAAGATGCCTTACGCGCCCTCCGATCTGCTCCCCGGTGCCTTGAGCGCGCAGGGGACCTCCCGCCGGCCGCCGCCGATGCAGGGATCCCCCGGGATGCTGCCCCTCCGGCAGGACGCCTCTTCGGGGCGTCCTGTGCCCCCCAAGGAGTGGGGAAGCCCACCGGGGAGCCGGAGCGAGCAAACGAATTGCCCGTCGCCGTCAGCCGCCGGAACCGACATGAAATTGATTTTGAAAGAACCAAATTAATTTCCAAAACTGAACAGTTCAACAAGAGAATAATTATGGAAGCCATCGAAATAGAGAAACACCCCCGCAACATGAATAAACGTGATGATACCTCCCACCTACCAGACATCTGGAAACTAGCCCTAGTCAACAAACGAGTCCCAGCCACAAACACAGACACCAGACCCAGAACAACACAGGATGCAACCATCAATCACCCTCACCAAACTCAAACCCAAACCCATCCCATAGACCAAATGCAACCACCATCGAGAAACCAAACCATGGTGGCATCACAAACTGCTGCACCCCTCCTCCGACCCCCACACAAAGCAAACTGACACATGCCATGAACACATGGCCAGACTGCAAACTCGGAGCCAAACCAAAGCCCGGGATGTTACACCTCAGCCATCTGCTCAGGACATTACATCCCAGGAGGTTACAACTCAAAGGCTCAGAATGTTACAGCGCAGCCAATCCCCCAGGAGGTTGCAGCACAGGACTCAGGATATCACTACAATAGAGCTCAGGATGTCATCACACAGCCCATTACCCAGGTCGTTACAACACAAAAGAATAGGCACACAGCCAGTACCTCAGCCACACAGGATGTTACAAAACAGCCGACTAATCTGCAAACATCAACTCCATCAACTAATCAAGATGTTACAACCAACCAACACAGCCAGGATTCAGCAACAAACAGCAACAAAGCCAGGATTCCACACACCCCCACCAATATTTATAGAAAAACGGCAGCTTCGATCATGCTTTGCTCGCACAAACACGAAGCCGAAAGCACCAACCTGAAGATGACGAGTGTGACCTTGTTGAAACATCACCAAGATACTGTCAATCTTACATGGGAAAAGACCCGAATACGCCAAGACCTGCATACCTATACCCGTGAAAATCTACAAAAACAAATATATGCTGGTCTTGTTGTATTCGGTTCCCGTGTAAGATTGTTATTGTAAGATCAATGTTACACAGGAAAAGACCCGAATACAACAAGACCAGCATACCTACACCTGTGAAAATCTTCGAATATATATATATATATAAAACGTATTTTTAAAACCTTAGCTTTAAGGTTTAAACCTATCCTTAGTTTTGGGGATCTTTTTTCCTCCTGTGTGATACTGTAATCCATCAACATCCTGCTGCAGTCTATTAGTGCTAATTTGATAAATATCTTATATCTGTAGTATAGTAATAGTAATCTCTCATTACCATTTCAGTTTCATGGGGAAGTGAATTATTAAACAGTCCCTATTATCTAAACCTCTCTGCCTGTGGGATCAAAGAGACAAGAAGCATCTTAATCTGCAATATCTCTTCCTCTGACTTGCCTATGCTTATTTTTCCTTTCTTGTTCAATTTTAAATCCATGCTTAATATTCTTTTGGTAATCAATAGCTTCCATTTGCTTTTTACCTTAACATCAGTTGTGAACTGCCAAGCTCAAGGATAAAGTCTCTGTTTGATGTTAGCTAATTCAGTCTTGATTTATTGATCTGCCTGATAATATTTTGATCGGATAAAATGTCACCACGATCTGAGTGCACCCCTTTTTGAAAGGCTGGCAGCTGCCTATGGTAACTCTCATAAAGAGCTGAACTACATGTCAGTGGAACATAGGTATCTTATGTAATCACAGACAATTGCATTTATCTTAATATATTTTTCAATAAAATGTAGTTTCAAAATAAAGGCTAGGACTGCAAACAATTTTTTGGAGAAGCAAGATCATGCATAACTTTTTTTGGCAAATTTAAAATGCAAAATGGCGAACTTAGTGAGCAAGCAAAGTTTTATGTTGGAGTTCAGCTGAAGAGAGTGAAGAGTGGAGGAACTAAGGACCTGGCGATTGCTGACATACTACTGTAGCTGCTGTTATTTCCTGATTGCTGTTTGTTGTCCCTTGACTGCTCTGACTAAGCACTGTGCTTCTGATTGCTGTTGATATGCATGGGAGTTTGGATCATGGAACATATAGAAAAACTTAAAACAATTACAAGTATTTGGACAGTTAGGAAAGCCTCATGGTAATCTTCAAGGAACAAGCAATGCTTGTCTTCCTGCCTAAATAAAACTGTAAACCAAAGCAACTGGAAATCTATGTTTGTGTCTTTCTTGGAGAAGAAGTAAAAAGGGCTTGAAAAGAGAGGTTCTATACTACACCTTACCCAAGGCAGGTGTGAAATTCTGGAAAGAAGAGGTGAATTAAATGCCACAGAACAAGAAGAAAACAAACAAAAACATGTATCTGGGAGATAGAATAGAATTAGGAGGTACCCAGTGCCAATGGAACTTAGTATAAGTGTCTTGTTGTAGAACTCAAACTACAAATATCTGGGGAGCCTTACCAAGCCCAGTTTCATGGAACAGGGCTGGAGATATGCTCTCCCACCCATGGGTCAAAGAAGCTCAAGAAGAAATACAATATGATGTTAATTCCATGTTGAGAGAAAGGCTTAAGACTGCAAGCACAGAGTTAGAATGTCATTGTGGGATGTATATTGTCTTCCCAGGTACCCATGTCCAGGATATAGGAGACAGACTGCTAAATTTCTTCAAATCCTAGAACATTATCCCTTTCTATTGATTCATTTGAGATGAATGATACAATCAGAAGAATCCTTACATATTTCTCAGGAGATTGTAAGATCCTGGAGAAGAAAGGAAAATACTGGAAGCACAAGTAGTGTTTTCATCAAACATTCCAACTGAAGATCATTGTACAAGAAGAGAGAACAGTGGAAATGAACAACTAATTATATAGATGGTATCACCATGTTTTCCTTGACTATTGATTTCCTAATGGTTGGCTGCTGGCAAGAGATAAGCTATATCTTAAGAAAGCTAAATAGGATGTGTTTGACCAGCGTCTCACCAAATTCATTAATAGGGCATTGAATAGAGAAAAAGAGGGAGGTCATGAAAATCCAGAATCATATACGTTACCAAGAACTAGAAGAAATTACTGGGGGGGGGGGGGGGCAGCATGAAAATGAAATGAGGCACTGAAATTGGGAGGAAGTGGAGCCTGTAGGAAGCATTACTGAATCTCAGATGTTTAAACACCAATGCACAGACTATAAGAAACAAACAGGGAGAACTTAAATTCCTAACACAGGAGGATCTGTATCAGAGGTGGTATGCTGCCAGTTCACACTGGTTCGGGCGAACCAGTAGTGGCGGCGGCGTAAGACTTCGCCCACCCACCCAACGTCATCAAAGACCTTCTGCGTATGCGCTCCCGCTACCGAACCAGTAGTGAAGATAATAGAATACCATTACTGATCTATGTTTCCAAAGGCATCATTTAAACTTGGTAGGTGAAACACATGAAGGACAGTTTGGTCCTGGAAGTCCTTCAAAAGGAACAGATTCAACAGAAAAGGAGAAGTGCTGTACATTATAACAAACAACATATGCCTTCACTATCTTACCCAAATCCTATAATAGAATCATAGAGTTGAATGTTATGTTTGCAGAGGGCCTTGGAGATAATCTAATCTATTTCCCCACCCAATGCACGAACTACCTAGCCTGCCTCTAGATTCCAGTTCCATCCATTAAAGGCTGTTCAATGTCTAATATGATAAATGTATGGAAAGAAAGAATAGGGAATCTAATTCTCTTTAGCCATTGTCAGAGCTGGACCAGTTAAGAGTTTGAGGTAGAGACAGAAAGAGCGTGTGTAATTATATAATAACATGCAAACATTGAAAATATGGCAGGAATGGGTAGTTTATTTCTGTGGATGAGGGTGATTAGTATTATATAGGCCAGTGGTGGGCAACCTTTTTTTTCAACTGAGCCAAATCTCGCCAAAACCACGATTGAAATTTATTTGGAGAGCCGCATTTTTAAAACCGAAAATACATAGGATGGTACACTGTTTTTAGTTTCAATAAGTTTTTATTGAGAATATTCTGCATGCAAGTATCCACATAGGTCGGGAGGATACAAATAACACAACTAATAAAACAAAAACTTTAGAACGATATTATTTATCGATAACGTTAAATTCCGTAAAATTTGCCTTACAATGTAGAGAAAATTACATCCTGACATTGACTGACAAAGTCACAACCACTAATGTGAACATTGGCCTTGCATTTCCTTGGATAGTTTGAGTAAGTCAGGTTTGTATGTTGTTGTTTTTAATTTCATCTCTCTCTCCCACTTTCTTTCTTTTTTTCTTTTTCTTTCTCTCTCTCTCTCTGGCTCTTTGTCTCTCTCTCCCTCCCTCCCCCATCTCTGTCACTCTGTGTGTGTGTGTCTGTCTGTCTGTCTCTCACTCACTCTGTGTGTGTGTGTGTCTGTCTCTGTCTCTCCCTCTGTCTCTCTCCCCTCCCTTCCTCTCTCTCTGTCACTCTGTGTATGTGGGTGTGTCTGTCTCTCACTCATTCACTTAATCACTCACTCTGTGTGTGTGTGTCTCTCTCTCTGTCTGTCTATCTTTCTCTCCCTCCCTCCCCCTCTCTGTCTCTCTCTGTCTGTGTGTGTGTGTCTGTCTGTCTGTCAGTCTCTCTCTGATTCCCTCCCTCACTCCTTCTCTCTGTTCCTCTCTCTGTCTGTCTGTCACACACACACACACACACACACACACACACACACACTGTGGTCACCTTGTTGAGTGTTCCAATCACATTTGAAACACTCAACAACTGGCCTGCATTTATGGTATTTTGCAGCATTCTGCAGTCATAGGACCAAAATTGGTTGTCACTCGCCCGGGCTTTTGCAGAAGCTTCCCTCCAAAGCCCGAGAGGAGGGAGGGGAGCGGGCACCCGGCACACAGAAGAGCCGCATTAAAGGGTGTAAAGAGCTGCATGTGGCTCCCGAGCCGCGGGTTGCCCACCACTGATATAGGCAAAGCACTAATAGAATAATGGAGATGTTAACCTGGTCTTTTGATTTATTATATATCACATTAGGGACACGTTGGCTCAGTGGGTAAGATGGTGAGCTTGTCGATCAGGTCAGGAGTTCAGCAGTTTGAATCCCTAACACCGCATAATGAAGTGAGCTCCCATTACTTGTTCCAGCTTCTGCCAACCTAGCAGTTCAAAAGCATGTAAAAATGCAAGTAGAAAACTAGGAACCACCTTTGGTGGGAACGTAACAATGTTCTGTGCACCTTCAGTGTTTAGTCATGCCGGCCACATGACCACAGAGACGTCTTTGGACAGCACTGGCTCTTCGGCTTTGAAACGGAGATGAGCATCGCCCCCTAGAGTCGGGAACGACTAGCACATACGTGCGAGGGGAACCTTTACCTTTACTATATCACTATATTGCTTTTTATATATTGTGATTGTGCTGAATTATTATTTGGCTTCTAATTTACCCCAGGTTTGAAGGACTGATGTCTTCAAGGTGGGACAGTTAAGAGAATTCCAACTTTTGTTGGAATTCAAAGCAGAGGAAAAATGGATATTCAGCCTATGGGCAGTAGGTGAATCTTTCCTCTGAACATTCTCCAGTTGTGCAATGAAATTCTGCAAAATGTTATTTCTTACAACCCCCTCCCCCACCATATATATAGTGAAGTTACCATCGTAAGAAAAGGAGGGGGAGTAGAGAAGGCCCTTAAATAAACAAACAGACAAAAAGAAAATAGAACAATGGCCGGTGAACAAGGGAAAGTGCCCTCTCCTCCCTCCCAAAATCCAAGGTGGAAATTGTTTTATTTTCTCTAAAAGAGACAGAGAAACCCTGGCTTCATTTGTGCAGAAGAAGAGCTACATAAGCAGGCTCTCAATCTGTTCTGAGTCTGACGTGTTATCACTTTCTCTTTCTGCTCTTTGGTCACTTCCTAGTAAATTCCAGGGAACATTTCAGACCAAACATTCCGTAGAATTCCACTAATCCAAAGCTGAAATTGGCAAGTGTGATGTTCAAGTGAAATTTAGAAGATGCCTCAGTTGTATACATGGTGTTCAGGGTTAGATTATTCAAGATTTGTCATGGCTTATTATTTTATTCATCTTAGAATGTGATGAAATTTGTAAGAGTTTTATTCCGAGTTCTTTTTCACTGTACTGATATAGATTTCAATGTTTTATTTTTATTTTATTTATTTATTTGTTTTGTCAACCACTGAGTCAGGTAACGCATTCCAGGCATTGACCACTCTGTTGCTGAAGTCATATTTTCTACAATCGAGTTTGGAGCGGTTTACCTTAAGTTTGTATCTATTGGGTGCTTGTGTATTGTTGGTGGTTGAAGCTGAAGTAGTTATTGACAGGTAGGACATTGTAGTGGATAATTTTATGTACTACGCTTAGGTCAGACCGAAGGCGGCGTGATAAAATGCATGTTTTTAAAAAAGAGAATTTCTAAAATTTAGCTATGTACAGTAATGCATTTTTCACAATTTAGATTATTAGTTTTAAAAATTCAAATATAACTAAATGCACAATTAATCTACCTGAAATTTTATTGCAGGGCAAATGATCTGAAATGTCAGAAAAAATCGGTATAAAATTATAGAATTGTATCCCCTATTATGAATGTATTTTGACATAAAATGGAACTTAATCCCAAAATATTATTCTGCTTTTCTGAGTATACACATTAGCAAACTGAAAGGTGGAATTGCACAATAACTCAAGGTTAATTGTTTTGTTTTTCTGGAAATGGTTTCTCAAGCTTTTAAAAACAAAGATAGTTTTCCAAAATACAGCTTTGTCCAAACTAAAAACAGTGACTAAATTTATCTAGGGCTAGAGTAGGTCCTTCCCATAGAATCTCTTTTAAAAAAATAATGATCTCGAAGGCACAATTATAAAAAGAAATGTTTATAACATGACTGTACAGATATGTGTACACACACTGTAGATCAGGTGTGTCAAACTCACATTGTCACGGCAGCGTCACATGACGTATCAGGACTTTTTCCTTCACTAAACTGGACGTGAGTGTGGCCAATGTGTGACACCTCTGGCCCACAGGCCGGGAGTTTGACAGCCCTGCTGTTCATGGTTGTGGTTCCAGGCAGAAGCATGAGGATTTTTTCCCTTACTTTACTGTACTTTACTCTAGGGCTACTGAATTGGGTTGATATTGCTAAGTGAAAACTGTTTTTTGTAGGTGAGAATAGTGGATCATAGCAAAACCAACCATTGTTCAACATCCAACACTAAGTAGCCCATTAGAGATCAAATATACATATATGGGCAAAGTATTGCACTCCATGAAATAGTTTATCCAAAAATCAGTGGGAAGGATTTGGGAGTACTCATGGTTCTTTGAGTTCCTCTGCTTATTTCATGGAGGAAACATTTGAAGGATTCATGTCTTGTTTTACAATCAAATGATGACCAAGGAGGCTTATAGCATGTTAAAATCTACTCAGCAATCCTTGATTGGCCCATGGCAGGAATACTCTCCCCTCGTTTATGTGATCCAATTGATAATTGGGGCATGGGAGGAAGCACTGTGCATTTAGGACCAGTCACTTTCCCAGTTCTGCACTGTTGTTCATGTGATAAAACAGCTTCATGCGCGAGGCAACAAATCCCCTTAGTTGTTTCTTTGGTTGAGATAAATGGGAAGAGCCATTCATACAAAGGAGTACCACCAACCAGATGTGGTATTCTACCGGTTCGGACCGGTTCACCCAAACCGGTAGCAGAAATCGCAGCGGCACCGCCCATCCACTCCATCTCTACGGCATTCCATTTAAACCCTTTTTTTAGCAAAAACCCCATGTGCGGAAGATTTAGCGCATGTGCAGAGTTGGGTGCTCGCTCACATTTGTGAACCGGTAGGGAAGGGAAGTAAATACCACCCCTGCTGCCAACATCTTCACACATTTTGTTGCCTAAAATTTAAAGGTAAGATAGTGTCTTCACCCATTCCATCTATAGAAAGAAACATGTACATATGAAGGAATACATATTCCTTCAACACTAGCAGAGAGGCACATGAATTTTCCCCATGCATGATATAGCAGATAAGCTTAAGTGGTCAGTCTTCAGCACCTGACCTTGAAAACCATTTTCCTTATTGCTATTACATCGGCCAGGAGGGTGTCGGAGCTGGCAGCTCTCTCAATTTGTGAGGACTTGTGTCTTTTTCATGCTGACCGCATCATCCTCCAGTTAGATCTGGCCTTTCTGCCAAAAATTAACTCACTGTTTCACAGAACTCAAGAAGTGGTACTCCCTAACTTCTGCCCTCACCCTCAGCATTCCAAGGAATTTACCTGGCACAAGCTAGACGTTCAGTGGACGGTCCGCAGATACATCAAAAGGATGGAGGGGTTTCGCCGATCTGAATCACTCTTCGTCTCCTTTCAGCCAGGCTCCATGGGACAGAAAGTTTCCCGTTCTACAATCGGTCGATGGCTGAGGGCTTGTATTAAATTGGCCTACCTACAATAGGGCAAGGCAGTACCACCTAGGGTAACGGCTCACTGTACGAGGAGTGCTGCCATCATGGCCGTGTGGGTGAGGCAGGCTCCCATGGAAGAAATATGTCGGGCAGCCACATGGACTTCTCCAACTTTATTCATTAAACACTATCGCATTGATTCCTACGCCGCAGCCGAGGCTTCCTTTGGGAGGAGGGTGTTACAACAAGTTGTAGCGACTCTGCGCACCTTGGACATTTCTGTTTCCCTCCCTGGGACTTCATAGCTTGGGTATGTCCCATTCTTGGACTCTCCAAGCAGCGCACAGGAGAATGACCGTTGGCTTACCTGAACGGTTGTTCTCTGGGCGCTGTGGGAGTGTCCAACCCCGCCTTGGATGTTTTGAGAGATTGCTGCTTCCCTCTGCCTTATGATAGGGCTGGATTTTACAGATTTACTCGGGGAAGTTGACCTGCAAACCTGAACTTTGGTCCTTTATATTAATAAATAGGCAGAAAGTGATAGTGGAAGGCTTCAGTGATATGGCACTTCTGACAGTTGGAATATTAGGAGACATTGCGTAGCTTTTTAATATTTTGTCTACAACATTTAATCAAGCTTTCTCAGATACTGAGCAAAAGTCTAGTGGAATCCTGGAGGAAGAGCTCATGAGGCTCATTATTTTCAATATTAATTATTTTAATTCTTATTTTCTATCTAGGCATGAATAATGCTGAAGGGACTCCACCAGTGTAGCTTAATTTTTCACACAAGACGCAGAAATGTAAAACTAAATTTCTCACCAGAAATTAAATGAACTCTAATTTTGTGTCTCATTTAAAATGCCCCTCTGTACGCCAAATCTTGTACAGCCATGATGCTTGAGCAAGAATAGAGTTCTGGTCTTACCAAAATTAATAAAATCATATTAATTGTGACCTTGACCTTTTGTTAATTTTTTTTCCTCATGTAAGCAAAACCTCCGGCAGGCTTCCACTTGGCTGAATGTCTTTTGACCAATATGCTATAAAAAAGGTCAATAGTCTTATCAAGTTTTTCAGCACCATTGTCCTCCAGATCTTGTTGCATTGCAAATTATAATGATTTATTGTCTACCTATGGAATGATTTTATCCAGAGGTCTTGTTTCATGAAGAGATATTTGAGTTTCACCTCTTCACCAGATCAAAAAAGGAGATTCAGAAACAACCCATGCATGTGGAATATGCCAGGCTCATCTTTTCACAAAGCAACAAAAAATTCTTTAAAAGATCATGTGGAGATTAAAATATGTTGTACAGATTGTTTCTAACCCTCATATATGTTTCTCTCACCTCTAGTTCAACCATTTGTCATTTCTAAGAGAACAATTTGTCTGAAATGGTATAGGGCAGTGATGGCGAACCTATGGCACGCGTGCCACAGGTGGCACACGGAGCAATTTGTCAGGGCACGCAAGGCGCTGCCCTGTCAGCTGGCCAGCGGGCATGCGCGCGCTGGCCAGCTGAGTTCACTCTTTTTTAAAGCCATTCTTTGCCCTCCCTAGGCTCCAAAGGCTTTATAGGAGCCTGGGGAGGGCGAAAAGAGCCTCCCCCGCCCCCCTGGAGGCCTTCCGGATGCTTCATGAGCTTCCCTGAAGCCTCCGGAGCACAAAAAACCGGCCCTACGGGCAAACCGGAAGTTCAGGAATGGACTTCATGTTTGCTCGGAGGGTCATTTTGACTGCTCTCGAGGCTTCAGAGAAGCCTCCTGAAGGTCCCTGAAGCCTTTAGAGTGCTCAAAACGACCCTTCGAATAAACCGGACTTCCAGTTTGCTCGGAGGGTCGTTTTGACTGCTTCAGAGGCTTCAGGGAAGCCTCCTGAAGGTCCCTGAAGCCTCCGGAGGGCTTCCAGGGGGGCGGGGGAGGCTGTTTTCGCCCTCCCCATGCTCCTATAAAGCCTCTGGAGCCTAGGGAGGGCGAAAAAAGCATGCAAAAATGGGGGTGTTGTGCCTGTAGTGCGCACATGCGCACTGGGGGGATCACGCATTGCATTATGGGTGCAGCATGCCTGCAATTGACCCCCCTGCGCTCCCCCCACTTATGACATGAGAGCCAAAAAATGTTCACCATCGCTGGTATAGGATTTCCTGCCTGAGCAGGTTGGACTAGAAGACCTCCAAGTCTTCTATTCTGTTCCATTCCATTCCATTCTGTAAACTGTTATTGTCTATTTTTGTTTTGATTACCATTATATTATTATTTTTATTTAAATGCTACCAGTAATTGTCTGGAATGTCTAGAGATGGGTGATATATAAATATAATAAATAAATAAAAAATCTTCAACCGCAGCAAAGATTTGTAACCTAAGATGATTGAAAGTATTTAAACAAAATATGATAGGTCGATTCTGTCAGCAACTGGATAGGAAGCTTCTCTCAGATCGGAAAATGCCTTGAGCTGGCTTGTGTTTTCATATCAAAATGATAGACAGATAAGCAATTAGGGACAATAATAAAATAAAATACGCTGAGTCAAAGTGGAGCAAAGCTAGCTACAAAGTAGCTTGCAATCGATCAGCTGCTTTATTGATTTAATAAACCAGCAAACTTTCCCACCTTTCATGCATAACAAACTCATCATCTGCATTTATCCAGAAGTGAACTACAAAGGTCCCCACAGAATAGCTGTAGCAGTAGGCTGGAATGCTAAAAAAAAAAAAAAAAAGCAAATTAGTTATCAAATGCTACAAATGACGTATCCCAAAGGCTCCATTAACTGTATTTGTTCTATTATTTCTACTGTTTTTCTTTTAAAGTCAAAACTCCATCCAGAGAAATTGCTTTGCAAAAAGAAATGCTAATAGACTTTGCACCTGACCAAAATAAACAGAACAAAATTATACCAGGAGTACAAAGTAAATGCTAAAGTGACAGCCTGTTTTGTTGCTTTATATAGCTGTGAATACAAACAGTGGAAACACCTGTACGCATGGAGAAAATATTCAACACAGTTGTATAAACATTTTTTTTTCCTTCATGAGAACAAACCAAATTATTTTAGTTCAAGTGCATTGTTTATTATTTCTAGTAAAATATCGATGAGGGTATTTCCAAACAAAGATGGACCACTGAACTTTTCTGTATCCAGCAGTTCAGTATCCAGTGTTGCTCTTCGTCAGCTACATCGGATGCAACGTGTGTTGGCAGGGGAGCAGAGTTCGACCCGGAGGTCACTCACATGTGGAGTGCCACAGGGATCGGTGCTCTCGCCTCTCCTGTTCAACACATACATGAAACCGCTGGGCGAGATCATCCGTGGTTTTGGGGTGGGATATCATCTGTATGCTGATGATACTCAGCTATACATTTCCACCCCGAACCACCCCAATGAGGCTGTCGAAATGATGTCCCGGTGTTTGGAGGCCGTACGGGTCTGGATGGATGGCAACCGACTAAAACTCAACCCTTCCAAGACGGAGTGGCTGTGGCTTCCGGCCCCCCGGTTCAACCAGGTGCTTCCATCTCTGGCCATTGGGGGCGTGCAACTAGCCCCCATGGAACAGGTGCGCAATTTGGGCATCCTCCTAGATGCCCGGCTGTCCATGGATGACCATGTAACAGCCGTGGCAAGGGGGGCGTTCCATCAGGTCCGCCTGATGCGCCAGTTGCGCCCCTTATTGGACCGGGATGCCCTACGCACAGTCACCCATGCGCTAGTGACGTCTCGCCTGGACTACTGCAATGCTCTCTACATGGGGCTTCCCTTGAGATGCACTCGGAGACTACAGTTGGTCCAGAACGCGGCCGCGCGGGTGATTATGGGGAGGACTAGATACTCCCCTGTAACACCTCTCCTGCGCGAGCTGCACTGGCTTCCTGTGGTCTACCGAGTGCGTTTCAAGGTTTTGATTATGATCTTTAAAGCGCTTCATGGCACAGGACCTAGTTACATGCAGGATCGCATCCTGCCCCACACATCCCTACGACCAATTCGCTCACACAGAGAGGGACTTCTCCGGGTGCCGTCTGCCAAACAGTGTCGGGGGGCGACACCCAGGAGCAGAGCCTTCTCTGTGATGGGCCCAGCCCTGTGGAATGACCTCCCCCGTGACATCAGGATTATTTCCGATCTCCGCTCCTTCCGTGTACAGTTGAAGACCCACCTCTTTCAATTATCTGGCCTGGCTCAACTGTAATTTTTTCATATTCCTCCTGACTGTCTTTTTTAAATTTTAAATTTTTATTGTATATTGGGTTTTTATTAAACGGGGTATGTTAATGGTTTTAATTGTCTAAATGTTGTAATCTATTACCTCCTCCGTGCATGTATGTCTTTGTATATATGTATGTTTATATATGTCCTAGTGTACGCCGCCCCGAGTCCTGTCTGGAAAGGGAGCGGCTAATAAATTCAAATTTATTATTATTATTTATCTAGTTAACCTCATGTGGGAGGGAGAGATTTCTCTGTTTATGTGTACAAGACTGTATGTACCACCTGCTTCCTTAGAATCAAGATGATTTAGTAATCATATCAGATACTTTGGGTCCAACCTCTTCACGTTGATGGTTGTGGAGGAAAATGGAAAGATCGAGCTTTGCATGCCACTTTGAATTCCTGAACTTTTAAAAATTAGGATATAAGTCTCACAAAGTACTAACTAGCAAATCATATTCAAAGGTAAAGTTTCCCCTCGCACATATGTGCTAGTCGTTCCCGACTCTAGGGGGTGGTGCTCATCTCTGTTTCAAAGCCGAAGAGCCAGCGTTGTCCAAAGATGTCTCCACGATCATGTGGCTCGCATGACTAAATGCTAAAAGTGCACCGAACACTGTTACCTTCCTAACAAAGGTGGTTCCTATTTTTCTACATGCATTTTTATATGCTTTCAAACTGTTAGGTTGGCAGAAGCTGGGACAAGTAATGGGAGCTCACTCTATTACATGGCAGTAGGGATTCGAACTGCCAAATTGCCAAACTTTCTGATTGACAAGTTCAGCGTCTTAGCCACTGAGCCACCTTGATAAATCACATTTAAAATATGGCAAAATCCAAATTCACTGCAGAATAATCAAGTCTTGAAAACCATCCTCAGTGTAGAATTAGGTTGGGTGCACTTTGTCCCTCGGGAGACAGAATAGTCTGAAGGGTGACTGTCACTACTAAGAAAATATATTGTTGGAACCCTACCTTTACCAAATCACGTTATGAAGTTGTCCAGTCCTCTGAAATAATGGATCCAATAACAAGGCTTGTCTTTGTCCCCGTTGGGGTAAACAGGAACCAATGTGAGAGAAATTAAAGGATACAGTTGAAGAAGATCCAAAATTTTTCTCTGCCTCATGCCATTTCTAGTGGCATATTCAATTTAAATTCAGTTCACGCAATTACCTACACAGGGTGATGCACTCTTTAGTCTCGGCTGTCTTCCATTTGTCAAGACTGAGAATAATCATCATGGATGCTAGTATATCTTTAAAAGCTCTAATGTTTCTCATTCATTTCTATAGAATGGGTAATTTGTAAACTGTCCATGAAATAAATGGACACCATTGCATGCCTTTGGTGAAGGCAATCCACATATATCTGGTTGAGAATGTTCAAACTTGCATTATTACTTTTACTTTACTTCACTATTTTATTTTATTATCTTATCTATCTTATTTTATTTTTTCTACACTGTCAGTTTCACTCCAAGTGACTGGGGAATCTACAACAATTTAAGTAATTATGTAAAGATTTTGTTGCTAACTACTCTTTAGGCTTGTTTATTTTGCATTCTAAAAGGGCTGTTGGTTTTTGCCGTTACCCATCTAGATTTTTGTTTTCAACAGACTAAGATGTTTGGTGAAGCAGCTGGAGAAAGGTGATGTGAACGTGGTTGAACTGAAGAAGAACATTGAATATGCAGCATCTGTTCTGGAGGCAGTATACATTGATGAAACCAGGTGAGTTTTTGGAAATACTTTGAATCTCCATTCATTCCTCCTGTCATCTTTTTAGGGACAGTACTGTGTTTTTTAAAGGTTTGTAGGATAATATAGAAATGCAAATTAGGCAAAGAATGCCATATGCTACTTTTCATGTACAGTAGATGTGTTTCGAATACTTGCAATAAATTACTTTTTTCACATTATAAATAATACTGTCCAATACATATCTGAATTGTACTGAAATAATTTCACAGTCAGTTTCTCATTTCTCATTTATAATTACTTGAAATCAAGTTTAGGATGGCCCAGGAAACAAAATCTTCTCAGATGTCAAATCAAATGTGACCTAAGTTGTACATTCTGGTATCTTGATCTTTAACATTTAAATCAGAACAAAATGTACTTTCAACTATGACTGTTTCATCATAGTTGGATGTTTTGGTCCATCTGGGCCTATTTCCTTATTTAATTGAAGATCTGACCTTTTGATAATTCCAGGCAGTCAGGGTTTACTGAATTGACTATTATACACTTACTTTGTACGAATGCCTTATGTATATTTACATACTAAACATTACGCTTCTAGAAATAATACATTGGAAATAAGAGGAATAAATACTTGTAATATATTATTACCTCTATGATAACTGAAAACTGATTTTAAAAAAGAATTATATATTATAGTATTGACAAACAGTTGCATTCTGGAATTTAGTTCTGCCCCCAACAGGTGCTCTTCAAATATGGTCTGAATTTCCACAATCCCTTACTTTTGATGATTAGGTTGCAAGGATTTTAACTTATAGTCAGAGCTAAGTCAGAACTATAATCACAGCAGCACAGCAGTTTAAGGCTGATTTAGAGTTGCACACAACTGCCCATAACAATTGCCACATACCTACACTGCAAAGGGGTTGATGTGTAAGTTACAGATGGTTGTAGACAGGACAATGCAAAGACCTCCCAAATCATAACTATGGAATTATGTGTCCTGCACGCTGATTGGTTGATCCAATTTCTTGTTCTATGCTTTGCTCCTTGAGTGTCCCCCAGCCAGAACATTAAAATTCACAGACCTAAGAATGCAACTGCCTATGAATGACAGACATATACATTCCTTCACATCTGCTCGACTCTTCAGAAGAAACGGGAGACCTGTTGCTCATTGCTCATGTCATAGGTAACAGAATAGTTATTAGACTGTGGGACAAAATGAGTGCTTACTGAATAGAATCTGGGAAGGGAAGAAGACGATACGATGAGAAGTAGTTTCTCCATCAAGAGACACTTTGGGAAAAAGATAGAACAGGCAAAACAATTGTTGGGCAATCCTTGCTGATTGACTGTAAGCATGGCAATGAGAAAATTAGTATTCTGAACAGTAAACATATTGGAAAAGGTAATTGTATTCCCTCTTACAGGGTGTCTATTAATCAGAACAAATAAGTGTGACAGAAGGATCAATTTCTCAAGATGTAGCATTTTCCTTAAAGTTTGTTGTTGTTGTTATTGTTCATTTATCTTTGGCATGGCACAAAATATATTTTAAGGTGAAATAGGTGAATTGCTTTTAAAAAGAACTGGTTTTTTATATAAACCTTTTAAATGTTTCATTTTAGGATTAGGTTGGAAGAGAGTTTCAAAAGCATATCACCAACATATGACATTTCATAAAGACTTGGAATGTTCCATGTCACTGCACTTTTTTAAAAAACCAATTTTGTTTCCACATATTGAAGCTATTAAAATATTTTCTGGAATACAGAAAAAAACATTTAAATAACAAAACAGGTTTCCCAGCTGATATGGGGCAATGGTTGGTAAAAATAAAAGTCAAAAAACAAACATTTTGTTATTATCTAGCATTTATATTAAAAGATGGTGGCTTAATAATTGTTGGATATGTGGTGAATGTTGAGATGTTTACTGGCAAATCTTCAGAATTTAAGAGACCCAAGGGAAAATGTTGGAAAATACTGATATTATAAATAAATTTCAAAGCAGAGTGTCCTTAATAAATATTCAAAGGTTCACCCTCAATTCCATCATTAACCCATAAACAATATTTATGGTAATTATTTACATATAAATGCAAACCTAAGTATTTATTATAAAACATGTTGATATTTTTACTTGACATAATGATCATGAAACAGTGGGATTCACCTAGTGTCTGCCATGTACTTAACATATTTATAGGAACTTTCCCCTTGTAAAATAAGAATTCTTGGCAAGAGCAAAGGCACTATATAAAACATCGGGCAAGATTTTCCTTAACTATGTTGTTCAAGTCAGTATTTTCCATGCAGTGCTACATGAGCCACAGGTGATACACAGACATATTAGAGATGGGATGCAACTCTCTCCCCCAAATCAGGAAGAGACTCAAGAGAAGGGAAGAAGGGCAGAGTCATTCACTTCCAGTTGAGTGCTGTGTGACTAAGAAATTAAATATCTCAGCAGAAGAAGCAACTTTGGAAAGGCTTGGGAATCAAAATAAAATGACATTTGTTGCTTTTCTCCCATTACTTGAATGGGAGGGTTGGGTTGAATTGGATTAAATTACATTGGCTTTGGGTATTTCACATTTAGGGAGGAAATTCTCCCACAAACATTGCTTCAGCCCCAGTTATCCTCCCTCATTTTATGGACACATGTCTTGATTTGTGCTGGAGAAGACTGTTTCCACAATGATACATACTGTTTCAGCCCTAGTGAACTATCACTCTTATTCTCACTTACAGCTCTATTGTCAGCTGCATTGTTGTGGGTTTTAATGTCCTTAATATTTATTGTTAACATAACACGTTGAAACATGTATATGTCCTTGAAAAACAGTGCCCTTTGGGTTTCCATCTTTGCGAGAGATAAATACTTCTGTACAATTATTGGTGGTGGGAGTAAAATGTGAAAGTTAGCGACCACACATTTAAACTAAACTGCTATTTTTTAAGTAATCCACAATAAGCTCTGCTTATTAACTCCAGAAATTCAGTGCCCTAAAATAAACCAAATCAACAGTTTAAGCTTTTAGATAAAAGCATTAGCTTGCTATTTCTGAAAATGTTAGAATGACTAGTAGTTTCACCCAATGTTCAGAGCCATGTACCTCACCATTCCTCATCAATATTAACATTTCTTTTCTGACAAAGGATGAGCCTGGTATTCACTATTTAAAAGATTGAGGAAAGGGGACACAGGGTAGGAACATAGGATAATTGTTGGAGTCTACAGAAGGTTCCTTCAGTGCTGATCTGTAAGACTCAGCTATAATTTCTTGAGGGATTGGAATAACACTACAATGCCAAGTAAGACAGCAGTCTGTCAAAGTGAACTTTACCCAAGATCCCCTCAAACATGGAGCTGGTGTGTAAATGGGAAATGACAACAGTGCTGCTAATCACTTGCAGAAAATATTTCAATGTAAATTACAGATGGAGCAGTAGAGGTTATTTCCTTGGAAATGAGAGCTGTAGATGTTTCCCCCAAGGGCTGAGATGTAGTTGAGCAGTACTTGGAATGTCACTGTCTTAAGTATGTCGAAGGTCTCTTACATAAAGAAGAAAATGTGTAGGAAACACATACACACACCGCTCACTGAGTAAAAAATAGATGACAATTAAACTCTTTGACCAGTCTGGACCCCATTATGCATTTCTGAAATATATTTCCCACTTTTGTGGCAAATAATAAATAGCTTTTAGCAGAAAAATCAATAATACCTGAGTCTATATTTCTTTTTGCTGAAATTTAGGAGGAAATGGGATAACGAAGAGCATTTAAATTAAAATAGTTCAGAAATTCAAATGTAATGTTTCTTTGATTAGAAAGTTCAAGACTTGAAACGCTAATCAACTTTTCATTTTACTTTTAAGTCAAAAATTAATCTTTAATAAGATTCTTCTTTGTAGACTAACTTCTATTATGAACATCAGAGAGCAACTCAGCGTAGTTCTGGCTCAAATGTGGGCTGGTGATACGATAAGACGATATTATGAGGACATGCCAGTGCATGTTTGGCCCCTGGTCTATGTTCAAGTGAGGACAAGCTTGTAAATATCACCAAATATTGCATTAACTATATTAATGAGGATAAGCCTGTTATCTCCCTTTTATACAGTAGCAATTCTTCCACCTTGATCAGATAAAGGAAACAGTCAGATCTCTTTAGTAACAAGCTATTGATTATGAATTTTCTCATTTTAAAAAGCTGAGGAAAATAGCTATTATCATCAGCATAGTGGGGAAAAGTTGTAATATTTGCAGTTAGGTTATTATGTACACAAAGGTGATAGATTGGTATTACCCACAATGGAGGAATGGATGTGGAAGACGATGGAATTTGCTGAGATGGCCAAATTGGCAGCTTTGATCAAGGAAATGACATTATCTAATTTTAATGCTGACTGGAAACCCCTTTTAGACTTTTTAGGTGAAACAGAAAAAAGAGGAAATTATTATATATGGCTTTGATGATTAGGAAAAAAAAAGATATAGACAAATATAAGGCATGCTGTAACCATAGGATAAAAATATATATCTATATCTGTAACTGCTGTAAAGAAAACCAAAAGCAGCTTCTTTATCATTTTTTCTGTATTTTTGTCTTTTTCTTCTATTTCTTTCTTTCTTTTTTATTATAAATATTAGCTTTGGTTAGTTTTTATCTTTTAAAAAAATTAACAAAGTTGTATTTGTTGGAAGAATTTATTCACTGGAAGAATACATTGACAGCTATTTTAATTCCTTCTTTTCTATTCTTAACTAACAAGATGTTTGCAAAGTGATAGGAAGATTTTGTAGGAATTAGTGTCTTGGTAATTAATACTTTAACATAATCCTACTGTTACTTTTGTGTTGTTGTTTTAAAAATGTTGAACATTAGAGAACATTCTGGTAACTCTGAAGTAGAATTGATACATGCAATCTCATTAGCCTTTACTATTCTGTGGCCATCCTGAGCCCGGAAAATCAAGGGGGGGGGGGATCTTAACTTCAAGAAGGAAAAACTGGAGCCAGAATTGGGAGTAGCCAGGGTTCTATGCTGAAGATGACAGGCTAGACAGGAGTGGAGTGGAGAGACAAAGTAGAACCAGTTAATATGTCTTTAGAAAGATCTCGATTGTGCCTTTTGAGGGGGAATTTCCTTGCCAACTAATAGTACTGTACCTGAGGCCTATTAGGAACATCTGTATATGCTCAATGGACAATGAGAATCACCATTTCAATGAAAGTAGCATATGCCCTAATAAGATAACATAAAGCCATACCTATTGAGTTTTGGTAAGTTGGAACCTTTGGATTTCTCCTTATAATATGTAGTGTTTCTTTAAGGGGAGTTTTGCACCAATTCCAATGGAGGCCAAAGTAATTCATGTTAATTTCTTTCTTTCTGTTGGTACATGTAGTAAATGGTAATACTCCTGCATATCCTAAGCCATTTTCTTTTACTTTTTTTTTTCTAATGGATTTCATTGTCTCTGCAGCTTCCTTTTGTGAAGTTTCATATATGGATATTGATTTCCTTAACAAACTGAGAAAATGTTATATTAATGACTTCTTTTTAAAGTTTGTACCTGGGGGGGAAATACAGTCACAAGGTTTGGAACTCATTTTTCTTCTGGGAAATACTCTACAAAGCCATTATAATAACATGCATAAGAATCCCGATTTGAGCCCCTAATGATACATATGGGTGTGTGTGTCTGGAAATATAGATATGTAATAATTTAATATACAAGCAATGGGAAATATTTGCTAGAGTAGAGCAACAGTGGGAGCATACATGCTGATCCTTCAGCCATCATGGTGCATGTCTTCCAAAGTAAATCCAACTATTTTGGGCCCTGAGGCAGAAAATCTCTCAATATTTCTCCTGACCCCTTGCTGTAAAAATGCACTTCTAAGAAATAAAAGAGTAAAAAATTTGCTGCCCTTTCATGACAAGCCTATTCTCTTGCCTGAATCCCGGCCTCACTCTTTCCATTAAACAATATTCTGCTTACTCTTACACAGTGGTGCGGTTTGTATTTGTTTTTATTATGCTTATTAAAAAGTCAATAAAATTATTTTTTTAAAGGAAATGCATGGGAGATACAAACAGCATGATGAGCAGAAGTTTGTAAGACTATCTGTTTGATTTACTGAGGGACTTCACACGAATATGGCTATTGGCCAAACAAAAACTCTTGTGAAAGTTACCACATTGTTTTTTTTTTCTTGCAACCAAATGAGGCAAAATATAACATTTAGTTTCTAATAAGTAGAGTTGATCAGTCTTGATTAGAAGCTAAATAATGGTTCGTGTAATTTTTATATCAAAGTCTTGGGTTAATTCTGCAGGACCCCGTTCTGAAATCATGGAGTCAAGGTAGACAAGGAAACATGGGCTAATTAATTGGGTTTACTCTTGTTATTTGGCCATTTAACTGCAAAGAGTTCTGCTCCGATTTTTTTTTCAAAATTGCAAGTGTAGTTCTGGGTCATACTAATAACTAACTTTATAGTAATTTAATGTCTCTGACAGTATTTCTCACATAAAATAAAAGTATTCTATTACTGTATTCAGTAAGTACTTTATATTACTCTGCTATGCTATTTTAGAGAATTGTAGCAGAAAGCCTGATATACAATAAAGGACTCCGGAAATAATTTTCACGAAGGAATATATGACCCATTAACAAAGGAAAAATTATAACTCAGCCCCAGGAAAATTGATAGCACAGGAAAGAACTCAAAATAAGCTGAATTAATTCTGTTTGGTGTAAGATGTAGTAGAGAGAGAGAGAGACTCTGGCAGACTTCCAAGATTCTGTTATTGTACCCTCCAACAATAAAATATGATTCCTATAATTTTTGTGGGGTCTGTTTCCTGATCCTTAAAAGTTTAATATATACTAAACTTCAGATGTAGATTTATATTCATACATGTTGGCTCATTTTGTGAGGAGAGGGAAAGAACAGTAGATGTTGGCTATCTTGAATGCATTTGGGTCAATATTAAAGGTTGGGGGGGAAATGACATTGCCATAGGTCTATACTACAGGCCACTCAACCAAGCAGAGGAAGTAAATGAACTTTTTGCTAATCAGCTAACTAAGTATGTAGGAAGCACACCACAATAGTAATGGGGGATTTTAACTACCTTGACATCAAGGTGGTTGATGTCACCGTTTTGCTTCTGGCTCTGTTCCAAATTCAGCTTCTATTTTGCACTTATCTCTAGTTTATGGCTGTTGAGGTTCTAGTAAGAAAAGCAAAGTACTGAAGTATGTACTTCCACAAGCTTGAAGTGCTCATTCTTGAAATAAATAATATAAAGGAAGGTGAATCCTTGATGTCAATTGATAAAAAGTAGCATTCTAGGCAGGGGTGTCAAACTAGCGGCCCACAGACCGGAAACGTGACATGCCGGCCACACCTACCCCAGCTCCATGAAAGGGAAAACACCATAATATGTCGTGTGATGGCAATGTGACACCACAAGTTTGACACCAGTGAAATAGAGCAATAGTGACTTACACTGTTGTACATTCATGTGGAAAGAATGTTGTTATATAGATGCTGATATATAATTCCAATTACTTAAGAGTTTTGGTACTTATTGTGTGCTGTCTTCTACATATGCATATACAGGAGGTTGTTGGATACGGAGGATGAACTATCAGATCTCCAATCAGATTCCGTTCCACTGGAAGTACGAGATTGGTTAGCATCTACCTTTACGAGGAAAATGGGAATGACCAAAAGGAGACCAGAGGAGAAACCAAAATTTCGAAGCATCGTGCATGCTGTACAAGCTGGGATCTTTGTGGAAAGGTGTGCTTTGTTCCTTTATTAATTATGCGGCAGCAGGTGAATGTGTTACCAACATCATCATCCTGATAAAGAACAAGAAGCAAGAAATAATTATTTTACTTTACAGTATTTTAAACTTGGTCTTCTTTTTCAAAACTGGTATTAAACAGCTAAATCACAGCTTGGATGCTAGCAGTTGAGTATGGAAAAATCTGGACTCAAACATCATGCATGGAGTGTTTTTACATCAAAATTGAGACTAAGCATATAAACATTTAACTGTATAAATATTTTTGTGTAAGTGTTGTTGAGGGAAGCCAGTTCGATGTAGTGGTTAAGGCATCAAACTGCAAACCAGTAGACTGTGAGTCATAGTCCTGCCTGAAGGATAAAACCAGCTGAGTGACCTTGGGCCAGCTACTCTCTCTCAGCCCTAGGAAAGAGACAATGGCAAACCACTTTGGCTACTTGACTAAGGTATTTGAAGGACTTGTCAACACTCACTTGAAGGCACCAAAAGAAGTCTTGTTGAACTCAGTGAGGAACACTTAAGATAATGCTTATAAAAGTGCACTCTGTGACTGTAATTGCCTTCAGACTTACTTAGGAATATGTGCCATTGTTTGCATAAATATGTACTGTAATTCTCTTATGCCTTTTCAGTCTTCCCACTGAAAACAATAGTATGAATTTAAAACTCAGAAAGAGATTAGTGTTTTGTGTTTTTATGGAATAAGAGAACAGAAAAATATTTTTTAAAATGTTAACTGCTAAGCAAGCATATACTGATTCTGTTATTTATGGATTTGTTCTCTCATTTGTTTAATCCTCATTATAATTAATATTTGAAAGGTCTGTAATGCTTGTGTATATGAAAACAGAATGTAATCTCACTGCTTAAATTATCATTTTCCAGGTTCTTTTAGCAATAAGATTTGATTGAAAGGGGATTAGCATTCATCCATTGGTATAGATACAGAATAGATCTGAGATTGCGAAATGATTGACAGCAGATTGAAAATCCATATATCTTGCTTTGGGGAAAACGGTCTTTCATGCAGACTTAAGAGTTCTACATATATTACATTTGCTTTCATGACATTTAATAGGAACTGCTCCCAGAGAATAAAGATATTTTAACTGTGGGGTCCTATAATGCCTTATTTCATATTTCTTTCTTATAGAATGTATCGAAGAACGTCTAGCATGATTGGCTTGGCTTATCCAGCTGAAGTAATAGCAACCTTTAAGGTTAGTTCAGTTCATGTACAAAATACATTCAACCTCCCTCAATAAATTTATTGGGAGAAATAGGAATCAGATTTTTCCCCTTCCTGTATAAATTCCATGGAAAACAATGTTCAAGTTCTTAATCTGGTTTCATAAGGAAATAGTTATAACATTGGCATTCAGCAAGACTTTAGTCTTGCTGCAAACACAGCTATTGTTCTGCATATTTCTGAATGCTGTCTATCCATTTTATAATGGTAACAGTCAGTGGTGGGATTCAGCCAGTTTGCACCTATTCGGGAGAACCGGTTGTTAACTTTCTAAGCAGCTTGGAGAACCGGTTGTTGGAAGAAATCTCATTTTGTCTTTTTCCACTTTACAGGGCTAATCCTGTAAGGAAGGCAGGAAGGAAACATTTTGGTGTTGTTTCTAGCCTAATCTATATTGCCCTGCTTACAGAAATTGCCTCTGGTTAATCCTTATTACATTGTAACAACTGAGGCGAAATGCCCATCTACATAAGTGACACTGAGTTGGCCATGCTCACACAGTCACATGACTACCGACCACGCCTACCCAGCTGGTCATTAGGGCAGAGAACCGGTTTTTAGATTATTTGAATCCCACCACTGGTAATAGTGAATTATCTGATTTGAGTTTATTTTAAGTTGCTACAAACATAAACATGGCTAACAGCCATCTCAGCAATGTGATTAAGTCGCATTAGATTTTCTTTACTTATCATGTACGAGAGTACCTACTTGGACCATGAAAAGAAAGTAAAGTAATTCTTGTCTGAATTAATAGCAATAACACTTAGACTGATATACGGCTTCACAGTGCTTTACAGCCCTCTCTAAGTGGTTTACAGAGTCAGCATATTGCCCCAAACAATTTGGGTCCTCATCATTCATAATCAAATGAAATAAAGTTTATTATAGCCCTAAGGCTAGAAAATCATATAAAATTGCATCCATGTATGTATGTATGTATGTATGTATGTATGTATGTATAGCAGATAAACAATGTGTAATAGAATCTAAAATAATTTAAGAACAAAGATAGTAAAATAAACCCAAATACTGTATTTTTCGGAGTATAAGACACACCCTTTTTCCTCAAAAAAGAAGCTAAAACTCTGGGTGCGTCTTATACACTGAATATAGCATTTTTGGTCTCCCAAAGCCCCGCCCCCTTCACCAAAATGGATAGCCTTATGGAGGCTTTCAGAGAGCTTCTGGGGGCTGGGGAGGGCAGAAATGAGCAAAAAGCGGGCCATTGTTTGGCCACCCCCAGCCTCCAGCAGCACTCTATAAAGGTCCATAAGGCTATGCATGCAATGTTTTTGACAAAAAAGGGCCCATTTCCACGAAAAACAGGCCGTTTTTTTCTCATTTTTGAGCCCCCTACCCCTGCAGGAGCACTCTGCAAGCCCCCCAAAGGCTATTCATGCCTTTAAAAAAATGGGCCCATTGTCGCGAAAAACAGGCCGATTTGGGAGGTTTGCAGAATGCAAAATCTTTTTCCCCCTTTTGGAAAGCTCTTTAACTGATTGATGAGAATTACAATGATCAAGTGCTGTGCTAGCAGAAACAAAGTCTTATGTGCTGCAGATTGTCAGCTATTTCCTTCTCCAGCACATGGATAAATACACCTGGAAATATCTACCTACCTACCTACCTACTCTCTCTCTCTCCCTACCTATCTACTGTATTTCTCTCTCTCCCTTTATCTACCTACCTACTTTTTTAAAAAAAATTGCCTCTTTAAAACCTTGGTGCGTCTTATACTCTGAAAAATATGGTAAATACTATTATAAGAAGTTGGTTTTAAATCTAAATAATGGTGCTGCATAGCATATCAAAGGTAGCACAAAATGAGTCAATCAAAGTTTATTTTCAAGGCCTTGGTTTTTTTAAAAAATAGTATTAAATATACATTTATTTAGGATAGGACAGTGATGGCTAATCTTTTTGTAGTTGGGGGCCAAAAATGAGAGGGCACGTGCACAATAGGACACATGCGTGCTGGCACCCATTATGCAAAGCATGCCCCCACATGCACATGCACACACACACACACCACGCTCCCCCCCACGCGCATCACACTGCTTGCCTCCAAGTTGAGCTTGGTATTTCCTCCGGGAGGCCGTTTTTGCCCTCCCTAAGCTCCAGTAAAGCCTCCAGAGCCTGGGGAGAGTGAAAGTTCAGAAATAATCCTTTTCTGGCTTCCAGAAGCCCTCGGGGGGGGGGGGGGAGAAGGAGGCCATTTTCATCCTCCCCAGGCTCCGGAGGCTTTCCTGAAGCCTGGGGAAGGCAAAAACGGCCTCTCTGGCCCCGGCCTTGTGGAAGGCCAAAAATCAGATGTCGGCGTGCTCATGTGTGCTGGAGCTGATGGCTTACGTGCCAGCAGATATGTCTCCATGTGCCACCTGTGCCATGCGTGCCATAGATTTGCCATCACAGCGATAGGATATATAAGGGTCTGCATAGAATGCTTAGACTTTCTCCTAGGCGCTGCTTGGAACATCTAAGCATGGGTTAACTTTAGCTTGCGGCCCAAGGACTGAGTTCATACTTTGTGTAGCCACGCCTCTTGCTCCCCTCAGAGGCTCAGTTTAAAAAACTCAGTCGCCCTAAAAGGATACTTTTTGGGGAGTTCCAGTCCTTGAGCAGCAGGTTGGACTCTCCAAATCAGTGTAGTTTAGCCTATATTATTTTTGTTAGGATAGATTTCTTTAGCTTCTTTATTGTTTTGCTTCCAATCTGTCAAGGGTGTGGATTACTGTCAGACGGTTGAAACAGGCTGCCTGGAGCGTGGCTGGCTTTCATGCTGTTGTGATTACAGCAACACCATGGGAGGCTCGCTTAGCGGCTGCTGGTGAGCCTTTGGGGACAGGTAGGCAGTCAGGGTCCCCCAACGAGCAGTCAAAGGACTGTTAGATAGCCGGACACTCTCCTGAGTTTTTGGAATAACCAACAGTTTCCTGGGTCCCGCTCCAGACACACGGCAGCCATTTTGAAGAAGAAAAAAATTGGCACGCTTTATTTCTGAGGCATTTCAAGCCGCTGCAGCCTGTTTCCTCTGCAGATCGCCGTTGTGAGGGGTCCTAATCAGCTGGCCTCGTTTCGGGTCTCCAGACAGGCCTCCCCCTCCCCAGGACTTTCATCAAGCGGCTACAGGGACTTCAGCTATTGCGTGGCCATTCCCTGATATTTAGAAATAGCGCGGATCTGTGAGCGCCTTGGACAAATCTGACCGGCGCCATTTTATTGTGCCTCTGCCTCTCGCTGGGACATTGACAACGTCTAGAGGCCCTTCTCATCGCAGCAACACAGTCTTTGGCCCTAAAGCCTTGTTCCTTGTGCCAGCTCTCCAAGCCAGTCCTGCATCTGTGCCTGGCATCATGGCCAGCATCGTTGAGGCTGAAGCGAATTCCCAGGCAGGCCCCACCGCTAGTAAGCACAGCAGGCTCAATCTTGCTGCTAAGGGTGAGGGGGCTGGGTGCCCATCCAAGGAGAAGCAACCCAAACCCAAATTCTCAATCCTCTTCCTGGTCCCAAAGTCATCAGGGGGAGTAAGGGCAATACTGGACCTCAAGAAACTCAACATCCATCAAGTGCTTCAAGATGCTCTCATTTCAGACCATTCTGGGCTGCATCAGGAGGCAACCTCCTAACTTCCATCGACTTGAAGGAGGCATACCTGCACGTTCCTATTCATCCAGCGCACTGCAGGTTCCTGAGGTTTCAGTTTGTCAACCAACACTATCAATACAGGGCCTTCCCCTTCGGCCTCTCTCAGCCCCAAGGACATTTGCCAAGCTTCTGGCCGCCATCGCAGCGCATCTCCGATCTCTCCCAGTGAGACTTAAATGCTACCTGGACAACATTCTCATTCACTCATCGTCCAGGGGACAAGCCGAAAGGGATCTCGACATCACCATCTGCGTTCTCCAACGCCATGGGTTCTCAGTCAATCTCGACAAGAGCCACCTGACTCCAACTTCTAGAATCCAGCATCTCGGCACGGTGATTGACTCCAGGAACTGCAAAGTCTTTCTCATGCGGGAGCAGGTGGACAGCATCAGATCTCTGGTGAGACGCATCCAGGCAACAGGGTCAGCGTCTATCGTCTCTCTCTCTCCCTGTTGCTAGGGAAACTAATATCGTGCATTTCAGTGGTTCCTTGGGCGCGTCTGCATGAGTGGGAAATCCAATGGTTCCTCCTACCGATCCAGAGACACAAGGCCAGCAACTCCAGGAGAGTGGTGCGTCTCCCTCCAAGGGTGGTTTGATCTCGCAGGTGGTAGCAATTGGAGGCCCTGCCACGGGGATGCTCCTTCAAGGAACCGGAGCGCCTGGTCATAACAACACGGATGCCAGCCTATACGGTTGGAGCGCTCATCTCCAGACACTCGTCATTCAGGGCAGGTGGTTGCAGGCGGAGCTCGCCCACAACATAAATTGACTAGAGCTCCGGGCTGCCAGGTTTGCCCTACGTCATTTTCACCACCATATCAAGGGCCACGATGTTCTAGTACTTGACCGACAACATTGCTGCAAAGGCATATATAAACCACCAGGGTGGCACTCGATCTCAGGCCCTGATGGCAGAAGTGGAGGCACTGGGCGAATGGGTGGAGCATCACCTGGCATCGCTGTGGGCAGACCACATCTCGGGGGAGGACAATGTGGCCATGGACTGGTTGAGCAGAACTACCATCAACAACTTGGACTGGCGTCTCCATCCATCGCTGTTCCATCAGCTGTCGCAGAGGTTCGGCCTCCTGAGGGTTGACCTGTTCGCCACTCTGGCCAACACTCACCTCCCCCAGTTCTTCGCCAGGTTCCAATGCCCGGCGCGGAAGGGATAGGTGCCCTACAATGTCGCTGGCCTCCTGGCCTCTTGTACGCTTTTCCACCTCTTCCATTGATTCCACTGGTGATCAGGAAAATTCTGACAGAGGGAGCGGAAGTGTTGCTCGTGGCACCACACTGGCCAAGGAGGTCCTGGTTCGCCGACCTTGTCAACCTGTCGGTGACCAAGCACTGGCGCATACCTCAGGAGCGGATTTCCCTCAGCCAAGGGGCCATTCAACATCCGGACCCCCAGTGGCTGCAACTAGCCATTTGGCACTTGAGGGGGACCTCCTGAGGCTCAGCAGATTCTCTGACAAGGTCATCCGCACCATCCAGGCATCAAGGCGCCCCTCCACTGTCAGGATTTACGAGGTGACGGTCTGCTTTCTCAACTTGGTGCCAGTCTCATCACGTCATCGCCACTTCTACAATCATTCCGCAACTCTTTGACTTTCTGCAGAAGGGCTTGGACAAAGGCCTCACGCCTAACACGCTCCGTTGGCAGACGGCTGCCTTGGCCACCATCCTGTCCACAGGCTCACAACTGTCTCTTAGTAGGCATCCTCAGGTTCGTAGCTTCCTCAAGGGGACTGCCAACCTCAGCCCTCCTACAATTCACCGATATCCGACTTGGGAATTGTCCTTTGTCTTACATACTCTGATTGCAGCTCCATTCGAACCGCTTCGATCCGTTGGTTTGCGCCACTTGTCTCTTAAGATGGCCTTTCTTATAGCTGTCACCTCGGCCTGCAGGATTTCTGAGCTAGCCGCTCTTTCGGTCAGAGAAGACCTTTGCATTGGGCATCAAGACAGGGTCGTTCTCAGACTGGATCCGGCCTTTGTGCCGAAGGTCAACAGTGTCTTCCACAGAACACAGGAGGTGATTCTTCCAGATTTCTGCCCACGACCCAGACTTCCAAGGGAGCACGTGTGGCATAAACTTGATGTTCGCCATGATGTGCCCATCTACAAGAAACGACCTGCTTCCTTTCGCAGGTCGGAAGCATTCTTTATGTCCTTTCAGCCTGTCTCCATGGGCAGGAAGGTCTCCTCTTCCACCATAGGATGCTGGATACGGGCATCTATCAAGCTAGCCTACGAGCAAAAAGCTAGACCGGTCCCTCCTCGCATTACAGCACACTCAACGAGGAGTGCCGCGACCTCAGCCACATGGGCCATGCAAGCTCCCATCGAGGAGATATGCAGGACCGCCACATGGTTGTCACCATCTCCATTCGTGAGAAACTACAGACTGGATGCCTTTGCATCTGCAGAGGCTTCCTTTGGGAGAAGAGTTTTACAATGGGTCATCGCGACTCCCGCGGGCCTGGACAGTTCTTCTTCCCACCCTGGGACTACATAGCTTGGGTATGTCCTATGCTTGGATACCAAGCAGCGCCTAGGAGAATGACCATTGGCTTACCTGAATGGTTGTTCTCTAGGTGCTGCGGGAGTGTCCAACCCCACCCCGGGGTCGCCCGTGGGTGTGTGCGTACTAACTTTGAGGGCATAGAACATTTACATATATCTTCCTTTTGGGACTTATTCTTCGTTTTTTAAACTGAGCCTCTGAGGGGAGCAAGAGGCGTGGCTACACAAACTTTGAACTCAGTCCTTGGGCAGCAAGCTGAAGTTAACTCATGCTTGGACACTCCCTCAGCGCCTAGAGAACGACCATTCAGGTAAGCCAACAGTCATTTTGTTGAACTATAACCAAATAGATATACCAAAGGCTGATATGAGAGCCAGTTTGCTAAGGTGGTTAAGGTACCAGACTAGAAACCAGGACACTGTGCGTTCTAGTCCCACCCACCTTAGACGTGAAAGCTACTAGGGTGACTTTTGGTCAGTCAGTCACTCTCTCTCAGCTCAACTCACCACACAAGGTTGTGTTGTGGTGAAAATAGGAGGAAGAATTAAGTATGTTTACCATGTTGAGTTATTCAAAATAATAATAAAGGCGGAATAAAAATCTAATAAATAAAATAAGAGTATCCTTGAAACATCCAAAAAGGACAGCCGAGGGAAAAGAATCCAACCTGATTAATGTGAAATTTGAGAATTGGAATAGATGATAAATAGGAGACCGGGGTGAGCCTTTCTGGATGTAAATGATAAATATTGTGGTGTGACACATTATTTTAGCTTATTTGGAAATCTGTATTCCAAATCCATTGCTTAAGGTGTTATTACCATTATCAAAACCTAGCAAGCACAGATTTTCCATAGAGAAGGCCAGCAATTGAATTTTAGCAAGGGCTTTTTTAAGCCATGATGATTTAAAACAATCTCTAAATACTAACGGGGCCAAAACTATGGGAAGTAGACTTAACTTTAGACAGAAGGTATGAAGAAGAAACCATTGTGCAGCATCCAATGAAATTATGCCTGTCTCTACACATGAGATGGCATCTTTAATACATTTTGGAACCATCAGAATGTCTCTAATAAACTTATTTTGGATGGTTTCAATGATATTAAGCTTTGCAAAGGAGCCAATTTGGAAGCAATAAAGAAGCTGAGAGGCTATCTTAGCTTGAAAGACCATGCAGACTGCAACAGCACCCATTATTTTGATGGATATTCCTGCACCCAATTTACCTATTGAATGATAACATCTTACATTAGCTGTGGAAGTAGGCTTTGCAACATTTGCTAGATAAGAAAATTGAGCATGCCAGGATAAGAAAGCAAGAAATTGAACTGTGCAGTTTTTCAGCTGGAATCCCATTTATTTTCCATTAGTGACTTTCATAACAATGCCAGGCAAAAAGTTAGATTTTGGTTTTCTAATAATTTATTGATAGTGTTTGTTCTATGCAAAATAAAGATAATGTCCTAAGTGCTTCGTTCCCTCCTATGAAACAGACACAGAGACAACATTGTCGGCATACAATAGCCCTGGAATTGTACAGTCAGCCAGAGTGGTTGGATGATGGGCTGAAACAACAAGCATTTTAATTATTGGATTTAGATATAAATTAAAAGTAATGAAGCTTATATATAACTTTGTTATATATCTGCATTAGGATTGCTTTAGATAAATGTCCCCAAGGGATACATCTAATTTTAAGGATTAATCAAAATATTTCCATTTAACTACATATGACAATTCCCAAAATACTGTGATTGTGATGCTTTTTCTTTTTAATTGCAAAGTCATTTAGACATTATTTCAACAAGAAGACTTTTTTGATTTGAAAGTTATTGCTTTAAGCGCTTGTTACTATTATGATTAACCTTCTTGATTAGAATTCATTTGCAGAGATGGAGGCTCATTGTGTTTCTACTGTTTCCTTCTCCATTAACCAAGCTTTTGTCCAAGTGATAACTTCTGCACCAAAAATGTTGAGGGTTCTCAATAGGCAACCTCTCCCACAGCAGTGGTGGGATTTAGCCGGTTCGCACCAGTTCGTTTGAACCGATTGCTAAATTACCCACCTGCCACTATCAAAATGGATCCTGGGCACTGCCTTGGAATGGAGAAACGGGCAACTGAGCGGCTGGCACAAGGGAAGGAGAAGGCTGCTTTCCTTCTTTCTTCTTCCTGTTCCTCCTCCTTCCTCGTGCCAGCCGCTCCATTGCCCGTTTCTCCATTGCAGCACAGCACCCTGGATCCACTTTGATGGGGGAGGGGGGAGATAATTTAACAATCGGTTCGCCCAGGGTTAGGTTGGCTGTCGCAGGAGGATCGTCCCACCTGTGGGGTGGAATTGGAGTACAGGAATGGGCCACGCCTCCTATGACAGTCAATCTGACCTTGGGCAAACCAGTTGTTACATTATTTGAATCCCATCACTGCCTTACAGGCCCTGTGAATAGCAATGAAGAAGTGCTTTCCTGTGAGAAGTGCTGCTTATGAGACTGCACATGTGGTTCAGCAGTGAGAAGAAGCTGGAAAACAGCAAGGCTCCCATAGTTATATTGATGATCTCAACATCATATACCGCTAATCACCTTTCTTTCCAGGGCTTATATAGCTGAAACAGCATCGGCCATACACAAGAAGGAAGTGCTATCTCCTTAGCAAAAACACCTGGGTGGGGAAGGAAAACTTTGGAAATGGAGCTGAATATATTGTCACAGAAGGTTGACTGGCTTTTTATTGCAAGTCCCATGTGGAGACAAGGCAGAATTATCTGTTCTGACCCAGGCTTCCTTAGAAAGCAAGAAGCAAATTCTTAGTCCTGACAAAACCTCTTTTATTTACACGGCTGTGAATTCCTTTCATTCACAGTCAGCAAGGCTTTAGCAAACAGTCTTTCAGAGGAATGTTTATCCACATGCAACTTATCTCATTTAGAGCACTGCCAGATAACTAGTTTCCAAACACAGGGCAAAGCAAACCTTGAACTTTCAAGACCAAATGAACAAATTGTTTCCTGCAGAAACCCACTTCCCGTTCATTCCTCTTTTGTTTCCTCTGGGAGGGGCCAATCACCTCTAAGGTGTGGCTTTACTCCCAAGTCGACCCTGCTTTATTAGTTGTTCTTGTCTTCTGGCAGCTCTATGCTTGCGCACAATGGGAACAGGCTCCAGCTGTTCTTCTGCCTCACTGCTGTTTAACTCCCTCTCTGCCACCGACGCAGAGCCCTTGTCTGAGCTTTCCTCAATCTCCAGGACTGGCCCAGGTTCCTCCCCAACCTCCTAACTGTCTGACTCTGCTGCCAGTTCCGCTGGCTGCCAGCAGGCCACAACATTATCTTTTCTTCTGTGAAGCAAGTAACTCAGTACATAATATAAAATTCTAAAATTTTCTACCTATGATGAAAATTGAGCCCAAAATTTCTAATGCTAAGCAAGATAATTAATTTTGCTCCATTTTATGACTGCTCTTGCTACAGTTGTTAAATGAATGTGGCTTCCCCATTGACAATTCCCCATTGTCAGAGATTCTCAAAATGTGATCACATGACCCAGTGGTGAGTTTCAAAAATTTTTAGAACCTATTCTGTAGGTGTGGCCTGTTTTGTGGGAGTAGCTTGGCAGTCATTTGACTGGGTGGGAGTGGCCAAGTCAATGTCACTGAATTCTTTGCCCCAAAGAATGACCTACAAAAAGAAGATATAAAAAAAGGAAATTTATTATTTTGTGCACTTAGTACCTAAATAAGAATAAAATAAGTATACAAAACAATAAAACAGCTACTTACAGAGGAAATATGGCTGTCCTTGCCAGTCTTCAACATTACTGACCATCTTACAGACACTCTTCCAGCCCCTTTTCAGTCCCTCTGCCTCTTCCCACTTCCCCAACATCCTCCCCCACCCCGCCACTCACCAGTTCTTTCTTCTTCTGGTTCTTCTTCTGAGAACTTTTTGGCAGCATGGTGCGGATGGGCGGGGCGAGGGAATGAGCGAGTGGTGACTGGGAAGGTGGGGGGAGCGAGCTGAGGGGGGCAGGCCAGGGGAGAGAGCATTCTGGTATGGGGCCTCCAGACCAACGGGACAGGAAGATTCGCTAAATTTCACCATCCGGTACAGTCGTACCGATCCATACTGGTTGAAACCCATCCCTGACATGACCCCTGGACATTGCAACCATCATAAATGTAAACCAGTTGCCAAGTGTCTGAATTTTGATGTTGTGAGGATGCTGCAATTGTTGTAAGTGTGAAAAACGGTCATAAGTCACTTTTTTCAGGGCAGTTGTAACTTTGAACAGTAATTAAATGAACAGTTGTAAATTGGGGACTACCTGTGTAGTCAGGCCTAAGCATTTCTAGATTTTTATTGGAGGATATTTTAATAGCCAATGAATGAATACCTACTGAATGCAAAAAAGCTTAGGTGTAGATATACCAAAATCTTGTGCATGTCTACAAACCATTAAATAGATTGGTGATGTATGTATTGTATGTATGCATGCATGCATGTATGTACAGTATGTATATACACATACATACATTCACATATTGCTGAAATAGCAGTTTGTATAATTAATAATATTTAAGCAAATTATAAAACTATCTGAAAAATGTTGAACAATCAGAAAATCCATAAGCATCTCTCCTCTTCCTTATTTTTTAGGATGTTGACAAATGGTCATTTGATATATTTTCCTTAAACGAAGCAAGTGGAGGCCACAGTCTGAAATTTATGATGCATGAATTGTTCACCAGATATGATTTATTGAGCCGTTTCAAGGTAAGAACCTTTCTCTACAAATACATATGTAAAAGACAAAGAGTACCTGGTCTTTCTTGCTTCCTCAATAGTCTCAATCTCCACCTGTCCTCCCTTCAGTCTCATATGTCTCTCTAGCAGATTCGAAGACACATAGCAACCAGTAAGGGAAAAGGAAGTCTATCATAGCAGTGATATGCATTTGCAATACATTCTCAAATTAGAAATAATTTAATATGCATTCCATTTGATTGCTTGCAATAAGTGGAGTAATTTCTAAAATGATCAAATAGTGCAGAACGAATGGTGAACCTGCTCTGTCTATGCTATGCTTTTGGGCTGTTTTACTAGGATGAACCTGGAAGTGTAGTTTTGCCTATGTATGATGCAAGTTCATCTGCCATGAAAATGAAGGAGCAGAATAGACACAAGTTGGCATCCAACATCTTCATGTGTGAGAAAGCTAAAGAGTGAATCAGCTCTAACATTGCCATGAAACAGAACCCGACAAAGAGCAGCATCTAAAAATACAGTATCGCAGGCCATGAGTCTCCTTTCAGATGCTAAGGTCCAATGATGGGTCAGTGCCTTGAATAAGAAGCAACATGGAAAGCAAAGGATAGGAGGAGGCATTTTGAAAGGTCAAAGGCTGGGACTTTAGACTGTAAAGATGATGGGTGGTGGTGTTTCTCCTCAATAGTTAATTCAAGTGAAGTTCTATAAGCTTTATCATAGACAACAACACGTACTGTCTCCTCCATTCTTGTTAGGAAGATTATTTTTGTTGTTTTTGAAAGCCCAGCTGGAACTGTTTGGCACTCTGTAATGATTGCATAAAAATCATGACGGTTTATTTCTAGCTTGTTCCATTCCAAAAGCTTGGAAAAAAGATAGGGTTCTCTGCCTGTTTGGTGTGGTTCAGGTTTAAGCAATGATATTGTTGTGTTTATTTGTTGATGATACAAGGGAAACATGACTTTTTGGTATAATTTGGCCATTAGAAGAAGAAGAAAGGGACTGCCCTTGCATCCAGGTGACCAGACCAATCACCATGGTTCTTGTTTACTTTATCAGGAGACAAAGATAGAGATAGTGTGAGAAAAAGATAGTGAGATGACTCACTTCAATTTAGCATAATGGCCTGAAAGTGCTAGAGCTTGGCCATTGGGAACTGGAAGTATTCACTTTCCTGTTTTATCAGGAAGTGCAAAGTTGACTTCAGACTATTCATTTACTTGTCCTCTTTTTCTGGTGACATTTGGAGGGTGGACTGGTAAATTGATGACGTGTGAAATCATGCAAACCTTTATATCTCATACCTTGCAGATATGTTGATCTTGGAGATTCCTCCTCCTCCTCCCCCTTTCTTTATTTTGGTTTTTGGTTTTTGACTCTTTCAGATTCCTGTTCCATGTCTTATTTCATTTGGAGAAGCTTTGGAAATTGGCTACAGCAAGTATAAAAATCCTTACCACAACTTGATCCATGCAGCTGATGTTACCCACACTGTACATTGCATCATGCTTCTGACTGGGATCATGGTAAGGGCAAAAGCTACTGCGTTAGGGTTCCTTTCTGTGAACATTGCTAGGAAACCAATAAATAACTTGTGTAACAGTAAGCTATAATGGTCTTCATGCTCTCTTGAAGAAACTCGAGATTATGCAAAACCTTGAATTTTAATTGGCAAGGGTGAACTATTTGTATTACAGATGATGGATTTTGTTTTTCTTGATTAGCACTGGCTCACTGAACTGGAAATATTAGCCATGATTTTTGCAGCTGCAGTTCATGACTATGAGCATACTGGGACTACAAACAATTTCCACATTCAGACCAGGTAAGCATGATGCTTATTAATTGCAACAAAATTCTGATCTGGAAGCAGCCTCCCACATGTTGGATTTATAGAAGATTTGCAGGTGATGCATACTTGCACTAGTAATGCCAACAGCACACTGCACAAGACTCTTTTACAAACTTGCTGAGTTTTAAGAAGACAAAAGGAGTACTGAGTGAGAGCAAGAAGAGAAAAGAGACAAAGTAACTGGAGATAATTAGTTATTAAGTACCATATTATTCAGAGTATAAGATGCTGTGTCCCTCCCCTAAAAGAGGCTGAAAATTTGAGGGGATGTTATACTCCCAATGTAGCCTTTTCAAAGCTTTTTTTCAGCCCTAATCAGGCACTAACGAGTGAAGCGATCTTCCAGGCTTCCCCTGCTTTTCTCATTGCTTCTTTCTCCAACGATCAGCTGTGTTTTAGAAGCTGTTTTTTATCCCCAACCAGGGGATAAAAAGCGGGTGCATGCTCAAAACCAGCAAACTTAAGTGCTGAAATTGACCAGACTAAGGATGCTAACCAGATGAAAATCTGGTAGGCAGAATTTTTTTTTCTATT
This sequence comes from Natrix helvetica, assembly GCF_964273705.1. NCBI lineage: Eukaryota > Metazoa > Chordata > Lepidosauria > Squamata > Natricidae > Natrix > Natrix helvetica. The sequence continues at coordinate 170,197,940 of NC_138548.1, read as the reverse complement.
TTCCTCCCCCCAAAATAAGGTGTGTCTTATATTTAAAAAAAAATACGGTTCTTCAGATCTGCACAGTTCACGAAGAGAACAATTCTGGGTTTCTGAATGGAGTTGTCTATCTCACTTAAGAGTGGCTTCCCATATTGAGAGACTTATGTATATTTTTTTCACATAGTTACATTCCACTATTCTTCCCAGGGATCCATGCAGCAATCCTTTAGATAGGCTAGGCAAAGAGAATGAGACTATGGGTAGTCCTTGACTTACGACCACAACTGAGCCCAACATTTCTGTCATTAAATGAGACATTTGTTAAGTGAGGTTGTTCCCCATTTTATGATCCTTTCTTGCCTCAGTTGTTAAGTGAACCACTGCAGTTCTTAAGTTAGTTACAAGGTTGTGAAGTGAATCTGGCTTCCCCATTGACTTTGCTTGTCAGAAGGTCACAAAAAGGGATTGCATGACCTTGGGACACAGCAAGGGTCATAAGTATGAACCAGTTGCCAAGCACCTGCATTTTGATCACATGATCATGGGGATGCTGCAAAGGTTGTAACTGGAAAATAGTCACAAGTCACTTTTTTCAGTGCTGATGTAACTTTGAATGGTCACCAAATGAACTGTTGTAAGTCAAGGACAACCTGTAATCCAGAGACTCACTATTTCAAGTTTCAAAGGTGAGCAGGGATTTAAACTCAGATCTTGATCATTAAAGTTCATCATGTAAAACTGGTTCGGTAGACCTTTTTCTATCACTGTGAGACAGAATGTAGGCCCAACGATTCCAGTTTATGCTTTCTCAGTTCCTGTTGATTATTTTAAGAAATTTGTTTAATAGGAAGAAAGAGGGATTCTCAGATGTATATAGAATGAATAGTACTTTGGGTGGGTGAGGTAGTATATTGATAATATACTTGATATTGAAATTGATAATATCAATAATTGATATTGATAATGCTGTGGCTTTTTATATCGTGGTGACCAAAACTGGATGCAATAATATTCCAAGTGTGGCTTTACCAAGGCATTATAAAGTTAGCCATTAGCAAAATAAACTTAGCAATTGGCTCAGCTGCTTTTGGCTGGGGTTAATTGGAATTTAACCTCTGAGATATCGCTGGTTTCCTACACTTTTTTATACAGTCACCAGACCATTGGATTGGTTCCCATTTGTAAAGAAATTTGTGTTCAGTTGCACTAAAGATCCATTAACTTTGCCATGGGATCAGATAGTTCTACTGCTATATATCAATGTAATAGTCTTTCTATCCAGATAGACATCTTCTGCCTCTCCTAGAGAGAGAACTCAATTTTTCTCGCCCATTGTTCACTTTAGTGTTAACCACGCACATTCCTCAGGGAATTAAACCGGTCTATTTTTTCCAGTATCATATCTGCTTTCCAGGCAAAATGAAAGTTTTACATCTCCTGTAGTGATTCAAACTCCAAGCCCTTTTCTATTTGGATCTAAAATGCATTGACCTTGTGTACTGTGGAAGCAGAATAGCTCTCTTTCCATTCAGGGTTCCGTGGCAAAAATAAATCAAGGTACACTGCAGTTTCTGACTCCTGAAAATTCCCATGTTTCTAAAGCTTCCTGAAGCTGCATCATTTTGTACAAAATTAAATGATGATATTTTGAGTGCTTTTCTGGCTATTTAGTGTTTTGCAACCTCTTTCTCTCTCTCTTTCTCTTTCTCCCTTCCCCTCCCCTAGTGGTGGGATTCAGCCAGTTCGCACCACTTTGGGAGAACCGGTTGTTAACTTTCTCAGCAGTTTGATGAACTGGTTGTTGAAAGAAATCATTAGGGCAGAGAACCGGTTGTTAAATTACTTGAATCCCACCAGTGCCCTCCTCTCACTCTGACTCCCCACTCTTTCTGTCTTCCTCCCTTCCTGCCTCCCTTTCTCTTCCCTCTCTTATATATAAAATATATAAAACTCTCTCTCCCTATCTCTCCCTTTCTCCTGCCTCCCTCCCTCCGCCCCCTTTCTCTCTTATACGTACATAAAATACATAAAATTAAACAAGAATCGGAGAAACAGAAAGGGACAGAGATGACAGAATCATTCATTTCCCAGGAAATAATGTACATGGGAAAAATCCATTACTCCTTTGAAGGAATAATAAAATCACGTTTTCATTATATCATCTCTGTTTATTGCATGTATGGACCATACCTCTGTTTACAAAGTATCTAATTTTTAACACTTCCGCTGCCTGTGGTGTTATGGGCCTCTGCAAAGTAAATTCAATCCAATGTTCTTATCAGGGGAGATGGTCCTATTCACCTATGTATTTGAATGAAAATGGAAGAAAGAAATAACACCATTTTGCCACCTACGAATATTCATTGTAATGAATAGCTTCATTAAAATATAGAAGCCTTACCAGTGCCAGAGTTTGTAGCCTCACATCCAGCGGGGAAAGTTTCATTTGGTTTCATTTCAACCAGCCATATCTCCATTTAACTAAGAAAACTGATGGATAAAACCATAATCATGATATGAACTTCTGGCTTATTAGTTCCTTCTCTGCATTTAGGTCAGACGTTGCTATTCTGTACAATGATCGCTCTGTTCTTGAAAACCACCATGTTAGTGCTGCTTATAAGATTATGCAGGAAGAGGAAATGAATATTCTGGTGAATCTAACAAAAGATGAATGGAGGTAAGATTGATATCCTGATTAAGAACATCATTCATTCATCATTCATAACACACAGAAATCTAATGCTTATTGACTGACTGCTATGACTTTATCAAAGGTATCATATTATATCTTCTAATTTTGATGTTCTGCATCATGTGGTTCTTAAACCCCTATCAGTGCTGTTTTTTCAATAAATGAATTACTCAGATGAGGTGAGTAATCAAATCATGTTCAGTATTGTCTGGGATATCGTATTGGTTTGGTGAACTTTGCCATTGTGGAAAACTAGTCTGTCTGGTTACCCAACAAGGGCTGCAGTAGAGGTCAAGCCATCACAATCAAGTCTCTCAAAATCCCAATATGATCTCAGATTTGATTTGGTTTGGTTTGATTAGACAGAGACATGAAATTCAGTATCCAAACCTGTGGCAGGTATGATTAGTGACTTTGGGCCAGTGAGGTACACTAATACCATGGTTTCAGTATGCAAACACTGGAGTAGCAACTTCATTTTCAGAAAGAAAACTGACATTCAGTAGTCTAGCGTTGTGGGTAAACATTATCAGGGACTGTGGTAGTTGTACAGTACAGGGACTGTGGTAGTTGTACAGTAATGCCAATGTTTCCCAATTTTAAACTATGGATTAGATGCATCCTAAAGAATTTGGCATTGTAGTAAGACAATTAGTCTAGAAAAGCTAGACTTGTAGGAGTCATGTTATTCTACTGTGACAAAAAAACATCAGGAATCTTGTACTTTTTCCAACTAATAAATTTCTTTATTTTTTTTTTTAGAAATAGATATTTATTAAAATGAATTAATAAAAATGGTTAATCAGAAAAGTTGCTACCAGGTTCCTGATTTTGATAGCAGCTTTTAGGACTAATAAATTCTTAATTTTTCTCTTTCAAGTCCTACTGCCTGAATTCTAGTCTTACTAAAATACTGTGTTTCCCCGAAAATACGACAGGGTCTTATTTTCTTTTGCCCCACGAAATATGACCTTAGGCTTATTATCAGGGAGGGCTTATTATTTTGGGGTTGCTGGGCAGCTGCTCCCTTGCGAGTGGACTCCCGAAGAGCCGGGCACAGCCTCAGGGGCAAAGCAATCATGAGGTAACCATGCTCACGAGCAGCCGCCCAGCAAATCCCCTTTCCAGCTGGGCACAGCACCATTCACTGACCTAGGGGGTATCACTAAGGCGCCAAGCTCTGCCCGCCCGCCCCCCCAGCTCCCATGGCTTGGCACATTCGGGATACCCCCTAGGTCATTGCATGGAGCTCTGCCCGGCTGGAGAGGGGGGTTACGCGAGCTCCTGTTCTGCCCCAGCCTCACCAAGCCCTTCCTCAGATATATAACATTGCTTGACTGAGGTGCAATTATGATACATAGAGAGGGAAAGAGCAAGAACAAGAAGAAAACAAAGTAGTGAAGGTTTAGCTAGAACCAGAGGTGGTATTCAGTAGGTTCTGACCAGTTCTGGAGAACCGGTAGCAAAGATTTTGAGTAGTTAGGAGAACCGGTAAATACCACCTCTAACTGGCCCTGCCCCATCTATTCTCTGCCTCCCAAGTCCCAGCTGATCAGGAGGAAATGGGGATTTTGCAGTAACCTTCCCCTGCCATGCCCACCAAACCATGCCACGTCCACCAAGCCACACCCATAGAATCTGTAATAATTTTTATTAATTAATTCATTCATTCAAATTTATTATAGCGGCCCAACTCCCATGGACTCTGGATGGTGTATAAAATTTAAAATGTAATTGAGGCAAACATCATCTTTCCTGAAATGGCCATTAATTTGCTTCTTGGGAGCTGCGCTTGTATGTGTGCCTGCCCCTTGCACAATGTTATTTCTCCCTGTTGGCATTTGGTATCATCCGCTGCTTCAACAGGGGCAGGATAATGGATTTTCAAATGGGCTTAACTGAATCTGGCTAACTGCCCATCTGTCAAGCACCTGACTGATATATATTACCTTTATTGTAACTTTTCTTGGAAAAAAACAACTTAGAATTCTTTATGATATAAAGTTCCTTCTAAATCTCTCTCAGATTTAGAATTAAATGTAAAAATAATTCATGGGTAATACCTGTACTGCAGCTACTTAAGCTTGCATTACATTTATCAGTCTTTCTAGATTATCATGAATGAAGGCAAATATACATGTCCCAGGATAATGCTGCAGGATCCAATCTGAGCCGGTCTCCAGAACCAGAGGCTTAGTCTCCTGAGCTTCCTGATTCATGCTTAAAAACTTTTCTCTCTCTCTTTCTAGATTGTGTTGGAGAAGTTGTAACTAATTGAGCATACATTACGCTCTTTGTATCAATAGTTATTCTATAGTTTATAGAACAATAGAATGTTTATAACACCTGTGTCAAACTCGAGGCCCGTGGGCCGGATTCAACCTGTGGGGTGCTTACATCTGGCCTGCAGGGCTGCCCTGCAGATATTGAAGCATCGGCCCATGGTACCTCTGCCAGCAAAAATGGAGCTCGGGAGGACAAGCTCCGTTTTTGCTGGCAGAGGGTTGTAAGAGGCCATCACAGCTGAAAATGGACTCAGGAGCCCGTTTTCGCTGGCAAAGTGCTTGGGGCACCATAGGCACCCCCAACACAAGGAACGTTGAGCTGGTCACATCCACCCTGACCAAACCCACCCCAGCCCCCCCAAGGTCAAACACAACTCTAATGTGGCCTTCAATGAAATTGAGTTTGACACCCCTGGTTTATAAGAAAACTGGAAAAAAATACACAATGTTTCAATCAATGCTAATGTGACTTTATTGTTCATTTTCCCCTAAAACATGTAAAATGATGACACACAAGACATTCATTATTTTATTGCAACTGTTTACTTCTGATGCAAAGAGAAAATTTCCATCCAGATACACTCCAGAATAGCAGACAAATCCATTGCATCCAAATATGTCTGGATGAAGCATTTAAAATAACATTAATTTTACTTTATTTGCACCAATTTAAATTATTTACATAATGAGATCATGCATTTCATCTTTTATAATGCAGTTTATGTAAATAATGCAAATGAAATCATTTATGTATAATTTATGTGAATCTGTCATTACATAAGTGATATAAATAATTACAGGGAAGGAAGTCTGCATTTAAAGAATGCTCAGGAAGAACAGAACTCCTTCTCCCAAATAGTCAATTAAATCAAGGTTTTACTCTGCATCTTTCTTTGAATGATTGATATCTAAAGTATAGGAAATAGTTTTGGCTGAAAATTTAAAACAGTAGATGAGAAAGTAAGACACTGCTTATTCACATTTAATCTCCATGTTTTTGTTATATCAACAAAACAATTCCTAGTAGACTATCCATGTCTGCACAAATATCTTTTCCATCACTTTTATTCTGCCAGATTAAAAAAAATATTCCCAGAAGTTTATATCATGAAATCTAAACAGAATTTAAAACAGTAATAGAAATAATAAATATGGATGTTTAAAATTGGATATTTATCCTTAAGATTACAAATGGATTTATAAGTGCATTTTTTCTTTTTCTGTAGCGTCTGTCTTCTGTTTGTTATGATGATGAGTTTGTCATTACAATGTAGTTAAATGGGAGTTTAAAACATTGGGGAAAGAAAATTGATTTCATTTCCCTATGAAAAATGCATTTTTCTGTAAATAATTCATTTTAAGTGCACTTTTCAATCAACAGCTGCTCATAATCTGGAGAGCTGCACAGTCTGAAAAATGATGACATTTGAGCCCATGTATTTATATGACAACCGTTAATTAGTTCAGTTCATTGAAAAAGGCAGAGCCAGTGAAATTCTCCAACATCCCCAGTGAATATCGTGGCATGTTCAACTGCAGCCTCCTGTTATAGCTAACTGCAATTCCTCAGGGAACAAGCAGAAGATTATCTGCAAAAAAAAATTGCATTTAGTGTAGAAAAGGATAGAGATTGTAAATTGAATGTTTGGAATAAGAGAAATTATTTTGTAGCAATATTCCAAAGGATTTCATTACATCCTATCCTCCATTGCAACACCCTGCTCTCTCATGCACAGTTGCACACACCAAAACTTCAACCATAAGTTGTTATAGCTCCACACAGTCATGTAGGTATAGCAATCTATTTAATTCACTATTTTTTTTTACGTTGATTCAGAAGTCCATCAGTTTTCCAGCAGAGAGCTTCCTTAAAGACTCCCTGCTTAATGGTGCTTAAATGTCACCATGAAAAGTATATTTTGTGCTGACCTTATTCAAGAGGGGATTTTAAAAACAAAGTCACAGGCGTAAAGGGTACAACTGAGATTTTTAGATTGGGAGGGAGATTCAGGCTGCTCTGACTCAAAAGAGCATATCCATGACATGATATTTTTTTTGCAAGGGATGCTACAATATGTTGATATGCTGTCTTATCTTCCTCTCTCTAATACATACCACCATTACCCTTAGCAACAACAACAATTGCAAACAAGAGGGAGAGGACAACCTTTGAGTTTTTTCCTAGCGATTTGTGGTTGGCAGTAGAGGGAAATTATACTTTCTGCAGATATCCATTGCCAGATCTCATTTATCAATGCTTAGAATAAAGCCATTACTTTATTGTCACTTTAAATATGCACTAATCGGCATACATTAAAATGAAATTTAGTTGCATACGGCTCTCAAAGGGTCACCACTTCCAATATATATTATATGAACATGACAAAAAAAAATATGCATGTACCCACATATATTATATGACCCAGAGAAACAACACAGTCTAATTTGGATGTATACATGTACATGGCGAGAAAAACTAATCTTGCAAGTGTACCAGGCGGATGTCATAGGGAACAAAGCTGTTACATAATCTGGTAGTCCTGCTTTGAAACCTCCTCCAAATGCTATTTGTTTCCATTGCACTTCCTTTCCCTCTCAAAATGTATAGGAAAAAAATGACCTTGGGAAAATATTCCTGAACCTCCATGGTCCTAGAATATTCTAAAATCAAATCACTTCATATTACTTACTGACCAGTTCAGAAATTGACATATCCAAGATAGCATGAACTAGTATAAAATAACCCAAAACTTATTGTCATAAAGCAGAATTATAACCATGTGTAAATCTGCTCACTGCCATAGCGGACAAGCAAGAAAGCCAACCTCCATTGTATCTAAATCTCTGGTCACAATTTTGAAAAGACTTGCTGTAAAAATATAGATATTAGTAGTATTATAGTTATGTTTTTAAAGCTGTCTAGCATTAAATTGGAGGTTACTGTTCATTGTTTCAAGTAATTTCACCTCTTTTCTAATGTTGTTTTTGCTTCTGAGAAATGAGGCAGTGCAGTACAATCCACGTGCCTCAGTACAAAATTAATGCCACTGTAATCACTTTGATTGCCCACAGGGATCTGCGCAACCTGGTTGTTGAGATGGTTTTATCTACTGATATGTCTGGACATTTCCAGCAAATCAAAACGATGAGGCACACTCTTCAGCAAACAGAAGGGTAAGTGGCATTACTTCATCCTTCCTTCTGTAGCTGCAGAAGGCTTGGTAATTTGAATGGCATCCTCAATCTGGAGCACGGCTTATTTTTGTAGAGAGATAATGAGAAAAATGTCTTTCAATGGACAGGATAGACAAAGCCCGAGCCATGGCCCTGATCCTCCATGCTGCTGACATCAGCCATCCATCAAAACTGTGGGTTCTGCACTACCGATGGACAAAGGCCCTCATGGAAGAATTTTTTCGACAGGTACTTTTCTCCATTATATTTATAAACATTTCACAAGCCATGGCAGATAGCACTAGCACTTAGACTTATATACCGCTTCATAGTGCTTGATAAGATTCTTTTAACCCTTTTTCCCTGTAAAATTTGTAAAATCAATAAAATTTGCAAAACAAAGATTCTCTAAGTGGTTTACAGAGGCAGCATATTGCCCCCAACAATCTGGGTCCTCATTTTACCGACTTCGGAAAGATGGAAGGCTGAGTCAACCTTAAGATGGTGAGGATCGAGCTGCTGACAGTCAGCAGAGCTAGCCTGCAATACTGCATTCTCACTACTGGGCCACCATGGCTTTGGCGCAGTGGTTAGGATCAGGCATTTCATCCATTTTATTTCTTAACTGGTTTTTATTCCAATCTTTTAATAGCCAATTAGTAATGTAAGTAATGTCCTATATAACACTTACATAAATTATTGAAATCATATCAAAAGAACAAAATGCAGGAGCAAAGAACAATTCAAACCTGGACATGCAGTGTGAAAGAGTCCTTTTCCCACCATCTGAAAGTTGACATACAAGGATTAGGAAGGCAGGGGGGCTTCTGTGATTGAAAAGACCCTCGCCCACTCATCTCCCATGTGATGATAGATATCTGGAGAAGGCTTTGCAAGGATGCATGAAGAAAAATACAATCCTTTGAACTATTTTGTGAAGTGGTTGTACTCACACTCAGATTCTAAGAAATGGGTGGGATTTTTGGAGGTGCCAAAAGAAACCATTTAGACACTTTGTTTGCCCCAAAGTAATCAAACTAAACCCTTTCTTTTATTTTGGAACAGTGCGTGTTATTTTTATAATCCAGCACAGTGAGGTTTCAAAGGGCACAGATATAGCAATTGTTATTAAATCAGGAATTGTATTGCTCATACATGTCACCTTTTCCATTCCCGTGTGCAGTAGGTTTAATATTTACTCATAGTTTCCTTCAGGCAAAATTCCCAATTAAATGCAAAATTATTGTTTAATTCAGCTCTCTGCAATTCCCAGAAAGTCCAAGCAGCATAACTATAAAGCTTGGAAAGACACCAAGTTTGGAATTTAGTCAGTTATTACAGTTGGATAAACGATGACTGGAAATACAAATCAAATTGTAATTTTAAAACATTATAACTGAACAGTCAGGGCATCACTGTTAATAGAAAACAGATTTTTGAAATTTATTTGTATTGCTTTTAAGATAATAACAGAAAAAGGAAAGGAACAAAACACTAACATAATGCAAATACATACACTTTCAAATAAATAGCACGTAAAAAGTGAAAAAGTGAAAAAACAACAGAAAAAAGAAAGAAACTAAATATAATACATCATTATGACATTTAACAGTTACAATTCTGTATATACTTATTGAATGTTAATATTATTCAAGTCCGTAAAGATTTATTTCTAATCCTTTTACTGTATATAGCTATCATTCTTCTACTATACCATATATTGTATATACTATACTTTATGCAAATGAGTACCTTATTTCATTACGCTTGCCCATACCAATTCTACATTATAAACAATCTGCACAAATGTAATCAGGTCTTCAATCCAATGAACAAGTAGAGCCATATATTTATCTTTGCAATGCTGTAATTTGGTTATTGTAAGGACACTGAGAATCCATTTACCTTGTCCAGAATTTGATGGAACACAAAACAACAACAACAAAAAGTCTCAGTTGACATACTAAAGAGAGTGTGTTGAAGGACATATAGCTGCAGACCCTGAGTAATCAAGAGGTTCCATCACTCACTATGACAGATACATCTCAAGAGTGATACTGGAAGCAATGAGAAAGGGATTACTTACCAATTTGTGTACCTTTTTTTTCTTATCTAGGTTGTATTGGCAGGTGTTTGGTTTTTAAGGTAAAGGTTCCCCTCACACATATGTGCTAGTAATTCCCAACTCGCGGTGCTCATCTCTGTTACAAAGCCAAAGAGCCAGCGCTTGTCCGAAGACGTCTCCGTGGTCATGTGGCCAGCATGACTAAATGGCAAAGGCGCACGGAGCACTGTTACCTTCCCACCAAAGGTGGTCCCTATTTTTCTACTTGCATTTTTTACGTGCTTTCAAACTGCTAGATTGGCAAAAGCTGGGACAAGTAACAGGAGCTCACTCCATTACGTGACACTAGGAATTCAAACCACCGAACTGCCGATCTTTCTGATCAACAAGCTCAGGGTCTTAGCCACTGAGCCACCGCGTCCTGGTTTTTAAATACTTAGGAACATATGTACATAGTTGTAATGGCTGAATGCTCACACTTACTTTGACTTTGACTTTGCTTTCACTTACTTTCAATTATATGTTGAGAATCATATGTTTTCTTCCCCCGACTTTAGGGAGACAAAGAGGCAGAGCTGGGGCTACCATTCTCTCCTCTCTGTGACCGGAAATCCACCATGGTGGCACAGTCCCAAATAGGTAAGGGCTGGTTTCTTTTAAAAAAAATCTTACAATGAAAGGAAGAAATGCTCGACAGAACAGGATTGGCTTTGTTAGGCAGTTCAACCTCCAACTATTTTTCAATATGCATTACTCGTAGAGAATAGAATCACTGGAAAAATTAGGTAGAGGGTTCAAAGTTTTTAACTACTGTTTTGGGATCCCAGCATGTTTTCTCAATTCTTGACACCACTGCTGGTGTAGATGAGGAAGGGGCTTCACAACGTACCTTTCTATATTGAGTTCAGTTTTTTGCTTGTTAGGTTCTTAGTGGAACATATTTAGTCCTTTGACAAGTGTTTTTTTTAAACAAAATGAAGACCAGACAAGAAGCACAAGTGCATTGTTCAGTACTGCCATGTCAGAGCTGTGGGCTGAATTCTGTTTCCAAGGGTTATTTCTTGTTTCGTTCACTAATCTGACAGAACATTGCCAACATGTTGTCAAATCACACCGGCAACACATAATAAAGAGTCATTTCAAGTATAAATCCAATCATACAAAGGTTCAGATGCTCAAGTCAAAATTATCTGAATTCATTTCAGTCATTTCAGTTTCAGCTTACAATCAGCCTGAAGGCACTTACTGATTTTGATGGCAACAGGATAGGACTAATGTGCCCCTTCTAATGTTGCTTAATCTCTCATTGTTTTTCTGTACAATCAGTCAAACTTCTGATCCATCTCCAATAATTTAGGTGGGAGAGGAGATTATATTACAATGGTTCTCCTCCTTCCTGAAGAGATAGATTTAGTTGTTTGTGGTAGGGGAGAACAGCTCAAGTCCTAGACACCTTAATTGGGGTCTACGTATTCCCTACTACTGTGTTTTCCTGAAAATATGACCTACCCTGAAAGTAAGCTCTAGCTTGATTTTTACACATGCATCCAATATAAGCCCTAACCCCCCACCCCCATGAGCCCTAGTTAAGACCCTGCCCACTCCATTGCACCTGGTTGCACGGGATGGGGAAAGGTGCATGGGTAAGGATGGGGGGAGGGTTGATCTGCTTAGCTGACACTTGCAGCCAGGCCTCAAACATCCTGACACCTGCCTCATCTTGCCAGCCCGCTTATCACCGCTTGCATGCAGTGTTCCTGGCTTCTGTTTCACCATCAGAGGCCTTTCCAGAAGACCTCTGATGACAAAACGGAGGCCAGGAGCAACATGCATGAGTGGCGGCAAGCGACTGCAGAAGAAGTGGTCCGGCAATGGGCTCCTGTTGGGCGGGGCTGTCGGTGCCACTGCCACAAGGTGAGTCAGTGGAAGACATCCCCCCCAAAATAAGACCTGGTGCTTTTTTTGGTGGGGAAAAATATATAAGACCGGATCTTATTTTGGGGAAAACGCAGTACTATTCAACATCTCCATGAAGCTTTTAGATGAGATTGTTGGGATCACTGGTATGCTGATGATACGCAACTGGATATCTTGATCCTGACTGAGTGATGCTGCTGAAGTGCATTGCAGGTGCTTGAAAGCTGTTTGGATTGGGAGGAACAGGTTGAGACTCAGATGCGTGGCTCTGAGTTCAAAAGATAGCTATTTCCAGTGAGATACTATCATTACTTTAAACAGGGTTCCATTCCTCCAGATTTGCAGTTTGGAGGTCTTCTTACCCTTACAACTCCTGCTTGAACAGCTGACAGATGTGGCTAAGAGGGTCTTCACTCAGTTCCATCTATTCCCCAAATGGCAGGCATTATTCACTGTCACTCATGCCTTTTGTCACCGCTTGATTGATGACTATTGTAATGCATTTTACATAGGGCTGCTTTTGAAAAGCACTGGAAAGTTACAGCTAATCCAGAATGCAGACGCTTGGGGTGGGCACTCCCTGAAACACTCATATAACACCTTTATTCCAAGAGCTACCCTATTTCCACTTGGTTGCAGGTGCAGTTCAAGGTGGTGTTTGTCCCTTTAAATATTTTCAGGGTCTGAGGCAGTGATGGCTAACCTTTTTCTTCTTGTGTGATGACCTCCCCCTCCCTCCGTGCATGCATGTGACACAATCACCCATCCACTCTGCTGCCCGTTATGGGCCTAGCAGACCTTCCTGCAGACTCTTGGGACCAAAAATAGATTCGGGGGGAGGGGAGGCTGCCACACACCCCGTGGCCCATTTTGGGCCTAGCAGGACTCCCTGAGGCCTCCTGGGACCAAAAATGTGGTGCGGGGGTGGGGGCACAACACACCTGCGTTCCCCCGGCAAGGGTCTCTAGCATGCACAGCAGAGACCTGAAAATCAGCTGGTCAGCAGGAGGCACATGCGCATGTGTGGTGATGCTGGGCTGGGGCGACAGCTTGCGTGCCCGCAGAGAGGGCACCACATGCCACCGGTGGCACGCATGCCATAGGTTCGCCATCACAGGTCTGAGGGATGCATATTTGTAGAACCATCTTCTCTCAATAAGATCCAGCTTGGTTTGCTATGTATCAGGTCAGAACTACAAGATTAGCAAGGCCATGAAATCAAAGAAACAAGGATTTCAATTTAAAATCCATATATATTGTAGGTATTGTAGCATCATCTTGAAAGCTTGTCAAAGTTTTTCTCTACCATATCTGATGCCAAAGACAATCTAGGCAGGGCCCTTTTGAGTTTCTTTCTCGTGTTTTCCTCCTTCTCATGACTGAGAAATCTTTCCCCATCTCTGAATGGTTCATTGTTCCCCTCTCAAGACAGACAACATTCTTTCATCTATTTCTCCCAATGTGAAGCTGTCGTCTTTTAGAGCCAAGGTACTGTAACATGCCTTTCAAACTACGACTTCCACCTCTGGAAGAGCATACTCCCTGCATGCAAACGGACTCTTCCCTCTCCTGGCTTTTCAGAAGCTGGTGGCAATCTGATCATTCCACTGAATCAAGCAAAATTGTCAGAGCTTTTTCCTGGGGCGGGGCATTTCTATACTATGGTTAAAGCTTTTAGCCATGCCCTCCATTGCCATAGGAATACTTTTAGTTTCCGCTTCCTTTCATTGTATGTATTTGAACCCCAATGGTATAGTGGGGAATTTGCACAGAGTTAGCCTTATACAAGTAGCCCTTGATTTACGACCGCAGCCGGGACCAGAATTTCCATTGCTGAGCAAGATGATTGCTAAGTGAGTCGCACCTACTTTTGCAACTTTTCTTTCCCGCTGTTGTTTAAGCGAATCACTGCACTTAAGTGAAACATGCAGTCGTTAAGTAAACCCAGCTTCCCCCATTGACTTTGCTTGTCGGAAGGCAGCTGGGTAGGTCACAAACGGCAACCACATGATCCCGGGACACTGCAACAGTGGTAAATACACGTTGGTTGCCAAGTGCCTGAATTTTGATCACATGGCCATGCTGCAGCAGTTATAAGCGTGAGGATTGGTTGTAAAAAAAATTTCCCCGGGCATTGTAACTTGGCTAAACAAATGTCTGTAAGTTGAGGACTCCCTGTAAGCCCTGCAAACGAGCAAACAAACAAACAAACAAAATGCTGGTTAGCAGAAAGCAGAGTTATAAGAGAGTCAGCATCGTGGAAGTCATTTCAGATGAAACATGCAGAAGGGGCTGCAACATAAAAACTAGCTGAGTTGAGGGACAAATACGGTGGTGGGATTCAGCCAGTTCGCACCAGTTCTGGAGAACCAGTCGTTAACTTTCTGAGCAGTTTGGTGAATTGGTTGTTGGAAGAAATCATTAGGGCAGAGAACCGGTTGTTAAATTATTTCAATCTCACCACTGGACAAATGTAACAATGAAATAAACCCTGATTGTTAGTGAACAACGCTGCGCTTTTCTTCACTCAGTGCTTTTTTTCCAGAAAGAGACCTTGCAGAATAATTACTTGATTAAGAAAATGAAAACCTATAAATACAAAAGTTGTGTTCTTCCTCAGCTTTTATGTTGTGAGCAGTGGTGGGTTTCAAAATTGTTTAGAACCTTTACTGTAGGTGTGGCCTGCTTTGTGAGAGTGGCTTACTGGCCATGTGACTGGGTAGGAGTGGCTTGCCAGCCATATGACTGAGTGGGAGTGGCTTGGCAGTCATGTGACTGGGTCAGTGGTGGGTTTCAAAAAAATTTAGAACCTCTTCTGTAGGTGTGGCCTGCCTTGTGGGAGGGGCTTCCTGGCCATGTGACCGGGTAAGAGTGGCTTGCCAGCCATGTAACCGAGTGGGAGCGGCTTGGCAGTCATGTGACTGGGTGGGCGTGGCCAACTTGTAAAATGTGGTGAAACTCACTTAACGCTCTTGCTTAACAACCAAAATGTTGGCTCAGAAACTCTGGCATTTGAAGCACGCAAGTCTTAAAGCTGTCAAGTTATAAGACCCTTGCACCCCTAACCCTTTAGAAAAAAAAACCCAGGGGTGTTCAAACTTGACAGCTTTAAGACTTGTGGACTTCAACTCCCAGAATTCCTCCTCTCGCTCTTCATCTTGATGATGTGCGGACAGGCGGGGGGAGGGAGCTGGAACCGGTTCTAAACGGCACGGTAGATTTGTGGAACCTCTTCCATAGAAGAGGTTAGAACTGGCAGGAACCCACCCCTGGTTGTTGGTCAACATAAAAATCACAGCCCTTGAACTACAGCACATTACATTCAGAATAAAATAAGTATATCAAGCTGGAGGCAACTGTGACAAGGCATCTCCTACATCGGACGCCATCTTAGATTCACGTCTGCTGAACTCTTTCTATTGCCGTACCCATTTTCCCTCCCTACTTCTGTGCACTATGAACAAAATACAACCAATCCCACTTACGAGAGCATACCAGATGGAACAAACAAAATGATTGTCTGTGGAGATTCTCAGTCTTCCAGGTCATGGTTGTTCCAAAGGGGCTTTTTCAGGAGGCAGCTGGACTTTCTTGATTTCTTTGAAGACGTTTCCCTTCTCACCCAGGAAGCTTCTTCAGCTCTGACCGGATGGTGTGGAATGGAAGGATTTATACTCCTTGGAGACAGCTGGTCATTTTTATTCTTTTAGAGAGTCGTTGAGTCAAACCTCAGGAGGTTTGACTATGTTCTCAGGGTCACCTGAGGAGTACAAATGGGTGTGGAGCCTTCTTGGCTACAGGATGTTTTCCTCCCTGTTGCAGACTACAGAGGAGCCATCTGCGCTTCAGTTTGAGATGCAGACAGCACAGACTCATCCCCGGCAGCCTGCGCCTGTCTTCACAGGGCAGAAAACATCCTGCAGCCAAGAAGACTCCACACCCATTTGCACTACTCAGGTGACCCTGGGGGCACAGATAAACCTCCAAATGGCCTCACCGACTCTCTTAATGACCAGCTGTCTGCAAGGAATATAAATCCTTCTGTTCCCCACCATCCTGTCAGACCTGAAGAAGCTTCTTGGATGAGAACGAAATGCCTACCAAAAAAAAAAAAAACCCCAAGGAAGTCCAGCTGCCTCCTGAAAAAGCACCTTTGGGACAAAGAAAATGGTTTAATTTTCAAAGAACTTGAGTAATATCTAGTGAAGTTCTGGCTATTGGCAGCATTTGGAAGGGAAGGGATGTTTTTTATTTCCTGGGTTCCCCCCCCACCCACCCAAAAAAAAGATGTTTGGAAGAATATTGGAGGGAGGAGACATCTGTAAAATGTCAGGAGAAATCAGTGAAGTCTGTCTCTCCAATCCCTTTTTTTTCTTGCACAAAATCTTAACTGGATCTTAGTGGCCTTCCATTCGTACAACGTCCTAGGTCAGGGGTGTCCAAACTTGGGAACTTTAAGACTTGTGGACTTCAACTCCCAGAATTCCCCAGCCATGGCTGGCTGGGGAATTCTGGGAGTTGAAGTCCACAAGTCTTAAAGTTCCCAAGTTTGGACACCCCTGTCCTAGGTATTTCCTACTTATATAAATGATGCTATTGGGGATTCCCATAGATGGGCTTTCTGTATTTCCCCTTCCTGCCATGGATTGAAACGGATCTTTCTTTAGTTTCCCCAGTGCCAACATCGTTGCCTCTCCTCATCCCACCCTTTCTATTGCTCTACAGGTTTCATTGATTTCATAGTGAAACCAACATTTGCGCTTCTTACCGACGCCATGGAGAAAATAGTTTTTCCTCTTATAGAGGAAGCATCCAAGTCTGAAAGTCCTACCTTTGTGACAGCACCAAGGTTTGAGGTTTTGAGTTGCTCGTTTGTTTTTTTCTTGTTTTCCTCCTGAACTATTTTGATTTTCAGAAACTGCAGTGATCCTGTTATAGCACTGCCATCTAGTGACAATATTTGCAATTGTTACCTATGATATGCATTCTACTCAACTCCGAAACGGAATGTATGAAAGGCAAAAGACAGGATGTGTTTTTTATTCTGGTTTTGCTTATTGTAGAGTAGAATGTTTACATTTAAATTGCTATATAGAAAATAGCAATAGCAATAGCACTTAGATGTATATACCTCTTCATAGTGTTTTTACAGCCCTCTCTAAGCAGTTTACAGAGTCAGCCTCTTGCCCCCAACAATCTGGGTCCTCATTTTATCCACCTCGGAAGGATGGAAGGCTGAGTCAACCTTCAGCCTGGTAAGGTTCAAAAATATGAAAGGAGGGATTGGAAGTCACATATAATCTGATTTTTCTAATCCTGAGCAAATTGCAGAAAAATCCTTTTACTGTGTGGATTATTTCCCCTCTTATTGTAATCCTATAAACATTGACTTTATATACTTTATCTGTCACCATCTGAAGTCAAAGGTGAATGTTTTGATTTAATATCATGAAACACCTTTAAAATGAATACCTCTGCTCCATTTTAAAGAAGGGGCAAAGGACTATACAGAAGTTAGCAGATGCTTTAGTTCTTTTAATCCAGTTCATTTAAACTTCAGTGCTATGTATTCTTTCCTGGAAACCAGTATCATTGAAATCACTGAGGCTTGTTTCTAAACTAGTTTTTTCCATTTGTAGTCCTCTGGAAACCTTAGTGAATTTCCACCTATAGAGGGAAACTTGTTAGAATGGTCGCTGTACTTTACTTTTCTTTATTGATTAATCCTTGGGCCATATCAAAGTGCAAAGTTCCAGACACAAATTATTACTAAAATCTGATAAAAACAATTTAAAACGGAATTGGATAAAATACAATTTAAAATGAAATTGGAATAAAATACGATTTAAAATGAAATTGGAATACATTGGTTGCTGTACAATGTGCCTAGGATCACATCACAAGAATGAATGAATTGATCCCAATATAGTCGAATCCTGCATTCTGGAAGTATGCAGCATTTTGGAGTGTAGCAAAATTGTGCTGCTTTTGTGTTTCCAGGCAGGTAAAGGCATCTTCATTCTAATCTAACTTTTCCCTGTCTTTGTAGTGAAAATAATACAGAAAGTACCAGCAGTGATGTAAACAAAAAGATAAGTATAAAAAATGCTGCATGTGTTGGTGGGACCTGCTCAGAAAACGCTTTGGCAATGGTGGATTTAAGAAGCTTTAAGGACAACCTATTCCGGAACATACAGGAAAACAAAGACAGGTGGAAAGATTTAGCAGAAAAAGGTATGTTTTCCCTTGCCAGTTCACCAATATGCAATTTCATCTTTCATCTGTGCTTGTTATGCCATCTTGGACATACTGAATAACAAGACTATATTTGCTAATGGTCATATAGATGAATGAAAACAAATAGCTTCAATACAGCAATTATTCACCATATGCAAATAGGGACACTCTTTTTTCTCTTTTTTTTTTGTCTCTTTGTTTTTGCAGAATTGTAGGCAAATTGCTATTTGTTCAATATTTCAAACAGCTGCATTTGTATGTTCAAGCCACTAGATGGTATATATCTACATCTTGTATCTTGCATGTCAGGAGTAGATAAAATTGGAATTGGATGGAATTGGAATATAGGTTAGAGAAATGGGCTGAGAATAAAAAGAGATCAGTTTAATAGACCCAAATGTATGTTGTTCATTTGGAAAAATTGATCACATGCACCTGATATCATGCCAATAGTTGGTGGGTTATATGTGAAAAGGATTTTGCGGTTGGAATGACAAGCTGAATTTAAACCAGATGAATATGCTTTTGGGTTGCAAAAAAACCCCAACCCCAAATCCAATTTAAGCAACATAAATAAAAATGTACTTTTCGAATCATAGGAAGTTAATAGTTCTGTATCCTGTATTGCTCCAGCTCCACTTGGTTCCTATGCTGGGATTCAAAGAAACTAAAAGTAAAGGATGGAAAGAAGGTCAGAAAAGAAGAGAGAACCAGAAACTAATTTTACATTTATTTTATTTATTTATTTTATTTATATTTGGTGCTTCTAGACCGCCCCCTCTCCCAGAAGGGACATGAAGAGACTGAGGGGGGACTGGGCAGTTACTTGAGGTTGGAAGGACAAAACTCTAGTGGACTTTCTGGTTCCGCTGCGTCAAATAATTTTGCAGCTCTCTTTTTATAAATGGACAAAGCTGGAAGCCGTGGTGGGATCCAACTAATTTAACAATTGGTTCTTCCTAATGACTGAGTGGGTGGCATCAACTTAATGTCCTTCATGTCAAGGTGGGGCGGTGCAGGCAAGCCAAAGCGGCGGTAGCAATGGCTGGAGCCTTATTCTTACCTTTGTGCAGCAAGAGCAATGATGATTCTCTGATGCCTCAACTCTTGCTGGGACTTGCGGGAAACAACAAGCAGCTACTTCCGACCTTTGTTGATGCAGATGGGCACAACTCCGCCCTGAGACACTGGTCTGCCACCAGTACCGCTGCCTCTTTGCCAGGGAGAATGGCCTCCATCCGCAGCCTCTTTGCCAGCGTGAATGATAAAGAAGAAGCAGCAGCAGGCCGTATGTGCTGGCAAAGAGATGAAGGAAGGTTCAGGCAGACAGGTAGCTGGGCCGCATGGGAGACAGCGAAGAATGGCCAAGGAAGGCTCGGTAGGGAGCTGGGAACTGGGAAGCCGGGGCAAAGGCAGGCAAGTAGGCTGGGTCACAGGGGCTACATGGTTGAGGCTAGAGAGCGAGGGAGCTAGAGAGCAGCAGCTGCTATGCCATGGCCAAGGCGGGCCAGGCGAGATAAGGAGTGACTGGGAAGGGTGAGGCGGGCTGAGGTGGGCCGGGACAGCCACCGTTACGATTAGCCGGTTCTCTAAACTGCACAAAAATTTAACAATCAGTTTGCCCAAACCAGTCCAAACTGGCTGAATCCCACCTCTGGCTAGAAGGGAAAGAATGCAGTGATTAGAGTAACAAGCTATTTTTTATACCAGTGTGATTAGTTGGCCAATAAATATTATCCTTGAAAATCCTGCCTATCGGATTGCATGGTGAGGAATAGTTGCTCCATTCTCTGTGTCTCTGTCTTCTCCTAGAACCTTT
Source organism: Natrix helvetica (assembly GCF_964273705.1). Lineage (NCBI taxonomy): Eukaryota > Metazoa > Chordata > Lepidosauria > Squamata > Natricidae > Natrix > Natrix helvetica. The sequence continues at coordinate 170,177,766 of NC_138548.1, read as the reverse complement.
TAGGTTCATTGAGCAAATCAGTTTGCTCACTGAGAAAGAATGAAAGAAAGAAAAAGAGATTCAGATACACATTTACTGTTCTTTTTCCTAATCTGCTTGGCTCTTTCTTGTAACCTCTAACTTTGCCAAGAACGTAACTTCTTATGCTTATGTTCCATTCATTTTCAGATTAGTGTCTGATCTTCAATAGAGTCCCTGTTAATCTCTGTATGCCGTCTGCAATCCTTCAGCCCTTCCATTCCTCTGCACCCCCCAAATGAAAAACAAATACCATCTCACCCAAATCCTTAGTCATTTTCTTCATCTTGTCCAGATCTGTTTTACACTTATAGTAAGTGGGTTAGTTCAATTGACAGGACATTTTTGGGGGGAAAGGGGAATGACAGAACTCATCATCACATCCTAATGCAAATCTTGTGCCTTATAAACTTCCATCCGATCTTGGGCACAAGTACATCAGGGTGGAACCTGCCTCCTGATATGACTGCGGATGTGTCATGTTAACTTTGTCTTAGTTTGTTGGTGATGCCTATGTGAGCAAGTCTGAGACAGTCTGCTCACTCTTCTATTATCTGCTATTATCTACTATCGGGTATAACATGAAGTATTTCATATACTAGTTTATTATGTGCACAAGAGTAATATTCTGCATGCACACTTTTCAACTTTTTTTTAAAAAAAATGTTGCACAAGCAACACATCAATTCCAGAAGAGCCCAGCCTAACCAAGGAACTATATTAATAAGCCTGCCAAATCTGAAAAGGAAGTCAATCAAACGTGGTGGATTCTTCCATCTTTAGTTGGCTTTTGGAACAGTTTTCGATCATATTTATTTTTAAGCTGAACTAGGAGTTGTTTATTGGACAATTTAAATATGTTTTCTTCCCTCCCTGCCCCCCCCCCTTTCATCGTTCTGCTTTAGGAGAAGTAAATGGGAAATATTTCTAAAATTTATTGCCATGAAATCCTTGAAATTCTCTGCCTAAAATGTTGCAGGGCCCTTTAAAGGTTCTGCTGAATTGTTTCCATCCTGTTCTTTCAAAAATAAAGCAGTTGCAGGCATTTTTATACTTCATTGTAATCTACAGTCAAAACTTTCATCAAATCAACCCTCAAATCAGTTTAAAAAGAATGCTGCCAGTAAATCATAAATTTGAACTGAATTGGGCCAGTTACAAATCTAACATTCAAATTGGATCTTGATTGGGCCTATTAAACGTTGAAACAGTTGAACCTGGATGTGTTTAAGGCAGGCTGGACCTATGCCTATTTCCCCCCCCCCCCCTGAATTTTTTTTCAAATGAAATATTTTATGCTCATCATCAAATCCAGCTGCTACTTTATGTAGGAATTCCCCCTCCCTATCCTCTAAACTCATGAAACACTAGAATTCACTGCATCCTTCCTTAGAAAGTTCGCTAGACCCCAAAATGTTACCTGGGAGCCAAAATGGGGCGTGTGGAGACTCCTGGGTGGGGCAGGAAGGGGGTGGGGCCAGCCAGCAATTTAATAATCGATTCGCCCGAACTAGCTAAATCCCACCACTGATTCTGTAGTACTTTGCTATTAGCTATGTGATTGTATTTGTCAGGAGTTAATGTCCAAAATTATTGGATGGATCAGGTTGGCTGAAATAGGCCTTTGATCTGAAAATCAGCACATCTGATCTTATGTTAGTTACTGAACATGCTAAGCCCGGGGGTCCTAGCCATGTATTTAAAATAATGGCCAGACAAATCTGGGGAAAATACCACATGGTAAGAAGAAATCTAATATGTGTGTGTGCACGTTGTTCTCTTTCTATAGAAAAACTTGTGTGAAAAGATGGTAAGCAGAAAAAAAAAGCAGAAAGTTCAAAGCAGATAATATCTCAAAACTGGCCCCAAAAAGATATCAAGTGAAAAGAATCGGGAAACTGGTGATGCAACAACCTTTTTCAATAGAGTCTCATCCCACAGCTTTCTAGTCCTTCAAGTACATCCCCTCAGTTCTCTTCCCGATGCATCTGAACCTTCAAAACTGCAGGAAAAGGGTTCCTGTTTTTAATTTCCCCTATGTTGGATTTTTGTATCCCAGGTATTTAATTTGTTCCCTTTCAATGTCAAGCAAAGAAGTTTTGTTTTGTTTTTATCCTGGGCTTTCTTATCTAATTTATTTAATGCGCCTTTGGCGTTTAGTCATGCCAGCCACATGACCATGGAGACATCTTCAGACAGCGCTGGCTCTTCGGTTTTGAAATGGAGATGAGCACCACCTCCTAGAGTCAGGAACAACTAGCACATATGTGCGAGGGGAACCTTTACCTTTTTATTTGGAAGTAAGCCTCATTGACATCAAGAAGTAGACCTTCCCAGAGAAGTAAATGACTGCAGATTTGTCATTTGTTGAATGTCAAATCTTTTGCGATACCATGGTAACCTTTTCTAGGTAAATAGTAAGGATTCCCACCTTTTTATGGCTGAGCCATTCACTTTCTATTAGAAAGTACCTCCCCTTAATTGCAGCATTTAATATCATTAGAGTCCCATAGGCCAAGCCATTTATACTAAAAAAAAACTTGACTTGGGTTCTGTTGAATCTGGGCAACGAGAGACAGACTGCGGACACGAAGTGACTTAACAGCTCTTTATTAGTAGTAATAGTGATCCAGCTTGTTTGGTAGTCGGAGGGTCCCCCTTTTATAGGGATTGGGCACGCCCCTCGACCAATCAGAGGGATACCTGTTTCCCGCTGTAGGAGCGGACCAGAGGGAAGACTTATCCCGATATATGTTAATATCTAACACCCCTCCCCTCCTAGATGGGACGTTACGATAGGTAACGTAGTCCTTTAGGTAGGTGGGTGTTTGTCTTGCTCGGGAGGAACGTCGTAGTTCGGGTTGGGTTGAAGTGGTTGCAGGACGGGGTGTGGGTTGGTTCGAAGTAGTTGCAGGATCGGGTGCTTTTTCTATTTCCCGTTCTGGAGGTCTTGTGTCTTCGCTGCTCGGGCGTTCAGGAGTTTGTTCGGCTGCGTTGCCTGGAGGTTGCTCAGCTGCGTGCGTGTTGTCTTGTTCCACGCTTGGCTCGCTGGTGTCGTTGTTTCCTGTGATGGAGTTTTCTTGTGGCTGACTCTCTGTAGACAGGAAGCTTTCGTCTTCATTTCGAAGGTTGGAGTGTGCTAGGCGACCCCGAAGTTGATCGATGTGCCTTTTCCAGTTCCGCCCATCTTCTAGCTCCAGCAAGTATGATCGTGGACCCGTGATGCCAATGACCTTTGCCGGCATCCACAATGTCCCCCCTGTGTAGTTGTGAGCGTATACTGAGTCCCCTACTCTGAAAGACCGGATCTTACTTGTGGAGTCTGGGGGAGCCGTGGCGGAGTAATTCGGGTGGAGCCGGTCCAGGTGAGACCGTAGGCGACGGCCCATGAGTAGTTCAGCGGGGCTCCTACCCGTCGTTGCGCTCGGGGTAATGTGTTGAATGAGGAGGTAATGGTCAATGCGTGTTTGCCAATCACCTGGACCCATCCTGGCGAGGGCCTCTTTTGCGAATCGCACCATTCTCTCCGCCTGTCCGTTTGATGCTGGGTGGAATGGCGCGATGAGGGCATGCCGGATTCCCAACCCTGCTAAAAATGTTTCAAAGTGCATGGCCGTGAATTGGGGCCCGTTATCGGATACGAGGAGATCTGGCAGGCCATGGGTGGCGAAGAGTCGCCGTAGAACCTTTATGACTGCCTCTGCCGTGGTTGAAGTCATTAGGACTACATCTAGCCATTTAGAATAAGCATCTACAACTATGAGGAAGGTCTGACCCTGGAATGGCCCTGCGAAATCGATGTGTATTCGCGACCAGGGTGCCTTGGGTTTCTCCCATTCCGTGGTGGGCGCTTCCGGGGGTGCGGGTCTCGACTCCTGGCATGGGTCGCAAGTGGCCACCCACTCCTCTATTTCTTTGTCCATGTTTGGCCACCACACGTAACTTCTTGCTAACGCCTTCATCCTCACAATCCCCGGATGACCCATATGTAAAGCATCTAATACATTTTTTCGTAGAGCATAAGGAATAACAACTCGATCCCCCCACAACAAACATCCCTGTAGTACTGAGAGTTCGTCCCGTTTTGACCAAAACATTTTGAATTCCGGGCCCACATTTCCCTTCGGCCACCCCCTCCAAACCCAAGTTTGCACTTGCTTTATTAAATTGTCTTTAGAAGAGAACCTTGCAACATCGTAGGAAGAAACCGGTCCCGAATCCAAACAGTCAATGAGCAATACCGGTACTTCTGGAGTGGGGTCTGGCAGAATGTCGGGTAATGGGCAACGGCTGAGTGCGTCTGCGTGTCCTAAAGTGGAGCCCGGTCGATGAATTAACTTGTAGGAGTACGCAGCCAGGAAAACAGTCCACCTGGTCATGCGTGGAGACAGGGAGACCGGAGTGGGGTGGTTTCCCGCCAAAAGTCCCAACAGCGGTTTGTGATCTGTAATCAGTTCAAAATTGCGGCCGTAGAGGTATTCATGGAAACGTTTTACACCAGCTACGGCAGCCAGCGCTTCTCTGTCCATTTGGCTGTAGTTCCTTTCGGCCGATGAAAGAGTTCTGGAGTAGAAAGCGATGGGTGCTTCTTTTCCGTCGGGCATCCTGTGGCTGAGGACTGCTCCAACTCCGAAAGGCGATGCGTCGCAGGTCAAAACCAGCGGTAGGGTCTGACTGTATTGAACAAGCAGTGAGTCAGTGGTGAGCAGGCGCTTTACCCCGGTGAAAGCTGCAGCTTCGGATCGTCCCCATTTCCATGGTGCGTTCCTCTGGAGTAGACGGTGTAGTGGCTCAGCAACGGTCGCCTTCTGTCTCAGAAAAACGCTGTAGAAATTAAGTAATCCGAGGAAAGCCTGCAACTCGGTCTGATTTCGTGGTGTGGGGGCGTCCTGGATCGCCTTAATTTTCTTTGAAGTGGGGTGTATTCCCTGACCATCAATTCTATAACCCAGGAATTCTACGCTAGGCACGTTAATTTGGCATTTTTCCTTTTTAAGGCGGAGACCCTTTTCTCTGATTCTGGCCAAAACAGATCTGACTCTTTTGTTTAGTTGCTCCTCGTTTGCAGCGGACACCAAGATGTCGTCAAAATATGGGACGACTCCCGGTATCCCTTGCAACAGTCGTTCCATGACGCCCTGGAACAATCCTGGGGCAATACTCACGCCGAATTGTAGCCGGTTGCATTTAAAAGCTCCCCTATGCGTCACTATAGTCTGGGCCTCCGCTGTGGCGCTATCAACTGGCAGTTGCTGGTAAGCTTGTGCCATGTCTAACTTAGCGAAAACTTTTCCCGGCCCCAACGAGTGCAATAAGTGCTGTACTACGGGCACAGGATATGCGCTCTGTTGTAGCGCGACATTAATTGTGCATTTATAGTCCGCGCAGACGCGGACTGATCCGTCTGGTTTGACTGGGGTCACGATAGGTGTTTCCCAGCGCGCGTGATCTACCGGCTCAAGGATCCCTTGTTCCACTAACTTATCTATCTCCTTATCTATTTTTGGGCGGAGTGCAAAAGGCACTCGTCTTGGTTTAAGTCGGATTGGCGCCACATTTGGGTCTAAATTAAATGATATTGGTTTGCCCACATACTTACCAAGACCGGGGCTGAACACATCCTCGAACTCCTTAAAAATCTTTTCAGCGCTGCTGTTTCTCACGGCGTTGATTCCGGTGACTTCTAATCCCAGGGCTTCAAACCAATCAAGCCCCAGAAGGTTCTGCAATGGCGCGCTGGCGATGGTCACGGGCAGCTGGGCTTCGATGTCCTTGAAACGGATGCGGAATGTGCCTTGGCCCACGATGGGGACTTGGTTTCCCTGGTAGTCTCGTAGCAGGACGTCTGGAGTACGCAGTTGGCTCTTTCTGAGGCTAGGGATAGCCTGTTTCATGGATGCCCATGAAATGATCGTCAGGGTTGATCCTGTGTCAACTTCTAGCTCGCAGGGTGAGCCCTCCAAGAGGACTGTGACTTTCAGCCTTTTGGGCCGCTTAGGGCGGACCTGATGTATCGTGGTGAGATACGTTCGCAACTCCTCTCTCTGGGTCAACTCTATCTCATCGTCAACATCCTGAAAATACTCTTGTTGAGCGTCTTGATAGAACGCTCTTTCAGCTCTCTGTGTGTATTCTCTCTGGGGATACGCTCGCTCACTTCCTTGTGAGTAGTCTCTCTGGGAATACGCTCGTTCAGCTCTTTGGAAATTTTCTCTCTGGGTAAACACTTGTGGATTTCTCTCTGGGCGCCCTTTTTGATTTCGCCAAGCCCCTGGGTTGGGCTTCTGTTGGCGGTACATGGGTGGCTGCCGTGAGGCAGGGACTCCGCTCCGGCACACTCGTGCGATGTGCCCAAGTTTGTTGCAATGCGAACAAACAACGTTCCTGAACCTACAAGTAGACCTGGGGTGATTCCCTCCCCAGCTTGCGCAGGGCGGCAAACGGGATCCGGGTCTCCCCCCAGGCCTCACGTGACTGCTCTGCATTAGGTGACTGTCCTCGAACTCGGGATTCTCGTAGTCGGGGCTTGTGTCCTCGTAGTGAACTCTGGTTTGCCTCGGTGCTGGCTGGTTTACGCTGGCCCCTCGTTGTATGGTCACCGATGATTTCTCCGCTGATTCTGACGCTCTTGCTTCGTTTAACGCTGTCTGTAGGGTTAAACTCGGGTTTGCCAACAGCTTCTTTTGCAACGAAATGTCTCTTATCCCACAGATGAGCCGCTCTAAGATGTGTTCTTCCAGATCCCTGTATTCGCAGTGAGCTGCTGCTTTTCGTAGGGCTGCAACATATTGATTAACGGATTCTCCCGCCTTCTGAGTCCTCATGTTGAATTCCTTGCGGCAGACATGGCTGGAAGGTTTTGGCGCGTAATGGGTTTGCAGAGTCTGTTGCAACGTTGTCCACGATACTGCTTGTATTGGAGTAGGCGCGGTGAGGTCTCTGGCCGTATTGAAGACTTCTTTTCCGCAGTAGCCGAGGAAGATGTTTTTCTTCCTCGCATCGGTGATCCCCGTGTATTCGTTCGCTTCGAGGAAACACTCGAAACGAATCATGAAGGCTTCCCATTCGTCGTTTTCTGGGTCGAAAGGAGCGGGGGGAGCATGCATCGCCATCTTCTCTGTTTGAATTTGCCGCGCTGCGGTGATCTGAGATGGCTGTCGGAATTGCTGCCGAATTCCTGGGCTGGATCAAATCCGGAGATTCTGGAGGTAGCGTTCTTCGTCCTATCTGTCTCTCAATCCCACCTTCGTCGCCAAATGTTGAATCTGGGCAACGAGAGACAGACTGCGGACACGAAGTGACTTAACAGCTCTTTATTAGTAGTAATAGTGATCCAGCTTGTTTGGTAGTCGGAGGGTCCCCCTTTTATAGGGATTGGGCACGCCCCTCGACCAATCAGAGGGATACCTGTTTCCTGCTGTAGGAGCGGACCAGAGGGAAGACTTATCCCGATATATGTTAATATCTAACAGGTTCCATTGCAATTTAACATTAATTTCAGGAGAAACTTCCCAATAGGAGAAGTTGCAGAATATTGCATTTCATTATCTTGGGAGGTTATGTTGCTTGCATGGCGTGAGAGAAGGCTCTTGATAATGCACTTATACATAATTAGCTTGGATTAGAAGCATCTGGATGCATTCTGGAAGGAATGTTCATTATATAGCTGATCTCCAGGGAAATAATTGCTTGTCGATGGAAATCAGTCCTTTATAGGTTACTTATTTATGTTTAATATATCCTAATAAATTTGGGACAAGGCCCTGGAACTGACCTGGTGAAGAAATTTACTCAATCTTAAATCTATTCGATTATTTTCAGTGGGGCAAGGGAAAATTACATCCTCCAAAGGATTTAAATGTAACCATTTTTTTCAGTGGTTTTTCAAGATTCCTCAACTCAGGCAGCTCTGAGAGCTTTACTAAGGTGAGGAATGGGAACCTATAGACACATATATTAAATGGTGTAATTCCAGTTTGTGTCAGATTCAGAATTACAATAGACATTGCCAATTTGATGTCTATCTAAATAAAATAAATTTGTTTTCGAAGATGGACTTTGCACATTTCTTCTTTGAATGGGTTTCATCACTTGGAAACCTGACATTCAAAGCATTTCTTGTCTATATAAACATTGGAGGACAGGTCTGACAAAGCTATTTTTAAATAAGTTGGACAAGCTATGACATGTACTCCAGCAATGGAGAGAATTTAATTTAATTGACATCCCTTTAAATAACTGATACTTTTCAAATCCCAGGAAAAAAAATATAATCCAAATAATGTGCTGAGAAAAACAATCATTTAGGGAATCTTCTCCCCACTTCACTTGTTGTGTAATTTTGTACATGAAAATTTATACAATCCAATCAAAATGTGTAAGGGCTAGAGGGGATGGTGTTGAAGGACAGAGGGAAGATCCACTACCAAGACAAAGATCGGACAAACAAGACTTTGAACCCAAGTCAAGAAAGTGGCTTATGAAAATGCCTCAGAAAGACCCCCTCATCCAACATCAGCAAGCATTGCTGGCCCAATTGACAAAAGAAAGCTCAGGGTCGTATTAGTTGGAAACATGCAGAAGATGCCTTCATCCTACAATGGATACACAATGGCTAAAATGATGATATACATATACCCTGTTTCCCTGAAAATAAGACCTCCCTGGATATTAAGCCCAATTGGGCTTCTGAGCACATGCGATTAAAATAAGCCCTCCCCCGAAAATATTGCAACACAGCAGCAGCCATGAGGTCACCATGCTCGACGCCTCCTGCACCTCAAAAATAGTAAGACCTCCATGAAAATAAGGCCAAGCACTTATTTCGGGGGTCAAAAGAAAATAAGACCCTGCCTTATTTTCGGGGAAACACGGGTACATATACGTACACATACACATATGCAGGCAGAGACTTTCTAATACTCTTTCTCACAGCTTTACTATGAACCTGGTCACCAGAGAATCTCTTCCCTAATAAAAGGAAAGTTTGCAGTTGCTTCTTCAAATTCAAGGTCTCTTGAATCTTTACCTCTTACAATTTCCATACTTCTCGAGGAGCTCCACTCTAAGGTTTTTGTGGACAACATGTGCTCCGATTGTGCTCCTCTGCTCTAAATCCTGAGCCACACAGGTCACACTGCACCAAATTAAAGGTGAACAGCATTTAGAAAGCCCATTTGTAGCCATTTCTGTTTCTGAATTTCAGGTGAGCCTAATCTCAATGAGAATTCCAAAGAGCCACTGAAAGAGCCAGAACTCTAAGTCAACAGTACCTTTGTTGCTTCTGCTCATTTTCAGACTAAGAGGTAAGTGATCCCAGTTCTTCTCCAAATATGGTTACCTTCCTTTCCTTCTCTATGCTTCTGAAAGGAAGAAGGGTTTACTTTGTTACAAGAATAAACCTTTACTAATATATTGAGAGTCTTACCATTGTGGTGCATTTATCCACACAAGGAAAAGGTGACGTAAGGTCAAGATTTTCCATCATCATCATCATCATCATCCAGGCCCTAGCATCTTATGAATCTGTATTCACATTCACTATCATTACACTTTAAGCCAGTATTGTCGAACCTAGCACCGGCAACCAGAAGAGCAGTTCCCTGGCATTCATGCGCATGCCAGGAAGCTAAACTTCCAGTTTCCGGCGTGCACATGTGTGCCAGTCAACTGGTCTTCTGGTTTCTGGCACGCATGCAAATGCAAAGCATTCGCATGCATGCCAGAACCCAGAAGAGCAATGGGCGACGGCTGGCATGCCCGGAGAGATGGCTCTGCGTGACACTTCCGGCACACGTGCCATAAGTTCCCCGTCATGGCTTTAAGCTGTGATTTTAAAAAATAGGTTGTTTGGCTGCAACCTTTCCCCAAAAAACATCTTACTTTGTTGCTCTAAATTTAACAAATGTCATGAACTCACAAAAGCTGATGCCTTCCAATAAAATTTGTTAGTTGGAAAAGGTGCTACCAGGCTCCTCCTGTCAGCTGGAAAAGATACTTTTTGTCCTTGTATGTTTTGAGAAAATTCTTCTGCTAATGAATCCCCTCTGGAGTCCCTGACTTTTTCCTATGGCAGGTGCAAACCCCCAATATTTGAGCCAACACCAGCTCCAAGCCCAACCAATCTTAAAGGTATGCCATTCAAGGAGACAGCCAGATGATGCCTGGAGGGCACTTTCCAGGATCCCAGCAAGCCATCTTCTTTTCAGTTTCTCAGGAGAATCCCACCCCGCAACATCTTCCCATTCCATGCTGTTCACTTTCCAACAGACTCTAGACCAAGTTGACACATCATGCTGAGCTATGATGTGTTTTGCTTCATTTTGGTTTCATGTCAGAATAAATAAATAAATAAAAACACCCTGCTTTTCTCAAAAGACCATTGTGAAGTAGAGCAGAGTTAACATGAACTATGAGGCCAAACCTTCAGCCTTGCTCCTGTTTACAATTCTGCCCTTATACTTTTGTTGTACCTCTTATATGTAGCATTCTCAGTTATCAAATCATTTTCTTTTTGTCGGTATAGAGAGAACCGTGTATCCTAAAATTACTTATTCCTTGTCTCTAGTTAAATGCCTAAAGTTTCATGCAAGAACAAATCTCCGAAATGTCTTCTCTCTCATACCACTGCAGGATGAACTGAACAGCAAGAAAGTGTCTTCATTCTACACAAGGCTGCTATCTTTTCTATGTATCGCTACCAAGGAATGAGCTGATAATTCCAGGCATTGATTGCAGCTATCAAGAACTTATTTGACTTCTTCTTCAGTTCTTCTATTATCCCTTAACATAGCTGGAATACATCTTCAGCCAAAATATTTGTTAGACACACACACACACACACAGAGCCATATTGAATGACTGCTGAAGGGAGGAAGTGCCTGATTAGCAGAAACTTTATGTGGGAGCTTCCTCTGAGCAGATTGCCTCACTTGGAGATGGTTAAGAGGACCGTGGACTGGATCTCAAGGTGCAATTAGTGTAGACAGCTGCAAGCTGCTTCTCTGCTGTCTTGTTGATTTGTGACATATCCAGATGTACAGATTTCTGCTTTTATAGAAATATGTGGTAGAGGGGTTAGAAAAGCTGCACTAAAATACCAAGAATTGTAGAAAGCCGCTTGAATAAGTAGGGATAGTTTTATAGGTATCCAATGAGGTAAACCTCTGGTCTTTTACATAACCAGCCTTATTTCTGAAGGGTATAAAAATATCTATTTAAAACTAGTAAAAACACGGCTACATCAAATTGTATGAGAAGATTAAATGCTAGTTGCTGGGTCTCAGATTCTTGGAAGAAGCCATGACTTAGCAGCTAAGCATGTAGGAGGGTCCATGATGCGAACTCTGCTGCCAGAGAAAAACCAACTTGAGACGTCAGGGTTGTACGAGAGACCTCAATCTAGGAGCTTGCAAAACTGCTGCCAGCTAAAGTTCTAAAGCTCACTTTGTCTCTTTTTAAAAGCATTCATATTGCAGGCCATCTTGGTAAATATGCCAAGGGAATCCTGTATGGAATTTTTAAACACACCTGAAGTTACTTTCGCCCTGTAGACAGAAGTCAGCTGGAGCCTTTCTCTCCTTCCTACTGAGGGAAGCGGTAAAAACCAAGAAATGACAAGAGCTCTGCCTGCTTCTTCTGGCTTTCTCCCTTTGGAGCCAGTTCCTCTCCACACTTTAGGGGAGGCTAGAAAGCAAGAGCATCCATCCCATTACAAAACTTAACGTTAAAAGGGGTCGCTAAAGCCATATATGAGCTGTGCCTATTAGATACCAGCGAGTTGATTTGAAGGAAAGCTTGGGTGAGTGGATCAAAGTAATGATAATACTTTTTTAAAAAGCATGTGGCAACTCTTTCTGTCAAAAAGGCAGAGCTTGTATTTAGCATTGACTTTGTGTGCCCTATACCACAGTGGAACGACCTTTGGAAGAACAAAACTGTCTGAAATGCTCTATGATGGAACTTACACTTTTGCTGAAGTGTTTTCTCTCTTTTTGCCCTACATGTGAATGTGCCTATGTATGTATACGTAGTCCTGAGTACATACCCATACGCTGCTACTATCAAGTGGCACCAGGGATTTGGATAATTCACTGTGTCTTCATGGTCTCACCAAATTATTTTCCCATGATTAAAAATAACCATTCTCATGAATGGCTTGCATCAAGAAGCTTCAAGAGATATCTATCAACCCACAGGAATATATTCTTTCATTAATCCTAGGGATTTCTCAGGAAAATACTTGTAGAGTCTTCAACCTGGAACCCCCATGTGGAAAATGGAGATGTCCACTTCTTCTGGGGCGAAAAGAGGATTTCTTGAGATTTTTTCCTTGTATGGGAATGTCCAGCAACAGCCAAGAGATCTCCAGTTTTATTTTGGAAGCCCTCATATAATGCCTTAATTATTTAGGATTAATCTCTTTTTCTTTTAGACAACTGCATGCTTGTAGTCATCTCGCCCACCGAATGGTAGGGCAGTTCAAATTAAAGCTTTGCCAAGCATGAGTCTTCAACAGGAAGAAAGGCAATTATCTTCTGTCAAATACGATGCAGTTTCAGCTGTAATTCCATATAAATGCCATTGTCTGCCTCTGGTAGATGTACTGTAGGTTTCTCTAAAAGCATTTGCCATAGCATCTCTTGGGAGAGGCTCTTTGACAAGAAACATTTGACCTCCTATTGCTCTCTGAACATTGAGGCCGATGCGGTAGGAATGTACATTTTGTGGCTTTTGTTTTACCATGAAAATTGTATGTAGTGTTATGCTACCAATGAAAAACCACAGCAGCTACTGAGCATAATCTCATAATTTTGATTTTTGCAGAGGAAAAGCAAATGCAGTGGACTCAATCCCATGAAGATCTGTTTTTGCATAGTCTGTTCAGGGTTTCCCCCTCTATGTTGCCTTACGTTGAAAAGGTCATATTTTCAATTGGGTCAAACAGATAAAACAAGCAAGGTATGGGTAGTGACAGATCTTAGAATCCTAATTCAAAGTCATTCTCTTCCATTTTATTTGCTTGTCAGTAAAACAGAAATACTGTGAAAATCCATGATGCATAACATGCTCACTTAGAGTTTGGGACCAGAAAATGGAAAGGGGGGGGGTACCCATTCTCTACATGTTCTCTTTGTTTTGTTTTAGTTTTAGGCTGCCTTTTAAACACTGATGTGCTTCAATGAAAGAAGATTTTTCCTCCAGAGGTCTTTTAAAGTTATCTCAATGTTAATGTTGAATTGGGACCACATTATGGATTACTTGTTTGGTTTCGTAACGATTTACGCAGCATACGTCTTGTCTGATCTGGTCTTTTCTGTACACTTATAGTTAGTGTACATTGTCCTTTCCCCAGCCACCTAGTATGAGTTACACAATGAGTAGATTTGTTCATATGGTTGGCCACACGTCCGCCATGTTTAAATTTTTGGGAGCATTGTGGGAAATTAAAGTGGTGGCCTGATCTTTTTATCTTGCACTCCTCAGAGTATGCAGTAGCTGAATAGTCATAGGGGTATACTTTCCAACTTTTACTTTGTATATATTTATCTTGAGATTTCTGGCATACTGTGTAATATAAACATGAATTATAATTTCAGCATTAAAAAAGAATTTTTAGTGTGGCAATCCTCATGGAATGTATGGGGGGCTTTTTCTGCTGTAGTTGCCTATGATAAGATGTCTAAATAAATTATATTGGAAAGCAATCTTTGTAAAATATTGATTGTGTGGACATTTTGAGTTAACCTTATGAAAACTATTTGGTCACTCCCTATTGCTATGCTTAGGGCGATGTCCTATAAACTGCCATTGGCTTCTGTGGCTTGTGATTCAGGAATTTCCCAGTGTTACTCAATCTTGTGTCTTCACTTCGTTTTGTACACCCTTGCTCAATTCTTTTGAATGTGTGATGGATAGTTAGGCAGTAGATCCTCCTTAATACAGGTAATCCTCAATTAGCAACTGCCTCATACACTGACCATTCATAGTTATGACAGTGATGGAAAAGTAACTTTGTGACAGGTCCTTGTATTGACAAACTTCATAGATCTGTCAAGAAAAGAAAGCTGAAGTAAGATCAATAATGGTTTCACTTAGCGATAGACTCAGTGACAATGTTTAAACCCTAAATGAGGGCTAACCATATTTTCCTTCAGCCCTATGGCTGAGGATCTAAAGGGAGATTCTTAATACATTCTCCTGAAAAAGTCTGGAATTCACCATATAGCGGGGAGGGGGGGATTCCTATTGTTAAGAAACACATTTGCATGAGTAATTTTTCAGACCTTTGATTATACAGTGCATAAACATCTGAAGAAACCAGCAAGCTTTCCTCTTCTCTGGAGATGCAGCAGACCTCTGCTCTTCCTCTGTGATCCTTGAACTAAAAGAGTCTATGAATGTTCCTTCTCAGGGCAGGATTAAGGCCAACCGATGCCCTAAGCCAGGGGTGTCCAAACTTGGGAACTTTAAGACTTGTGGACTTCAATTCCCAGAATTCTGGGAGTTGAAGTCCACAAGTCTTAACATTCCCAAGTTTGGACACCCCTGCCCTAAGCAGAGCCCAACAATGGTTCCCCACCCCCCAACCCTTCCATTGCCTAACTAATAAAACATTAAAAGCACTTGGCAATAGAACTTAGACTTATATACCGCTCCATAGTGCTTTACAGCCCTTTCTAAACAGTTTACAGAATCAGCATATTGCCCCCAACAATATGGGTCCTGATTTTACTGACCTTGGAAGGATGGAAGGTTGATTCAACCTTGAGGTCAGAATCCAACTGCTGGCAGTTGCCAGATTTAGCCAGCAATATGACATTTGAACCACTGCGCCACCACAGCTCTTAAGACTCAATAAGTGTTGAAAACCAAAGTTGAACATGGCAATGAAAGAAGTAAGGGCATGATAAATAGGAGGGAAAAATCTGTGGTGTTCCCTTTCTCTATGTAGCTTTTAATGTGGTTTTTGTTTGTTTGTTCGTTTAATGGTTAATGCAGGGCTATTCCTTCTCCTCCTAGAAGAGAGACTATTGTGGAGGGCAAAGCTGGTAATACACACACACACACACACACACATACATACATACACACAGAGAGATGTGTGTTTGTGTGTGTGTGTGTGTGTGTGTTCCAACATAACTCTGGAATGGCTCAAGCAATTTCAACCAAACTTGGTACAAAGATTACTTACCCTCTGGAAAAAAATAATGTGGGGGTAAAACACCCCTAACACCCCTCGGGGGGGGGGTGTTCTGTTAAGAGCCTGTTGTGCCTTAAAATGGCTTCTACTGTACTGCCTTAAAATGACATCTACTGTACAGCACAGTGGAGTTGCCATGGTAATGGCTTCACAGTACTCCACAAGGGGGCTCCCTCTTGTAAGGGGGAAAATCCAACATATAATTCATTCCTTTTCCTGTCTAATACAGGATTGGGATAAATAAATACCAGGGCAACGCTGGGTTATCAGCTAGTACTTAATAAATAAGGATATACTGGGATATTATACTGTCAGAATGAGAGAGAGAGGGGGGGGAGGGAGGGAGGGAGGGAGGGAGGGAGGGAGGGAGGGAGGGAGGGAGAGAGAGAGAGGAGTCTTGCATCAAATCATGTATTAGATGCCATCAAACACACATCTATGAATAGAGCATTCCCAACCCTATATTTGCATTCCTGAAGTTAAAAAGCTTGGGGTAAAGAGCAATGAACCGTGACCTCTCTTTAGTGCTAGGATTAAAAATAGGTTTCAAGCTTGGATTTTTTTTTTAACAGCAAGTGTTCCTGTGTCATCAAAATTTGGAAGTCTAGTTACAAAGAAAAAAAAAACATTGTGAAGTGGATTCCACAAACCAATCTTGTCTTAGAGAAGACAACAGTCAGAGACCTCAGTAGAATGTGGTTGTCTCTTTTAAATCTGAATAAACCAAAAGAGAAAATGCATCTGCCCCACTCCAATAAAACTAAATCCGGCACCGTCTCAGGGGCCAAATATATCTTGATATGATCCTCTTAAGCTCGTAGGACGTCTGTGAAGTTTTAAATGTTTGAGAGGAAGTTATGTGGAAACTGCAAAGGGGGAGAGCAATCTGGTCATAGGAAGCAGGGCATGGAGCTAAGGCAGGGATGATTATGCAACTGCTCTCCTAAGGGGGCTTCGAAACATTTGGCCCTTGCCGGGGTCAAAAGCCATTCTTTCCCTGGATGTTTAAATATGATGGTCGCAAAAAAGCCGCTATTATTTATTTGATTTGTCTGGCCACATGTCTCATCTAAGGGACTTGCAACAGGTTTTTTTAAAAAAAATCCAATAAAAGCCAGTTCAAAAATCAATATACAAATATATAAAAACTGCATTCCATTTAAAACAAAAAAAATCATAGATAGTGGCAGAAGCCAGCCTTACGTCAGCTGAACACAGACATTGTAAAATGTCCACCATTCATTGCTAACCCCCACCCCCCACCATGTACCGTGACAGAACCATGTCTTGTTTTGCCAAGTGTCAGGGCATCGAAGAGATGCCCAAGCAATTGGTTCCCTTGGATCAGTGGTGGGATTCCAAATCTTTTCCAGATGGTTCTATGAGGGCGCGCTTTGCGTGCAGGATCAGCACTCAAAGACCGCCCTCAGTGTGGGACCTGGTGAGCTGAGCTGTTTTTTAGCTCAGCTGAGATACGGCAATCCACTCTGCCCTGCGAATCAGCTGAGCTAAAAACCAAGGGAATATAGGACAGGAAGCAATGGGGGCGGGAGGGTGGGGCCAACCAGAGGTGGTATTTGCCAATTCTCTAGACTACTCAACATTTCCGCTACCGGTTCGCCCAAACCGGTCTGAACCGGCTGAATACCATCTCTGCCTTACATCCAGAGGAAATAAGCAGCCCAGTAAATGATGGAGAGTTACGTTTTCCTATTTGCTCATGCAAACGGAGTTAAAAGTCTACTATAAAAAGCAGACATACTAAGCAAGGTGGTGCCCAAATCTCTTCCAATCAGCCAGGAGCTCTTTAAATAATGGCAGCAGAGATACCTCAAGGACAGCCAGTTATCACACTACCTAGTGCTAGGTTTCATACAGAACCTTTCAACAGGCAAACAAGGTTTGTATCAAAACCAGGATTCATAATTTCATGGCCCTATTATGATCAAGGCTGCAAGGTTTGACCTTGATTGAATGGCACATGAGTCTGAATGGGAATTAAAAGTCTTAGACTTTCCCAGCAAAAAAAAAAAAAAAGCTTTGCAGTTCCATGACAAATTATCTCCCCTCTTCCCTCCTTTTTTCTCTTTTGTTCAACAAGTAAGAGAAAAAAAAACAAGCATTTTAGCTCTGAATGAGTTCTAAACTCCCCATCTTTTTTTAATACAAAGAAGAAATCAAAATATGTCACTAAACTTTTCAAAATAATGATGGTCTTATGCATTGCTGCTATAGTTTTCAGCAGGGTGGGCTTCAAAAAATTCAGCAAAGAGTTCTCTGCCTGGTTGCTGAGTGGGCGTGGCCTAGTTGTCCTCCTTCACCACAGTGGGCAGGGGCCGTTTTTGTCTTCCCCAAACTTTGGAGGCTTTCCTAGAGCCTCTAGGAGGGTTAAAACTTCCTCCCCCTGGATCCGGAGGCCCTCCAGAAGCCAGAAATGGGGACATTTCTGGCCTTCCAGAATTTCTGGGAGGTTTGTTTTTTCCCCTGAGCCTCTGTGTGGGTCCTTCACTTACCTTGCATCCAAAACGAGTGGAGACTCATGGGAGGGGAGGGGTAGAGTGGAAGGGGTTGGGTGGGGCCAGCCAGTGGTGGGATTTGGAGGTTCTCCAAACCAGCCATAATGTTAGCTACGGGTTCTCCTGAACCCGGGTCAACCTGTAGCAGCTCACCCCTGGTTTTCAGAGTCAAAGTCCTTCTGCTCCTTCAGCAGAAGACAGTGACTGAAAGAGAATTTGCCCACAAGTCCATCTTTGTAGAGCTGTCAATGGACAATCTTCTGTTAACAGCATCCAAAATTTTACATTCACTTGTCCTGATCCTTGCTCATTTTGCTTTTCAGTATTTCTATTTATGACATAGTATTTTTTTTTAAGTCTCAGCAGATAGCAAACCTAGCTGGAACCTGGCTGGCAGATCACCAGGAAATACCAGGGTTGGAAGAAGGCATAATCAACACATTTCTGCTTTACTACCAAGAAATCAGCCTGGACATATTTGTGAAATTACTTGTCATTGACCCTCAGGGGGGAAAATTCTACTTTCAAGTTGCTTTTCAATTTGAGGTGATACATATGCTATAGAACCTTTGTGTAAAAGAAGGTGAAGGGGGAGGGGGAAGA
>NC_138548.1:169936674-170159227 GCF_964273705.1 Natrix helvetica | reverse complement strand
GGAGGAGGAGGAGGAGGAGGAGGAGGAGGAGGAGAGGAAAAGATGATGATGATGATGATTTTATTATAACAATATAGTTTATTATAACAATAAAACATTTTGTTGCTCCTTGATTCAAGATGCTTGATGCCCCCTGGATTGTTCCTTGAAATACGCTAAAGTGAGAAGACTCATTTTGCTCTATTTGCTACATAAGCTGATGTGATTATTCAACCAAGAGGCTAGAGCAATCAGAAATGATTTTCTGTTTGACGGTGCACTTTATACCCCAGTGAGTGGCTAACAATAAATAGTTAAGCATCTGTGGCATTCTGGAATGACTTTTTTACCTATTGAAGAAAACTTTGCTTTGAAAGAATATCTCTGTTGATTCTTAGATATTGTTCTGACCCCCTCCTCTTGTATACCAAGACACTCCGACACAAAGTCTCTTCAAAGATGTTTATTGACATACAGGTTCCACCTTGGCAGCAATCCAGCCTGCCAAGGTCAAGATAGCACTCTGGGCAGCAATCCAGCTACAGCGACACCCCTTGGCAGCAATCCAGCTACCAAGCTCCAGATAATCACTTTAGCAGCCAAGGTCCAGGGAACAGATTGACAGTAATCCAGGTAAAACCTTTAGCAGCAATCCAGCCTGCCAAAGTACGACACGGATCTGAGCTTCTCCAACTCCAATGATCAGTTGATTCCTGCAAAGGGTGTGTCCACAAGCAGTCCCTTTATAGTCTGGAGAGGAGTCTAATGATCAGCAGCTGAGAGCCATTACCTCCGGTAATTGCTCAATTGCTCCTTACGCCGGGAAGCACGTCGGTAACGAGCATCTAATAGCTCACTGCTGATGTCTGACTCACTGTCCTGTGACTCCTCCCCACTGCTCCAAGGCATGACATCAGGAGCCCCCTTCCTTTGGCTTTCACCACTGCTCCATGCCTCAGGCGCCCCCTGGTGGCCAACCAGCCTCTCTGCGCCCTGCTCAGCGTCGGAACCCTGTCCAGGGTCCCCCACCTCCTCTTGAGCCGACTCAGAGGACACCTCGCTGTCGGAGTCTGGTGGCAACTCCAACGGCTCCTGCTGGGCCACAACAGATATGCAACAAATCACAGTTAACTGTTGTGAAACTATAACAGTATTTTCAAGAAGAGATTAAAAGCAATTTTTCCCCATCACATAGGCATGCTTGTATTTTGTCAAGCATCTCTAACCAAACAGGTTTTGGAATGGAAGTGACTCTGACATACTCCTTTTCTCTTTCCAAAAGCGATGTGCAGGAAGATAGTTATCTATTGCTTAGAGCAGTGGTTCTCAACCTGTGGGTTGGGACCCCTTTGGGGGTCGAACGACCCTTTCACAGGGGTTACCTAAGACCATCAGAAAACACATATTTCCGATGGTCTTAGGAACTGAGACAACAATTTTATGGTTGGGGGTCACCACAACATGTGGAACTGTATTAAAGGGTCGTGGCATTGGGAAGGTTGAGACCCACTGGCTTAGAGCAGTGATGGCTAACCTGTTTGTTTTAGGGTGCTAAAAATGCAAGCCAGCACCCATAATGCAAAGCGCGCCCCCACATGTGCATGCACGCACAACCCCTCCCATGCTCCCCCTCCACACGCGCTGCACTGCTCGCCTCTAAGCTGAGCTTGATATTTCCGGGGGGAGGCTGGGGAGGCTATTTAAGTTTTTGCCCTCCCCAGGCTCCAGGAAAGCCTCCGGAGCCTGGGGTGGGCGAAAACTGGGCCCAAACCGGAAGTTTGGAAATGATCTGCTTCCGGCTTCTGGTAGGCCCATTGGGACCGTTTTTCACCCTCCCCAGGCTCCGGAAGCTTTCCTGGAGCTTGGGGAGGGTGAAAAGAGCCCCTCTCAGCCCTCCTAATGGCTGAAAATCAGCTTGCCGGCAAACTGATGTGCGCTGGAACTGACAGCTCGTGTGCCGGCAGATATGGCTCCGTGTGCTACCTGTGGCACGCATGCCATAGGTTCGCCATCACAGCTTAGAGAAATGACCTTGCAGTATGAAGATGCTTATATCAAATGTCTTCATCTTCAGGTTCATATCTTAGTGCTTCTTAGCCACCTTGACTAGGTAAAATGGTTAAGTTATCATTAAAGAGAGGGATCACATCACACTCATGACAGAAGCACCAACGTGCTTCCAGGTTGAAAGAATTAGCTGATAACATCACTGTTGCCCGGGGAACACCAAATTTGGGGTTCTTTTTATGTCCTTGCCAGGAGCTGGAGCAAAGGACCGGAGCTCATCCCACCATGCAGTAGCACTCAATCTCACTCGGGTCTCAAACGCGGGCTTGCTAACCGCCAACCCAGCGTCCTAACTACATGAGCCACTGTGCTCCATCAAGAATGGGATGAAGCACATTTAAAGACCGTTGTGAACAGTCTGTTCTCTCTCAATTGTATTATTCACTTGCATAAAGGAGCATTTTCTTCCTCACATTGATCCGGTGCAACATTTACATCTCTTGCATAAAATCCGTTTTGAGAAAAGACGCTGTGTGGAGTATTCTTTCCCACCATGCAATTCACAGCGTAACTGGTTTACTACACAGCTATTCAGCTCTTCTCAGATTGATTTCATTTGCCGAAGGGTGGTACAAATTGATCAAAAGAAACGAGCTGACTTCCCCCACTTCTATCCAGCTGTCAGTCTATGCAATGCAAATAATGCCTTTTCTTTTACATTGACTGCAGTATTGATACAGTTGGGGATCCATTTCTGTTCTACATTGTGGGCCTGCCCATATGGGCATGGGGAAAAAGAGAAAGAAAGATTTGCATTATAGGAGGGTTGTTTTGAAGAGCTAATTAACCTTTCACTCTTTCCTTCTCCCCCAGATGGGATCTCCAAAGGCAGTTGGCATTTTCAGAAAGGAGAAGAGAAAGATATGATAATTGAATGGGCCAAAGAAGGTGCACATGCTCACTTCCACTCAACTGGTTCTCCAAAGTTCTTGCCAAATCAGAAGCAGAAATTTTGACCTGTATTGTTTTGTCTGATGGCTCTTGTGCCATATTAATTAATTTCTTCCCTAAGATGCTGAATTAAAACCTCAGACAATGTTCTAGCAGTTCAGTTGTTGCAGTGCTCTGAAAAGAATTATATCTTGCTTAGGGGGCATCCCACCATAATTTGACTAATTGCCATAAGACCTAAAACTTTGCTGGACTTTCTAGATGTGTGTATGTACACTGTGTGTGTGTGTGTGTGTGTGTGTGTGTGGGTGTAATTATATATAAAGAAAAGTCAGCAAATCTGGCCAACAAATGTGCAGCCACAACGAAGTGATACCGAAAATTTATTGAAATAAAACTAAATTTGCTATACAGATTGCACATCCTGCTATCCTAAAGACAAACAAATGATTCTGTAGATTAACATATTATGTGAACTCAGTAAATGTAGCTTGTAAATCATAATATACAGCTTGGCTGTTAAATAAACCTAGGCAGCTGTGATTTTTTAGCAAGCTGGGGCTAATCAAAGCAGGATGAATAAATTGGATAAACACAGCATTGGTGATCCAACCAACAAAGCATCCCAAGGTTGACCAGTAGGATGTCTGGTAGTTCATCACGAAAGAGAGCTGCCCCCCCCCCACACACACACACATCACATTTTAATTACCAACACTTCTAATTGTCATGTGCTATAACACAGGTTTTGTCCTTGGGATTTAAATTATAATTGGGCCAAAGACAAAAGGCTTAACTTTGGAAAATGGATTATTTGGATGGAGTTCAGAAATAAACTTGGAAACTGAACAGCTGTAGGGAAATGGGCTCAAAAAAAAAAAAAAACCCAAGGATCTGATCCTCTGCTATATTTATAACCACCATGTAACACCATAAAAGACACCATGTCTTTTATTCCAGTCTGCGTATTTCAGATTCAGTTCAGGTGAATTCCTAGAAAAAGGATATGAGGTCTGAACATAAATTAGTGCTGGTTTTCAGGATAGCCTCCTGGCAACCGAGGTAAGCTTCTATTGGAAATTTACATTTATTTTTCAAGAAAGATCTATTCATAGGAGCATATTGCAAGCTATGGATGGGAATTTTGAGACTTGGCTGATAGAACAGCCAAGAGTCGGACTCAGTTAAATGGATCACCTCATCATCATCACCTACCACAAAGCCTCTGCAATTGTCATTTAGCAGCACAGCTTCACAAAGAAATGCCCTCTCTCACCCCTCAAATTTTAGAAAAAGAGGAAAAACGCATCCCTGTTGCCTTTGGCAAGTTTTTCACTACTCTTTGATTTGAATGATAGTGACTTTTAATTTTACCAGAATACTTTGGTTTAGTTATTATCCATCACCTTGAGGACTTATATTATCAGAAATAGCATTGGACACATGTAATAATAATACAGTGTATGCATGCAATTTAGAAGTAATTAGTTAGCCTGAAAGGGGACAAGTTTGGAGGGTGGTCACAGAGAGTTTTCAGAGCGAGTATTTTGAACTCTGAATGAACCTAACAGGCTTGTCAGACTTCTGACAAGTGGAGAAATCGTAGGTGTCTTCTTAACAAGCACTTTCTCAACAAGACCCTTGGAATATTGGAGTGCCGTTTCTGGATAGTCTCAATTTTCCTGTTAACTCTTGCATGCACACACTGAAGGCTTGCAGAGAGCAAAGGTTTTGCCATGTTTTATAGCTAAATTGAGAAGCCCCGCTGAACAGAGCTGGACTTCTATCTGATATTGTAAAAAAGAAACATCTGGAGAATGCAGCAAGAGAAAAAAAATTCTGCACCGAAGCGTGGAAATCTCAAAAAGCTTAAGAGACCATTGGATGGAAAATTTCACTCTTCTCAAGGATGATGTCCATGTGGAAACTTTTCCTTAGAAGTTGAACTACTACAGAACATCTCCCTAACTAGTTTTGATATTCTGTTCACCTATTTTCACTCTTCTCAAGGATGATGTCCACGTGGAAACTTTTCCTTAGAAGTTGAACTACTACAGAACATCTCCCTAACTAGTTTTGATATTCTGTTCACCTATTTTTGCATCCCAAGGAACTCTGAATACTAATCATCTATGGAGTTTCTTGAGATATTTCAGACAGCAATACCTCAGAATCTCGTAAAAACAAGATGAAAAAACAGTTTTCAATAGTTTCAAACTGTTGAAAAGTCTCTACTTCCCTTTCTTTTGCAAGTAGGAAAGAATAATAATATTTCTTCATTGCCCACATGCAAGACCAAAAACGAGTAAATACTCTGAAAAGACTTTATTTCACTAAGGTTTTGACCAGAGGTGGTATTCAGCAGTTTCTGACCAGTTCTGGAGAACCGGTAGCGGAAATTTGGGGTAGTTCAGAGAACCGGCAAATACCACCTCTGACTGGCCCGCCCCCATCTATTCTCTGCCTCCCGAGTCCCAGCTGATCGGGAGGAAATGGGGATTTTGCAGTAATCTTCCCTTGGAGTGGGGTGGGAATAGAGATTTTACAGTCTCCTTCCCTTCCATGCCCACCAAGCCACACCCACAGAACCAGTAATTGCTCTCCAAGTAGTTGGGCCCGCTTGCTTCTAGGAGCAGAGTACTTCCTTCCTTCCCTGGACCCTCCTTCTCAGCCCCTTCTCCCCACCAGTAGCCCTGGCAAAAGCTAGAAGAGGTGTTTGAGCAGCCTATTCTTTCTTTAACCAGGGTTGTAGGACCAGAAGAGGCCGTAGATTCTTCCCAATCCCTGTAGAGCACCTGTAAGGAATCCCATCAAACTGGCTATCTTACTTCAAGAAAGAGTCTGCAAAGTACCATGTAGTCTAATTGTACATTGTATTTATTTTGTAGCATTTAAGTCTGCACTATTTACAACTGATTTTAGGCTGCAGCTCACATTTGGAATTTAAGACAGTAGAGCCAACACCTTTGGAAACCATATATGTGCACATATGGCATATAAGTTGAGTTATTACAAAGAAAAGGAAATGGTAAGAAAAGAAATGGCTATCTTCACCCAGGAGGTACCCTAGGCCAGTTCTGCAAATGATGAATTCCTCTGCAAAACCCTCCTTTTCTTAGGTACCAGGATGAAGACTCTTTTGGGTCAGGAACATAAGCCATAAAGTTCCACAGTAAGTACTGAAAGTTGAGCAGCTTCATATTTCGCGAGAGGTTTGGCGCCATTAAAGGTTTTATTCCTCATCCCTTTCACAGACTCCTTCATCTTCCTCTGGAAATGCCAGGTCCTTCTGAGTTTTTAGATGCTTAATTCCTGTAAATACAAAGACCAGAGTTAAGATTTAATTTTTGCACTCAAGGTATGTCATCTGCCCAGCAGGCTAACAACAATAGTAGCAGCAAAATGGCAAAGGGATTGTGACATATGAAAATGGTGATGTTACCTTTGTAGTCCATTACAAAGATAGAATTGAGCCTGATGTCAGAAGGGCATGGATGCTTTTTGTAACCTCTCATTCTCTCTCCCTCCCTCCCTCCCTCCCTCCCTCCCCTTCCCCCCTCTCCCTCCGTCCCTCCCCCTCCCTCCTCTCTCTCTCCCCTCCGCCCTCCGCCCTCTCCTGCTCCCACTCCCACTCCCTCTCCCTCTCTCTTTTTGCCACATTAATAACAAGAAAAGCAACAAAAGCAAAAGCAATAACAGGGAAGAGATCTGAATTGGTTCAGAGTATAGTGAAAGAGGACATAATCCTTTTATTTTTTTGCAATGCTAAGCACCTTAGCTGATTTCAGGAACTAAACAGGGTTAACCCCAGGGGTGGTATTGACTTACCTTTCCTACCAGTTCGCAAATGTGAGCGTCTGTGCATGTGTTCCACCTTCTGTGCATGTGCTTTGCCTAAAAAAGGGCCTAAATGGGATGCCATAGAGCTGGGGCAGGTGGGTGAGGCCACCCGCGATTCCCGCTACTGGTTCAGGCAAACTGGTCAGAACTGGCAAAATACCACCTCTGGTTAGCCCTAGTTAATAACTGGCTGAGATACTGGTGCTATTGATTGGATATATACACTATCTCCCCCATCCAATAGCAATTAATTCCGGGGGGGGGGGAGAGAGAGAGAGAGAGAAAGAGAGAGAGAGAGAGAGAGAGAGAGAGAGAGAGAGAGAGAGAGATATGTATTTACAGATATGTGAGACCATCTTTAAACTGCAGCCCTTTATTTGCTTCTTTCACATAACACATTTAAACTGGCAAATTGATGGCAATCTAATTGTGCAGAGCATGGCTCTTGGTCAACAATCCTTCAAATAAGCAGAACCATCTGTGCAGAACTCCGAATGTCCATTAGGGGGATACAGGAAAGTCTAACCTTTTGGTGCCTTCTCATGGCTACCTGAATTTCTACCATCTAGGTATAATAGACCTGTGTTTAAGGTGAATTTAATATTGGAAAATGACAGCTAAAAAACCCCAAGTAATTAAAAATGCTATCTGTCCTCTCCTTATTTGTTTCCACCATGCCCTGTACTTCTCTGGTGCGGCGTATTGTGATGCAGAGAACGGTGAGAACTGGTGATGTGGCAGGTCTCTGCTCATGCTCTGCTACCCCTTTTGTCCTCTGCTCAGTTTGTAGTCCTCATTGTACACTCTGAGTGCAGAGTTTTGCTTTTGCTTAGGGATATTTTTCACTTCTTGCCATCTGTCTTCTGGCAAGTCCCCCAATAATACTATGATTTCCCTGGATCCATCTTTCTTTTCTACTCTGTCACAATTCATTTGCACCCTGAGGTTCATTCCTTCAAAATTATTCTGCCTAACTTTCTCCCAAAATCAGAAATACAAGAAAGAATAACTCAATATTTGAAACTTAGTTTGCTTCATATCTAACATTTGAGATGACTCCCTCCTTCCTTTTCCTTGAGGACTTTGATTTCACTGTAGATCATTTAATTAGATGTTAATGAAGGAGAGCAAGAATGCCAGCCATTGTGCATTAAGGAGACATGAATAATACTTTGTACTGCTGATGCATGTTAGATTAAGTCACTCCCCCCCCCCCCAAAGCTTCTTTCCATATTCAGGATAAATTATCTGTGCAAATGAGGCAACTTCCTGCATTTTTGCAGCCAGATTACAATGTCTCCAACAGGGAGCCTGAAACCTGACATCTGGTTTAGTTCATTCAACCAAAGTAGAAGAAATTGACATTGAATAAGCTTTAATTTTTTTAATACTTCTACTTTACTATAGATTCCTCAGGCTTAAAATAATGCATATGTTACCCAAATCAGGAGAGGGGAAAAAAGGTTTATACATTCAGGTAATATAAACTCAAGGTCACTCAGAGTCATGGCAAACAACTTTGATAATTAAAAATAAATCAAATAAACTTCACTACCAGTGGATAGATCAATTTCATGGTTACCGATAGGCGCCAAATTTCCACAGGCCCATGGAATGGTCCCACTTAACAGATACATACCATTCCTTTCAGTGGGAGGAAGGAGTTCTCTATTTGTATTATAGTTCAGTGTGAATCAATTGTATGGGTCAGATAATATCCAGAAGGCATCCAAAGGGAGCATAGAAATAACAATAGCACTTACATTCATATACCACTTCATTGTGCTTTTACAGCCCTCTCTAAGCGGTTTACAGTGTGTATTGCCTCCAACACCCTGGGTCCTCATTTTACTCACCTTGGAAGGAAGGAAAGCTGAGTCAACCTTGAGCCTGGTGAGATTCGATCTGCCAAACTGCTGGCAGTCGGTGATCAGCAGAAGCAGCCTGCAGTACTGCACACTAACTTATATCTGTTATTTTATAATACAATACAATAGTAGAGTTGGAAGGGACCTTGGAGGTCTTCTAGTCCAACCCCCTGCCTAGGCAGGAAACCCTATACCATTTCAGACAAATGGCTATCCAACATCTTCTTAAAGACTTCCAGTGTTGGGACATTCACAACTTCTGGAGGAAAGCTGTTCTACTGATTAATTGTTCTAACTGTCAGGAAGTTTCTCCTCAGTTCTAAGTTGCTTCTCTCCTTCATTAGTTTCCACCCATTGCTTCTTGTTCTACCCTCAGGTGCTTTGGAGAATAGTTTGACTCCCTCTTCGTTGTGGCAACCCAATTTTATACATGCTTGACAAAATAGATAGATAAATTGATAGAGAGATGGCATTTTAAGTTTAAACCAATTTAAAAAAATCTAGTCTGGACTGACACCTTTAAACGTTTTTAATGTATTCAGTCCAGTTAGCAGACAACCACATCCTCCCATTAAATGGTTCCCTGGTCTCACCCACCATTTTGTCTGTGGAGATTCTGAGTCATCCAGACTCAGTCAGACCCACTCAGTCAAAACTAATCCTTCCATCACCCCCACCATCCTGCCAGAACCGATGAAGCTTCTTGGATGAGAAGCAAAACATTCGCTTCTTCCTCAAAAGAAAAAAAAAACCCAGTCCAGTTGCCTTTTGAAAGAACACCTTTGAGATGCCACCATTCTATTTCTGGAAATCAATGTCCTTAGAGAAGGCCAGTCTATTTACAGTCATTCTGTCTAACCATGCAAAGATTGGATTAATTTCCCTTGTCCATGTAAAGAGCTTCCCTAGCTGCCGTTCACAGTGAAAATATACCTACATTTGTACAAATAATGGAAAAACATGACTTGGTCTTTGACCCTGTTTAATAAAATCTCCTTTGATAAAATACTTTGGGGATTAATCTGACTACAACTTTGTCTTGAAATAGTTTAGGCAGTTTGGGAGTCACGAGACTTTGAATGGATTCTTTAGCTGTATTTTTCCTCCCCCCCCCCCTGGATTTATTGTGTAAAATTATCCCCTTTGCCTCTGAATGGGACACCTAGGTTCTTCAGTAAGCAGAGTGCTGAGTAGAGGGATCTTTCAGAGGGAAACTGTTCAGAAGGCCTGTGGTCTCGAGCTAATTGGTGGGAAGAATAGTCCTCTTACAGTAAATTTAGGAAAGATAAAATCTCCTTCAACCAACCCCCAGTCCATGTACTGGCACCGGGCCACACTGCATGCCAGAAACTGGGCCATGCAAACAAATGAAGCCCTATACCCTCTTCAACTAAACAAGACAAACATAGACTTCAACGAATAATTAGAACTGCAAAAAAAGCAATTGCTTCCAATCTGCCTCCCATTGAGGACCTGTATACTGCACGAGTCAAAAAGAGGGCTGAGAAAATATCTACAGACCCCTCGCATCTTGGACATCAATTGTTTCAACTTCTACCCTCAAAATGACGCTATAGGGCACTGCACACCATAACAACTAGACACAAGGACAATTGTGCCATCACTCTGCTAAACAATTAATCCCCACACCACTATCAATAATTTACTAAGAATGTATTACTATTATTCTTCTCTTCCTTCCTAGTATCTATCTCTCCCCACTTATGACTATAACCATGTTATTTATTTCCTAATACGATTTGATAGCTTATTAGTAACATTAACTATCACTAAGTCAGTGGTGGGTTGCCAATTTTTTTACCACCAGTTCGGGCGCGCTCCTGTGCGCGCATGACGCTTCTGCGCATGTGCAGAAGCGTCTGGCAGGGTGGGCGGAGCCTCCCACTGCTGCTGCTACTACTGGTTTGCCCAATCCGTGCCAAACCGGGAGCAACCCACCTCTGCACTAAGTATTGTATCTTTTATTCTTGATGAGTATATTTTATTCTCCTTAGGTACACTGAGAGTATATGTACCAAACACTAATTCCTTGTATGTCCAATCACACTTGGCCAATAAAGAATTCTATTCCATTCTAAAAATTATATCCACAGGATGCAAGCAGCACATGAAACCATGCCCCCTCTTGTCCCCGGAAAAACCTATCTCCATGAAACCAGTCCCTGGTACCCAAAGGTTGGGGGCCACAGACCTAAAGGATAAATCTTAATGCAGAAGTAGTTTGCCACTATCTTCTTCAGCATGTTTTCTCAATTTCCTAGTTTGCATTTCTTGGTAGTCATTTTTTGAAATACACACCAGGTCCAATTCCTTAGCTTTTAAAACTCAGCCAAGACCTCCTATAGGCAGCCACAGCTCCATAAACAAGCAGGGATGCTTAGGGAACCTGTTTGTGCCAAAATTCTTCATGAATGTTAATATATTTGAAGAGAACTGAGCCAAAGTTAAATGTGCCATTAATTCAAACTTTTAGGTTATGATGGTGAGGTAGAAGTGGGGATACAGGTAAGAAAACAAGACTGAAATGGTTCAAAATAATTTCTATTCTAATTTGTAATTAAATCAACTGAAATTCTGATCTTGCACAACAAAAAAAGTATCCTGCATTTTGGCATTTGAAACCTTAAGAAATATGTCCATTGGGGCAGAAATTGGTTCCTTTTCACTTTAATTGCCCACAATGAGAATCTTCTTACTTTTTTTAAAGACTTCCTGCTATTATGTGTCTGACAGCTGCAATTAAAGAGAAAGAAAAACAAAACCGAAAACATTATTGCTATCCAATCACGATAAATGATGGTGCAGAATGTTGGTGTGGCCACTTTTAGTGTTAACTCTGTTATCTTCCCATGAAAGGTGGTTCCTATTTTTCTACTTGCATTTTACATGCTTTTGAACTGCTAGGTTGGCAGAAGATGTGTCAAGTAACGGGAGCTTACTCCGTTACACGGCACTAGGGATCTGGATCGCTGAACTGCTGACCTTTCTGATTGACAAGCTCAGCGTATTAGCCACTGAGCCACCGTGTCTTTCAAGTTACGTGGGTTCAATTCCTTGCTCCCTCTCAACCAGGGACGTGCGGTCATTGGAGGCAGGGGAGGCAGAGCCTCACCTCTCATCGTGAAATAATAATATTTAAAATAATAATACCCACGAGGGAGTTTCATATATATAAGAGGAAGAGGAGGGAGGAGGAGGAGCGCGTGCGGGGTGGTGCCAGCTGGGCAATCGGCGGAGGCAGGAGGGTTCTCGGAAGCGCCAATAATCTTCCTGCCTTCGCTGTACTTTGTGCGCTCCTCGTGACTGCAATTGACATCCAGATGTGGCAGGGGCTTGATGATGTCACCACAGCTGCCATGCACGGATGGACGGAGGTAGCCAGAGTGGCGCCAAGGCAGTCCGGCGGACGAGCGACCGAGGATCAGGCTGCCTGATCCTCCATCGCTCGCTCACTCGCTCTTTCGTCTGCCCGGACCCCTCGGCGCCACTCTGGTTACCTCCGTCCGGCCGTGCCCAGTAGCAACATCGGCGACGTCATCAAGTGGCTTGGAGGCAAAGTGCTTTTCAGTGCTTTTCTGTGTGTCTGGCGTTTAGGCAGATAGCCGGAGGTCCTAAACGCCAGATGCACAGAAAAGCACTAAAAAGCAGCTGCTGTTGGGGAGCGCGAGTCTGCGGAGCGCGCTCAGGAAGGCGGGGAATGGGATCACGTGTGCTGATCCATTCCCCGCCTTCCTGAGCACGCTCCGCCGGCTCATGCTCCGCGATCCCCAACAGTAGCTGCTTTTCTATGCGTCTGGCGTTTAGGTAGATAGCCGGATGTCCTAAACGCCAGACGCACAGAAAAGCACTAAAAAGCAGCTGCTGTTGGGGAGCGCGAGCCGGCGGAGCATGCTCAGGAAGGCGGGGAATGGGATCACATGTGCTGGAGATTGAGGCAGCCTCAGCCTCCAGCACACGTGGTCCCATTCCCCGCCTTCCTGATGACGTCACCAGCCTCACCAGGCATAAACCTCACCGCACGTCACTGCTCTCAACATATATAAAAAGGGCTAAGAGGCATTAAAGCATTAATTGGTTAACTAAGCAATTCTCAGCTATTCTTTATGGAATGAATTATTGGATGTTAAAGAAGCAGGATAGAAAGGTTATTGCATTGATACTTTTAAAATTAGGTACGGAGAGGATTCCTGAAAATACCATGGATAGATAACCAGGAAAACAAATAGATGGATGATAGAATAATTGATCCAGAATTCTGACTCAAGGCACAAATGACCAGCCTCAATTTGTCACCTGTTGGGCACATTATATGAAGACCTGGCTCCCTTGAGAAGTTCAAAATGTTTGGAAAGTTAGAAGGAACGAGGAAGATGACCAGCAACAGGTGGAAGGACTCAGTTGCAGTAGTGATGGATGTTTCACTGTCCATCAGGATGTAGCTACTGTTCCCTTATTTCAGACTGAGGTATGGAAGGAACAATCTGGCACAAGATGCAGGTAGCTATTTATGCATAAATTCAGTTCCACACATGCAATCAGGGTTCCTCTTCTTTCCTCCCTCTTTTCCCCTCTCCTGTTCTTCAAATCAGTTGCAGAAAATTACCCAGCAAGAATTTGTTCCGCTGATGGGTGTCCGTTGTTGAGCACAGCAGGATGAGTACCAGGATCCCATGAAATTATCTTCTGTGCTGAATGAACCTAACCAGGCGTGATGGGTACCAATAAAGAAAGGACATTTGCAAACAATTTGAGGTGGGGAGCAAAAATTCCCCAAGTAACAGTATTTGTTTTGTATACGTTTCTCAGGATCAGTTTTTCCTGTTACAAGGCACCGCTGAACTAAAATGATACACTGGAAAGACCATCATATTTCCGTGCAGCTTATGCCAAGCTGTCCAGAAAGAATAACAGTCTTTGGGGTTTTTGCTTTTGTTTTTATAGCTCCCTCCCCACCAACTCTGGCCCTCTTGAATATAGATCTGCAGAGCACTGGCAATAAACAAAGGCATCAAAAAATAAATGTGTAAGTGAGAACAAATAAAATGAGAATGATTCCATGTCTTTGGGAATAAAGCCAAATACATTTAGCTAAACGCATATATAGCTGGGGTGCTGGGCTGGAGTGATGCAAAGAAGAGGGGGGAAATGCACACTTATGGAAGTTAAACTTTTTTTTTAATCTATATTCATTTTAAATATAGGTCTGGGACTTTGTCACATTTGTCTTGAACACAATATGGGAACACCCAGTGCTTGGAGAGCCAGGGGAAGCGGAGTTAAGAAATATGCCTCAATGGGGACAATCTGACTACCACAAAGAGTGGCTAGTAGAAGCGGTGATTTTTGACTTTCTTGTTCTATAAATTGCAGTGCTGAGAATTTAGCAAAATGTACCTCAGGGTCAGAATTAATTCAGCTATTCCTTTCTATAATGCACCTGAGGCCTTAAGGCTATTATCCTACTAACAAACCATTAAGAGCTTTTATATGTCATAAAACTGCTTTAGTCAGAGCTGCTTTATTTTAATCACTTTGTCTCAATATAGCCATTATTAGAACCAGCTGTTAGCTAACACCTGCCTTGGCATTTATAGGGGGAAAAGCTAAAGAGGCTGACCAACAACAGCAGTAGCACTTAGCTTACATGCCGCTTCACAGTGCTTTACAGCCCTCTCTAAGTGATTCACAGTGTCAGCCTATTGCCCCCAACAATCTGGGTCCTCATTTTACCCACCTCGGAAGAATGGAAGGCTAAGTCAACCTTGAGCCTGGGGAGACGGCAGTCAGCAGAAGTAGCCTGCAGTACTGCATTCTAACCACTGTGCCACCAGTTCAGTTATAGGAAGCTTGCTGATCAATTGTGCATTTGTAACCGGGCTAAAGAATTTTGCAAGTGGGCCCATTACTGGAATAAGGAAAAGCAATGTGGCATTTTGCTTAAGCTGCGGTGAAAAACGTCCATGCAAAGATCTAGAAGTAAAAGTTCGTAATTAGCATATTTTTTTAAAAATACAATTAGAGGAGGAGACTTTAGCTAGTTAAGTGCACCTTCCCCTGCTTACTATGGAGTGTTAGCTTAAACTGTGCATGTCTTCAATAATTCAGAGACAAGGGATGAAATATCAGGAAATGTTGGTGTGTATTTGTGGTTCTATGGTAGAAAAGCATCTTGTTGAAATATCAGCAGACACCCTGGATTTAAACTATGGATCCAAGGGTCCCTCTTTACTTGGACACAGAAATAAAGTGTTGAACCCAATTTTCTCTCCCTCCATGTGATGATG
Organism: Natrix helvetica; assembly: GCF_964273705.1. Lineage (NCBI taxonomy): Eukaryota > Metazoa > Chordata > Lepidosauria > Squamata > Natricidae > Natrix > Natrix helvetica. The sequence goes on along the minus strand of NC_138548.1, from coordinate 170,144,277 downwards.
GGCTCAGATTGTACTGAGTAAATTGAACCCAATGGCTTTACAGAAAAACATCATAAGGTTTTAGGTGTGATTATTAGGAAAATAATATATTCTGTGCGATCTTCTGATCAAGGGCTATAGAGCGGATGTTTTGATGTTAAAACTGTACAAGCATAACTAACCTCATATCAAAGTTTTTCACCACTTTATTTGTCAACTCAAAAAGCTCAGACTTCCCAAATTGCTGCTGATTCAGTTCTACAGAGGAATTATTGAGTCTTTCATTTGGACCTGAATAACTGTCTGGTTTGGCCCAGCAACCAAACAGGACAGGGACAGACTTCAACGGATAGTTAGGACTGCAGAAAATAAAATCGCAGCCAGCCAGCTTTCCATTGAGGAACTGTATTCTGCATGTAGAAAGAGGGCTGAGAAATTATCTACAGACCCCTCACATCTTGGAGATAATCTATTTCAATTTCAGCCCTAAGGACACCTCTAAAAGAGCATCACATGCCAAAAAACCAGACATAAAGATAGTTCCCCCGACTGTCCCGCCATCACTCTGCTGAAAACTTAATTCCCACAGCATTGACTCATTTCTCATTTTTTTCTCATGTTCTCATCTTTCCTACTATTTTTCTTCTATTGGTTTCTTAGGATTTATCCATTGTTGTTTGTAACTTATGATTAATGATTGTAACTATGATTTCTGACCTGTGACCTATTATTTGCTGTTTATATGTGAACTTATGCACCAGAGATATGTACGTCCAATCACACTAGGCCAATAAATTCTAATTTCCAACATGGCTCACAGACAGCAGTGCATTGTGTTCCTGAAGTACACAAAACGCTAAGCCATCATGGGATCAGTTTGGGTGCACCAAATTATGGATACAAGTCTGGTTCAGGCTTCAGCATTTGTTATTAATATAATAGGCCAAGAGAATATAACCTTTTAAGGCTTTTTTAGAATTGTCACGTATTGCCTATCTATGTATATATGCTGCTTAGTTTTAATATCTGGTGTGTAACAGAGCTATCTATCAGCCACATTTAGGTTTCGTTTCTCTACTAGTGTTAAGTTTTGTTTCTAGGCTTTACTAGTGTTCAGTTTCGTTTCTAGGATAAGTTTCCTTTTCTTCTAAAGCTTTAAGTTTCTGTTACGTATGCAATGAGTCATGCTTTTCTGTGATTTCTATATGCTACTCTCTTATGCGTGTATCTCCCCCCGCCCTAAGGAAACTGCTCAATAAAAGAGTCTGTTGCGATCTATTCGGGGGACATAACATCACCCCGAGCACATCGTGCTCTCTCACTCCGAGAATCTTTTGTGTGGTGTCTTTTATTGGCTAATCCACCCTTGCGAGGGGCCCTCTAAATTCGCTCCTGCGGGAGTTATCGACAAGGAAAGTCTGAAGAACCTCGGACAACGAGTGTGTTGCAGGCTCGCTGCGACATCTGGGGGCTCGTCCTGGGTTCGGCTTTCTGCGTTTACAAAGGTACGACTTTTGTCTAGAAGTGTACCTCCTTCACGCCTGTTACTTCTCGCCTGGAAGAGGCTACGTGCACAAGTGAGTAATGGGCTCTTCGAGTTCCAAAGTTTCGTCAGGGCATAAGGACGAACTTTTCACTCTAGTGAGGACGGCTAATTGTTTGCAAAAAGTTAATGGCACTACTGTCTATCCCCTTTCTAAAAAATCTATTGCTTCCTTTCTGTCTTATATTCATGACAAATGTCCTGCTTATCCAGAGGAAGGCACCCTTAAGAAGGCTACCTGGACGCGTTTGGGGAAATTTCTTCACGAAGCTCCCCGAGCGCCATCAGACATTTTAGTGACCTGGAGGGCTATTATGGCAACACTTCAAACTCTCTATCCTAACTCTCCTTCGGAAGATATTTCCGCTTCTTCAACTCTGGGTGAACCTCCAAAGACGGTTTCACCTCCTCCCTACGAGGCTCCTGAAGTCTCGGTGGCTTCCTCCGCTCCCCCTGCGGAGGCTACTGTTTCTTTTTCCACTGCTCCCGTTTGCTCCTCCATGGATATGGATGCGGCTGCGGGAACCTTTTCTGCTCTAGTTGCCTCCTCCTCTCTCTCTTTAAAAACGGAACCCTCGGCTTTGGCTTATCCTATGACTCTTAACCCAGCCGGGGGACAGCCGATGCATGAAAACATCAACGTGCGTGTGTTAAAGAATTTAAAAGAAGCTGTTACTTCTTATGGCATCCATTCTCCTTACGTGATGGGGTTACTCGATTCACTTATGGATACTAACATTGTTATGTTGTTTTATGATTGGAAGTCCTTGTTTTCAATGTTGCTAACCCCTGCTCAGTTTGTCATCTGGGTTTCTGAATATAATAAATTGGCAGATGCTGAAATTATGCTAGGCTTGCCTCAAGGTGTTTTGGCTGATCACATTAAGGGCACAGGTCTTTTTACCACTCTGGCTCAACAACAAAATTGCCCGCGCCGAGCCTTCGCGATCATTCGCCTGTGTGCAATGGGTGCCTTGAAACAGGTAGATGACGCGGATGGTCGCGCATTACAAAATTTTTTAAAAGTAATTCAGGAACCTTCTGAGCCTTATGCTACCTTTATAAGTCGACTTCAAACAGCTTTGGAACGACAAATTCAAAATCAGGCTGCTCGTGAAGAACTTTTAATCAAATTGGCTTTTGAAAATGCTAATGAAGATTGTAAAAGGGTAATTCAACCCTTGAGTGGAAAACCAGGTGTTACTCTTGCTGAATTTTTGCAAGCCTGTCGTGTGGTTGGAACAACTTCTCACAAAATGTTGTCTTTGGCTGCTGCAATTACTTCCACTATGTCTCCACCTGCTCCAACTTCTCAGGTTTTTCCTGTTGCTCGTAATGGCAACTGTTTCAATTGTGGCAAGCCTGGTCATTTTAAAAGTCAGTGTCGCTTGCCAGGCGGGGGTGGGGCACCTCGTGGAAAATCAAAAGGTTTTCCCTCTAACCCAAATGATAAGCCTAAAACCCTTTGTCCAAAATGTAGAAACGGCTATCATTGGTCGGCGCATTGTCGCAATACACCTATTAACAACAATGGGTCAGGAAACTAGAGGGGGGGCAATCAGCTAGCCCTGCCTCAAAGGCTGACTTGCAAGCTTTGGCCACTGACTCCTCCCTTGTTTTCCCTGTTCACCTTTCTGAAGATTTTGTTTATGATGATCCTGGTTCTGTTTTCACAATGCCACTAAAAGTGTCTCTTTTAGCCCCGCTTCCGCCCGATGTATCTGTTTTGTTGTTTCCTAATTCTTCCCTTATGCTGGAAGGGGTAGTGGCCACTCCTTTTCTATATAATTCTGACTCTCTCAAAAACATTTCTCTGGCCGCGACCGGAGTTCGTTGCTTTTCCTTAAAAGCTGAAACTGTTGTTGCCACCCTTATCCTTTTATCTCCGCCTGATCACCCCTCTCTTCTTGCTCTCCAACAGCCTGTGCAAAATGCCAAGCCAATAATTTCCATCCTTCTCAACGGCCGCTCCTTTTCGGGGCTTATTGATACGGGTGCTGACGTTTCAGTCATTCGCACATCTGAATGGCCCTCTTCATGGCCTCTCACTGATGCGTCTACTGTGCAAGGCGTGGGAGGTGCCCAGGCTGCTAAGGTTAGCACCTCTTGGTTGACTGCATCTACTCCTCATTCCTCTGTCACTGCTTATCTCCGTCCCTTTATTTTACCTTTGCATACTAATTTGTGGGGAAGAGATTTGTTATCTCAACTTCATGCTATCCTGACCATTCCTTGAAACTTTTGCAGTATGTCTTTGTCCCCTCTTTCCCTCACTTTGAAATCTTCTATCCCCGTGTGGGTCGATCAATGGCCCATGTCCCAAGAAAAGGTCACGATTTTGCAAGAACTGGTGGCTCAACAACTGCAGGAGGGACATCTTGAGCATTCTACCAGCCCTTATAACACTCCTGTCTTTGTTATCAAAAAGAAAAGCGGGAAATATCGCCTCCTGCAGGATTTGAGAAAAATTAATCTTATAATTCAGCCTATGGGACCTTTACAATGCGGCCTTCCAAATCCAAATTTAATCCCTCATAATTATGATCTGGTTGTAATAGATTTAAAAGATTGTTTCTTCTCCATTCCTCTTGCTCTTGCTGATAGAATCCTTTTTGCCTTTACCATTCCTCAATTTAACAATTCAAGGCCAACCACTAGATATCAGTGGAAGGCCCTCCCTCAGGGAATGATCAATTCACCCACAATGTGTCAATATTTTGTTGATAAGGCCTTGCAACCTTATCGAGATGCTAATCCCACATTTTTGATCTACCATTATATGGATGATATTTTAATAGCAGCTGATGGTCCAAAAGGCACTGTTTCTCAAACTCTTTCCTTTTTGTATACTGTTCTCACCCAATCAGGTCTTCATGTTGCCCCTGACAAAGTACAAACCCAGTATCCTATGCAATATTTGGGTCATAAGCTTATGGCATCTGCTGCCATGCCTGTTTTCCCTACATTACATCTCCCAGAAAAAACCACACTTGTTCAACTTCAGCAATATCTGGGAACCCTTAATTGGGCCAGACCCTATTTATCCCTTTCTACCCATGTTTTATCTCCTCTTTTTTCTGCCTTAGTAGGCCTCAAGCATCCATCAGATATCGTTGTATTAACCCAAGATCAAAAGGTTGCTTTGTCTATGGTTAATACTGCTCTCACCCATAAGTGGGTTGATAGAGCGCTACCCAATGAGCCTCTTTTATTTGCCATTTTATCCACTCCCTCACTTTTGACTGCTGTTATTTTTCAACTGTCCTGGGAAAAGAAAATGTATATCTTGGAATGGATACACTTGGCACACACTCCTAAGGCTTCAATCACCACCAAAGCCCTACAAATGGCTCTCCTTTTAGAAAAAGGGAGAAGACGCACAAAAGCCCTTATTGGTATAGAATTTAGTACCTTGTATGTGCCTTTTAAACTTAGTCAATGGGAATCCCTATTTCAAACTTCAGAGGCTTTACAAAATGCCTTAGAAGATTGGAATGGTAATGTTTCTTGTCATCTTCCCCCAGATCCTCGATTACAAATATTAAAGACTGTTCCCATTCTTTTTTCAACTCCTGTGAGTTCTTTTCCTATTAGGGATGCCCTCACTGTGTTTACTGATGGCTCTAAATCTGTGGGTGCCTGTGTATGGCAAGACAATGGACATGAAATGTGGCAGACTCGTACTACAACAGCGCAGCCATCTGCCCAACAAGCAGAATTATCTGCTCTTAATCTTGCTCTTGCATTGTTTCCTAACCAGCCCCTCAACATTATTACAGATAGTTTATATGTTTCACATTTGGTGTCTTGTATTTATGATGCCTACATTTCTCCCTCTACCCCTGCCCCTTTAATGAAGTTGTTTTTACAGCTCCAGGAATCGTTACATCTCCGTGCTCATCCATTATTTGTAGCACACATAAGAAGTCATCAACATCTCCCTGGATGCTTATCTGAAGGAAATCACATGGCAGATGAGGCATGTAAAACCACCCCGTCTTCCTGCTTGTATGCCTTAACAGCAGGAGAAAGCCATGATTATTTCCATCAAAATAAAAAGGCACTTGTCAAGCAGTTTGGCATTACACATCAAGAAGCTGCTGCTATAATCCAACAATGCCCAACATGTAGTCTGCAGGCATCGGCTATCCCACAAGGGGTCAACCCTAGGGGCACTAGTGCCTGTGAGACGTGGCAAATGGATGTGACTCAATATCCATCCTTTGCCCCTTGGAAGTATATTCACGTATCCGTGGATACTTATTCGGGTTTCATTATGGCTACCTTGCAAAGGGGGGAAGCCGCAAAGCAAGTTATAAATCATAGTATTCGGACTTTCGTAACGTTGGGATGTCCTACAACTTTAAAAACTGACAATGGTCCAGCATATACAAGCTCTGCCTTTGCACAATTTTGCCATCGCTGGTCAATTGTTCATAAATTTGGCATTCCATTCAATAGCCAGGGACAGGCTATTGTGGAAAGGGCAAATTCGACCCTCAAACAAGCCCTGGACAGACATTTGGGGTCCAAAGGCGTAAGCCCCCCGTCACTCCCGGCGTTACAAAATGTATTAAATGTTTGTTTGTATTCTTTGAATTTTCTTAATTTAACCGGATCCCCAGCCTCTACTGCCGCCTCTAGACATTTCTCCACTCCTCCCCTCCCCTCTTCTTGTCCTCTTGTTTATTATAGGCACCTTCCTGATCCAGCTTGGAGAGGTCCTGTTCAATTGATCACTTGGGGAAAAGGCTACGCAGCAGTACAATTACAAGATCGAGTTCTGTGGGTTCCAGCTCGCTGCGTCCGTCCTTGCCATCTCGACCAATTAAAAAAGCAACATGATCCTTTTGTTGATTCTGTCTTTGATCTCTCTTGTCTCTTCTGTCTCTAACCTTTTTTCCTCTGCGTCTCCTATTCTTCCTGATCTACGTGTCTCACTCCCTAAATGTACACTTTTTGAACGTTTGAGTGCCTACATTAGAGTTCCACATTGTCGAGTACAAACCCCTTCTGGGGGTCGTGCGGAGCTTATTTGTAGACAACGCCATCCCTTGCTGCATCCAGCTCAGTGGACATGGCTAAGGAATGGATATCCAATCCATCCCTCTAACAACACTTATATAATATTTTCTCCTTGTTCTACTTCCTTGTTAATTTTTAACGTTTCCTCTGAGGACTATGGCACTTACATGTGCTCCCTGTTTTTCCTAAAGCAAAAAAGATCTTTTGTCATGAAAGTTTCTCTTCTTTCCGCTATCCATTTTTCCCCTGGCGTATTTCGCTCTTTGTCCTCTTCCTATGTTTTTGCTCCTATAGCTCCCCGTTTGCGGCGCTCCTTGTCCGATGCACAACGGAATCAGCACCGTCCCGTAAACTATACCTGGACTATTTTGGACTTTCAAGGAAACATCCTTCATTCCATTTCTAATCAAACTCTGTGGCCTTGGTTTCCTGTGCTTTCCTTTGACTTTGCTGAAATGCTGGTCGGTGCTCATGGATTTAAACATAAGACTAAATGTGACCCTTCCCCTCGACAGGTCTGGAACACTGGCCCAGGCCTGTATATTTGCCCAGGACATCTTACAGAACTCTCCCACCTGGATAAATGTGGAACCACCCCTGATTGGTATTGCAAGTCCTGGCAATGTGTGTCAACCGGAAAGATTTGGTGGACGGCTCCCTATACCTCGGACTATATCAAAGCAGTACTAGGCCCTGATAACAATTTGCCTTGGAATTCCTGTACCAATTGGGCCTGCTGTGGTGTTCGCCTTAACCCCATGACTGTTACCTTTACATCATATGACAGGAATCTTCCAATTACTGAATGGTTTGCAGGGAAAAAATGGGGGGGAAGGTCAAATGATAACTCCAAAAACAGTCACCCAGGTAATATCTTCACAATTCGTCTTATCATGTCTTTAGAAACATCTCCACCTGTAGGCCCAAACCTGCAACTTAGTTCGCCCTTTTTACAGCCCTTGACAAAAAACAATAATCCATTGGTGACTTTGGTTTCCTCTGTGCGTGATGCCCTTGCGGCAGCCCGTACTTTTCCCCACAATGATACTAGGTGTTGGTTGTGTATGTCTTCCCAACCCCCTTTTTATGAAGCCATAGGTTCTGCCTTACCTTTTGCCAATAGTACCTCAGATACCACTTGCCGGTGGTCTAATTCTTCTATAACAGTGTCCTCAATTGAAGGTCAAGGTTGTTGCCTTGGGTATGTACCCTCTAACTTTTCTCACTTTTGTATTAATGCTTCTTCTGATGCTTATCACCTTTGCCAATTGTGGTTGCCTGGTGTAAGACTAGGGCTTCCCACAGGTGGATGGACTACTATGCACACCCTCCTTCCCACAGCCGATCTCTCCCGACGGTACAAAGGTCAATTTTTTGTCCCCTCCAATGGCTCTATTTGGGCCTGCTCCACTGGCACTACTGCATGTGTCAGCGGAGACATTTTATATACACAAAAAGCTTTTTGTATTCAGATTTATCTTCTCCCTAAAATGTCTGTTTTTTCTAATAATGAGTTCCTTTCTCGTATGGAAACACCCCAATACCTCTTACGAACAAAACATGAAATGGTTACTACTATGACTCTGACCCTTCTCCTGGGCCTAGGAGCCACCGGTGCGGCAACAGGCATCACAGGAATGGTTGTGGCTGACCAAAACATCCGCAGGCTCAGTGTTGAAATTGATGCCGACCTCGAACGCATCAAACAATCTATGGTTGCTCTCCAGAATTCTCTCACTTCTCTATCTGAAGTTGTTTTACAGAATAGAAGGGGTTTGGATTTGCTACTCTTAAAACAGGGTGGTCTGTGTGTAGCTTTGAAAGAGGAATGTTGTTTTTATACCGATAGTTCGGGCATCGTGCTTGACTCTATGGCAGAATTAAATACCCGATTGAAAGACAGAGAGAGAGAACGCTCCCAATCTCACACATGGTATCAGGGAATGTTTAATCTCTCCCCCTGGTTGACTACTCTTCTTTCGGCCCTAGCCGGTCCTTTGATTTTATTGCTCCTCGCATGTATAATTGGCCCATGCGTCATGGGGAGACTTTTGGCATTTTTGAAACAGCGACTAAACAGTATTGGAGATGATGTCCTCTTGCTGAAGCACACTGTTGAAAACGAATGTAAACAAGCTCTTTTAGAATTTGTCTCTGAGGCTGATGAGGACTCCGAATCAGAAAGCATTCCTTTGGAAAGGTGTATTGGCTCCCTAAGGGCTCTCCCGGAGGGGGGATCCACTGTGGATGTCATAGCTTTAGAGGAATTTTGACCATCTTAAAAAATAAAACCAGAGGACATATGGATACAAGTTTGGTTCAGGCTTCAGCATTTGTTATTAATATAATAGGCCAAGAGAATATAACCTTTTAAGGCTTTTTTAGAATTGTCACGTATTGCCTATCTATGTATATATGCTGCTTAGTTTTAATATCTGGTGTGTAACAGAGCTATCTATCAGCCACATTTAGGTTTCGTTTCTCTACTAGTGTTAAGTTTTGTTTCTAGGCTTTACTAGTGTTCAGTTTCGTTTCTAGGATAAGTTTCCTTTTCTTCTAAAGTTTTAAGTTTCTGTTACGTATGCAATGAGTCATGCTTTTCTGTGATTTCTATATGCTACTCTCTTATGCGTGTATCTCCCCCCGCCCTAAGGAAACTGCTCAATAAAAGAGTCTGTTGCGATCTATTCGGGGGACATAACATCACCCCGAGCACATCGTGCTCTCTCACTCCGAGAATCTTTTGTGTGGTGTCTTTTATTGGCTAATCCACCCTTGCGAGGGGCCCTCTAAATTCGCTCCTACGGGAGTTATCGACAAGGAAAGTCTGAAGAACCTCGGACAACGAGTGTGTTGCAGGCTCGCTGCGACACCAAATCAAATACAATGGTTTATGGCTGGAATGCATCTAGTTCAGGGTGTCAAACTCAATCTCATTGAGTGCTGCATCAGAGTTGTGTTTGACCTTGGGGGGGCCAGGTGAGTGTGGCAGGTCAACGTCAGTCATGTCAGGGGCACCTATGGTGCCCGAGCACTTTCCAAGCAAAAATGTGTGGCCCTATCATGCTTCATTTTTGTTGGCAGAAGCTTGCAGGAGGCTGTTGTAACCAAAAACGGAGCTCAGAGGGCAGACACGGCCCTCCTGAGCTCCATTTTCACTGGCAGAGGCATCCTGGGCCGATCCTTCGCTGTTTCCAGGGTGGCCTCGTGGGCCAGATCTAAGCATCCCATGGGCTGGATCCAGCCTTGAGTTTGACACCCCTGGTCTAGTTGATGGCTTAGCATGATTAGTCACACATTTATACCAACGTGTTGAACCAAGTGAATGTATGATGGGATCTTTTGGTTAAATGTTGTACAGGTAATCCTCAATTTACGACCACAATTGACCCCGAAATTTCCATTGCTAAGCAAGACAATTGTTAAGTGAGTTTTGCCCCATTTTATGACCTTTCTTGTCAGAGTTGCCTAGCAAATCGCTGAGGTTGTTCAGTTAGTAACATGGTTGTTATGTGAATCTGGCTTCTCCATTGACTTTGCTTGTCAGAAAGTCGCAAAAGATGATCACATGACCTTGGGATACTGCAAGCCTCATAAATACTTGCCAGTTGCCAAGTGTCCAAATTTTGATCATGTGACCGTGGGGAATGCTGCAACGGTCTTATGGATGACAAAAAAAGTCATAAGTCACTTTTTTCAGTGTGCTTCATACAGTCACTAAATGAATGGTTGTAAGCAGGGGTGCAATTCAGTTGGTTCTATCCGGTTCGGGCTCCGCCCACCCGCCCGAACATCATCACATCCCGTTTTTGATGCTCTGCGTATGCGCGGAATGTCTTTGGCATGCGTGGAGGTGGCGCGTGTGAGCGAAGCAAAGGTAAGTTGATCTCACTCCTGGTTGTAAGTCAAACGCTACCAGCATATGAAGAAGCAGTTTATCTCATGCAGAGATTCCTCTGCACATCCTACTGGTAGTGATGACCTGTCCCCAGTAAGGAGTGGTTCTTGGAGATGTAAAGGCTGTTTTAAGCCAGTTGGCATGTTGCTTATTGAGACTGCAGCAATAGCACTTAGACTTATATACTGCTTTATAGAGCTGTACAGCCCTCTCTCAGTGGTTTTACAGAGTCAGCCTATTGCCCCCAACAATCTGGATCCCCATTTTACCCACCTTGGAAGGATGGAAGGCTGAGTCAACCTTGGGCCTGGTGGGATTTGAACTGCTAAAGTGCAGGCAGCCGGCAGGCAGCCGGCAGGCAGCGGAAGTAGCCTGCAGTACTGCACTTTAACACTGTGCCACCGAGGCTCTTAACCACTGCAAAATGTGAGGTTTGAATCCAATGCAAGCTCATTCAAACCTATCACTCTCCAGAGTTAGATGTAAAATATCTATCACAAGCTCATAACTAAGCACAGTGCAGTCATGGAATTAAAAAAACATCATTTGGTGTATTTGTTCAGTTGCAGCACCACTTACCCTGGGAACTTTGAGGAGGCCCAAAAGAACCATGCCACTGATCCTTGATTGTCCTATCTTGGGGGGTGAAAAAAAAGGGGCTTTTTATCTGAAGGACTGTCAGTCTTCTATAGTTTTTTGCCCATCCAGCAGAGTCAGCATGTTCTGAGTCCCATTGATTAAGCCATGCTCATCTGATGGGACTTAGGAAGTGACCGTCTCTGTCCTAGCATTTCCCCAGAGATCTATTTGGCCTCAACCTCATTTAAACAAGCCCTGAAAACCTGGCTTGTTGTACCAGATTTTGGGCTTGAATGGGTTCTTTAGGGAGTTGTTTGTTATTGGACTCTGCTGTTTATCACATGCTCCTTTTGGGGTTATTGCATTTTATCATTGTATTTATTCGGGCTGCAATAAAGTTAGACAGCCTATTGATCAAGTAAGTAAGTAAGTAAGTAAGTAAGTAAGTAAGTAAGTAAGTAAGTAAGTAAATAAATAAATAATACATACATACATACATACATACATACATACATACATACATACATACATACATACATACAGGGTTGACCCCTCCCTAATTGTAGAAGCCATCCCTTCAGATAACTTAGTTCCCTTTGCTAGTCAGCTGCAGGTGTCCAGAAATCATTGATGTCACATTTGAGACATCTAGGCTTGCTTATAGCTGCCCACACAAGTGAAGCTAATTCCTCTTTATACTGAAGTGAATCTCTAGATTCAGTCTGAAAATAATCACTGTTCCTCTCACTATGAACAATGAGACTTTAGCCTTCTGTGGCGTTTTGGGGGGGGGGGGTCGTGTGCAGGACTGCAAGTGCAGCAAACTCTCTGAAGCACTAGAGGGCGCTTTGTCCCTAAAGAGCAAGCCATTTTTCAATTAAACATAAGGAATCCTTCTTTACAGTGGCCAAGCTGATAGCCATAGAAAGGCATTGCTTTGACGTGTTCCTGCCCAAAAGTCTCTATTTAACCAAACATTCCAGACGGAAACTAGAACTGATATAGAAAGTACATGTGTATGTATGTAGAAATGCTTTAGTGTTTGTGTCTACTTTCTACTCCTTATGCCTAGTCCCTCAAATCATGAGACATTCTGTTTATATCGTCCTATAAACAGAAGCCATTTTAATCTGTGATGTGTAATCATGTTTGGGGAAATTTCTGGTGACTTTACTGTTTATTTCTTATTCCCTGTTCAAAGATAGTTTCTTTTGGTATGATTGATTTTACAAGGAATCCTTCCAATACACCAGTCTTTGGTTTTATTGCCTCAAACACTTGTTTCACATCTTGTTTTATTTAATCAACTGCAATATGCATTCCAGCATAATAAACTGGATCCAAAGATTTCATCCCAGTTTTGGAAAGCTTTAGTCCATTTGTGGAAAGGAAACTTTAGTTGCTGTCCAAACTATCAGCTGTGCTATCTCCACAATAGCCTCAGAACTGGCTTTGAGTCATTTATAGGTGATTTATGGCCTTTCTGCTTTGCTGCATGACATCACACACACAAAGAGAAATACACATCTGTCTAAACTGAGCTATAGGGAAGGTTTTTGGGAATAAAAGAATTCCTAAAGGATTAATCCAGAGGCATGAGGACAATAATGAGGACATTATTAGGTTAAGAGGACAAACTTCACCTTTTCACCCTATTTTCAGAGACTTATAGAATCTGTTAGATATTAGCATATATCGTGATAAGTCTTCACTCAGGTCCTCCGCTAGGGGGGGAACTTGGGATCACTCTGATTGGACGAGAGGTGTACCCGATCCCTATAAAAGGGGAGCTCTCAGACCACACGTTAAGCTGGATCACTACTACTACTAATAAAGAGCTGTTAAGTCACTACTTGTCCGGAGTCTGTTCTCTCGTTGCCCGAATCTAACACTGGCGACGAAGGTGGGATCGAGAGACAGATAGGATGAAGAAGCTACCTCCAGAATCCAAGGATTCGATCCAGCCTAGGAATTCGGCGGAAATTCCGGCAGCCATCTCAGCGCGGCAAATTCAAACGCAGACAAGATGGCGATGCACACTCCTCCAGCTCCATTCGACCCAATCGCCGATCATTGGGAATCCTACATGCTCAGGTTCGAGTGTTTTCTCGAGGCAAACGAGTACACAGGAATACCGGACTCTCGAAAGAAGAATATATTCCTGAGCTACTGCGGCCGAGAGGTTTTCGAGATGGCCAGGGACCTTTCAGAGCCAACCCCCATTCAGGCGGTAACATGGACGGCGCTGCAACAGACGCTGCAAACACATTACGCGCCAAAACCTTCCCGCCACGTTTGCCGCCAAGGATTCAACACGAGGAACCAGAAGGCGGGAGAATCTATCAACCAGTACGTTGCAGCTCTACGGAAAGCAGCCATGCATTGTGGATTCAGGGACCTGGACAAGCAAATCCTGGATCGCCTCATATGCGGGTTGAGAGACATTTCCCTACAGAAACGGTTGTTGGCCAAACCCAACTTAAGCCTACAGATTGCACTCGATGAGGCAAGAGCTTCTGAATCAGCGGACAGATCGTCCGAGACCATACAACGCGGATACAGCGCGATCCAGACCGGAGCCAGACACGCCAGAGTACATTATGAGGACACCGATCAAGAGGTCGAGGACAGCGAGTTCGAAGACAGCCATCGTATGCGGAGCAGTCACACAAGACCGGTGGGGAAACCCGAATTCCGTTTGCCACCATGTGCAAGTTGCGGAGGGAACCACCCCCGGTCTACCTGTCATTTCAGAAACGTTGTTTGCTCGCATTGCGACAAACTTGGGCACATCGCACGAGTGTGCCGGAGCGAAGTCCCTGCCTCACGAAGGCAGCCTCCATTGTACCGCCAACAGAAGCCCAACCCAGGGGCTTGGCGGAAAAACAAAGGGCGCCCAGAGAGAGAACCGAGGGAGTTAGCCGAGAGAGAATACACACAAAGAGCTGAAAGGGCGTATTACCAGAGAGCCAAGAGAGAGTATTCCCAGGATACCGATGCGGAGAGAGAGTTGACCCAGAGAGAACCAATGCGAACCTATCTCACAACGATAGGTCAGGTCCGCACCAAGCGGCCAAAAAAGCTGAAAATCACTGTCCTCCTGGAGGACTCCCCTTGTGAGCTTAAAGTTGACACGGGATCGTCCCTGACAATCATTTCATGGTCCGCCATGAAAAAGGCAATCCCTAGCCTTAAGAAGCACCAACTGCGAACACCAGACATCCTGCTACGTGACTACCAGGAAAACAGGGTCCTCATTGTGGGTCAAGGCACGTTTCGGGTGCAGTTCAAGGACATCGTAGCCCAGCTGCCTGTGACCGTCACCAGCGCGCCATTGCAGAGCCTCCTGGGACTGGATTGGTTTGAAGCCCTGGGGCTAGAAGTCACCGGAATCAACGCCGTGGAGAACAGCAGCGCTGAACAGATTTTTAAGGAGTTCGAGGATGTGTTCAGCCCTGGTCTTGGTAAGTATGTGGGTAAACCTATATCATTCAATCTAGACCCCAACGTGGCGCCAATCCGACTCAAACCAAGAAGAGTGCCTTTTGCGCTCCGTCCCAAAATTGATAAGGAAATAGATAAGCTCGTAGAACAAGGGATCCTTGAACCGGTGGATCACGCGCGCTGGGAAACCCCCATAGTGACCCCAGTTAAACCAGATGGGTCAGTCCGCATCTGCGCGGACTATAAATGCACAATTAATGTCGCCCTACAACAAAGCGCATATCCTGTGCCAGTAGTACAACTCCTATTGCACTCGTTGGGGCCAGGGAAAATATTTGCAAAGTTAGACATGGCACAAGCGTATCAGCAGCTGCCTGTGGATAGCGCCACGGCGGAGGCCCAAACTATAGTTATTATTTATTATTTATTATTATTTATTAGCGCTTATAGACCGCCCCCTCTCCCGAAAGGGACTCGGGGCGGTGTACAGTCCGTATCAAAATACAACAAATTAAAACATAATAAATAGATACATAAATACGTATATGGTGACGCATAGGGGTGCTTTCAAATGCAACCGGTTACAATTCGGTGTAAGCATCGCTCCCGGTCTGTTCCAGAGCATCATGGAACGGCTTTTGCAGGGAATACCTGGAGTCGTCCCTTATTTCGACGACATCTTGGTGTCAGCTGCAAACGAGGAGCAACTACTAAAAAGAGTTAGAACTGTTTTGGCCAGAATCAGAGAAAAGGGTCTCCGCCTTAAAAAAGAAAAATGCCAAATTAACGTGCCTAGCGTAGAATTCCTGGGGTATAGAATCGATGGATTGGGCATACACCCAACATCGAAGAAAATCAAGGCGGTCCAGGACGCCCCCACACCACGAAATCAGACCGAGTTGCAGGCATTCCTCGGACTTCTTAACTTCTACAGCATTTTTCTAAAACAGAAAGCCACAGTTGCTGAGCCGCTACATCGACTCCTCGCAAAGAATGCGAAATGGACATGGGGATGCCCCGAGGCAGCAGCTTTCGCCGCAGTCAAGCGCCTACTCACGACCGACTCGTTACTCATCCAATACAGCCAAACCCTACCACTGGTATTGACCTGCGATGCATCACCGTTTGGCGTCGGCGCGGTTCTCAGCCACAGAATGCCAAACGGAAACGAAGCACCCATAGCATTCTACTCAAGGACTTTTATCATCAGCTGAAAGAAACTACAGCCAAATGGACAGGGAAGCGTTAGCCGCTGTGGCTGGAGTCAAACGTTTCCACGAGTATCTCTACGGCCGCGATTTCGAACTCATTACGGACCACAAACCACTGCTGGGTCTCTTGGCAGGAAACCGCCCCACACTGGTCTCACTCTCCCCACGCATGACCAGGTGGACTGTTTTCCTGGCTGCGTATTCCTACAAACTGATACATCGATCGGGATCCACACTAGGGCACGCAGACGCACTCAGCTGTTGCCCACTCCCAGAACTATTAACAGACCCCACTCCCGAGGTACCGGTTTTATTGATTGACTGTTTGGACTCAGGACCTGTTTCTTCTTTGGATGTTGCTAGATTTTCTGCTAAGGACAATGTAATCAGACAAGTACAAACTTGGGTATGGAGGGGGTGGCCCAAGGGAAATGTGGGACCCGAATTCAAACTGTTTTGGTCAAAATGTGATGAACTGTCGGTTTTACAAGGTTGTTTATTGTGGGGGGATCGAGTTGTTGTTCCATACGCATTGCGGAGAAATGTTTTAGAAGCATTACATGTTGGGCATCCGGGGATTGTAAGGATGAAGGTGTTAGCTAGGAGTTACGTGGCCAAACATGGACAAAGGGATAGAAGAATGGGTAGCCACTTGTGATCCGTGCCAAGAGTCTAGACCAGCACCCCCTGAAGCGCCCGCCACAGAATGGGACAAACCAAAAGGACCCTGGTCGCGAATACACATTGATTTCACAGGACCAGTCCAGGGGCAAACGTTTCTAATAGTTGTGGATGCATACTCCAAATGGTTGGAAGTAGTCCTGATGACTTCAATCATGGCAGAGGCAGTCATCAAGGTACTACGGCGACTTTTCGCCACTCACGGCCTGCCCGACCTCCTGGTTTCCGATAACGGGCCCCAATTCACGGCCATGCAATTCGAAACGTACTTAGCAAGTCAGGGAATTCGGCATGCCCTTGTCGCGCCATTCCATCCGGCCTCGAATGGACAGGCAGAGAGAATGGTGCGATCTGCAAAAGAGGCCCTCGCTAGGATGGGCCCAGGTGATTGGCAAACACGAATTGACCATTACCTACTAATCCAGCATATTACCCCTAGCGCCACGACGGGTAGGAGCCCCGCTGAACTCCTCATGGGCCGCCGTCTACGGTCTCACCTGGACCGACTTCACCCAAATTACTCTGCCACATCACCCCCAGACTCTACCAGCAAAATTTGGAATTTTAGCATAGGGGATTCAGTATACGCCCACAACTATGCAGGGGGAACACTGTGGATACCGGCAAAGGTAATTGGTATCATGGGTCCGCGATCATACTTGCTGGAACTAGAGGATGGTAGAAATTGGAAAAGGCACATAGATCAACTCCGGCGTCACCTCACACACTCCAACTTGCGGTCTGCTAACGAGGACTACATTCCGTCGGAAGACCAGCAGCCAGAGACTCCACACGCAGAGGACTACTGCATCGCGGAGCCTGGAGTGGAACCGGAGATCAACGACAGAACGGAACAACATCCGAGCGAAGAAAGTCTTCCACCCCCCAACTGCGAAACGGAACAAGCAGGACAAGCTGATCTCACGCCCACTCCAACTCAACCTGAACTCCGACGATCCACCCGCGTAAGACAGAAACCAACATACTTAAAGGACTTTGTTACGAACAGGAACACGCCGTCTAAAAGGGGAGGGGTGTTAGATATTAGCATATAATGTGATAAGTCTTCACTCAGGTCCGTCGCTAGGGCTGGAACTTGGGATCACTCTGATTGGACGAGAGGTATACCCGATCCCTATAAAAGGGGAGCTCTCAGACCACACGTTAAGCTGGATCACTACTACTACTAATAAAGAGCTGTTAAGTCACTACTTGTCCGGAGTCTGTTCTCTCGTTGCCCGAATCTAACAGAATCATCTTTGCTTTTCTTCAGTATTATAACAAGAGCTATTAGAACACCATGTGATGGACATGTGGGTGGGCAGGGACTTGAACTTTGGTTTGGGTGGGGAAAACCTGGAAACTTTCAGATTCTAGTTTTCCCAGATGTGCCAATATAACATCTCTAATGAAATGGAACTTTGAGGAGACTCAAGCTTCGGAGTCTTCTTTTGTTGGGGGTGTTACTTGGAATCCTGACAGAAGTTGCATCTAACAACTGGAGGTGATTTGCTTAACTGATATCGGAAATCTGGTGCAGTCATGTGATATTTCACTTACTGACTGTGGCTTAGCAATGGAATTGTGGTTGTTAAGTCTAGTTGTGGTTGTTAAGACTACCCGAATGTGCCTTTTAAATTAATAAATCTATTTTTATTCTACTTCTTCTCTAACAAATTTGTTGATTAGATTCTTATTCTGCCTTTTGTTCAAGAGTTCAAGAGAACATATATAACACCCCCTTCTCCAATGTTTACCCATAGCAACAATACTATGAAGTGGATAATAGAAAATATAGCCAGGGGTTTGTTGTTGGGTTTTTTTTTAGTGGGTTATGGGAATTAGGGTGAAATTAGTTATGTATTGTCCTCCTTCTGTGTTTGGAATTAATGGAAATAATACATATTGGGTTTGACATAGATATAATACTTATTATGTTACATATGGGCATCTGTTGATTGTATTATATCTAAGGAGATTCTATAATCTGGGAAGGTGCTTTTACCAGATATATTTTGATATTTTCCTCCAACAATCCACACCACATAATGCTAAATCACACGCATACACGCAGGAGTGGTCTGCTGGGGATTCGCAGGGCTTCAGGAGAACCTCTAGCTAACATTCTGTGCAGTTTGGAGAACCCCCAAATCCCACTCCTGGCTGGCCCCGCCCCATCCCTCTCACCCCTCCCAGGAGTCCCCACATGGCCTGTTTTGGATGCAGGTAAATGTAGGGCATGCAAGGAGCCTCGGGGAGGATGAAAAATGGGCCTATCAGAAGTTCAGGAAGACCGGAAATGAGCCCATTTCCAGCCTCTAGAGCGAATCCAGAGCCCGGGGAAGCCATTTTTGCCCTCCCAGAAGCTCAGGAAAAGCCAATGGAGCTCGGGGAGGACAAAAATACCCCCCCACGTGGTGTAGGAATCCAACTAGGCCACGCCCACCATGACCACACAAACACACACAGAGCAATTGGGCAGAGAACCCCTTGCTAACCCCTGTATACATCCACATATAAAAAGAGGGTGGGAAGCAGTGGTGGGTTCTGGATCCCATTCCAACCAGTACAGTTGAAACAGGCCCGGCATCGTCCACATGGACGTGTGCAGCACACGCATGCATTGTAGCTGCAAATGACGTTTCCGTAAGCCTCTGCAACACTCCAGCTGCTCGGCAGAGCGTCGCAGAGGCGCTGTACATGCGATGCGCGTGTGCGGAAGTGCCGAAAGCTTTAAAACATGGTAAGGAGCTCAGGTGGGCAGGTGGGCCCTCTGGAACACTGTACCAGAAAGGTATCTGGTACTCCGGGCAGGCTCCGGTACGCCTGCAACCCACCACTGGTGGGAAGCAACCTGAAGGTTGGGAAATGCTTAGAGGTGTCTCACATTATGAAAAAGAGGAGTTCTCTTTCTGATTTTTTCTTTGATGTCTAATGTTCATGCACTCCTTGGTGAGAGAAGACCTTCTGCCCAAGAACTGAAACTAGTTCACATGAATCAATTAAGAGCAGAGTTCTACCGTGTTTGCAATATTCGGAGCTTATGACAAATGAAAATCTTTTCCTGTACTAAATTCCATGGGCATGCCTAGATGATCAGCGGATGCCTTTAGAACTCCCCCCCCCCAAACTTTGCATCATTACATCAAAACTGTACAATATGTATAGGTGGCTGAGAGGAAGTGTGTATGTTTGTATCAAAAGAAGTTAATTACTTGGCTAGGACATGGGGGGAAATCTGCTAAAAACAGAAAGTCAGTCAGCTACCCCTGCTAAGCTCATTTTGGAAGGAGACAATCAGCACCGTCTGGAAGACCCAAAATGTAGAGGCCTTTTGAACAATGAAGGTGTCTCCCAACATCCATTAAGCATAGAAATACAATCTGCTCAAATATCCTGCCCTGAATAGGTCCACAGGCTGTTGCCTACCTCATTCTGCGATCAATAGCACTCACATTGATTTTTCCAGGGGCTGCATTCCAGTAAAATGCACGTGTGCATAAAAGAGTAAGTCATTTCCCACTTAAAGTTATTTGCTGATACCATGCAAAAATGCAGAGGAAACCAAAATACATCAAAAGGACTTGAGAGAAAGAGAGAAACAATGAATTTGTGTGATACTTTGATGTGTTGTTCATGCCTTATTGCAATTTCCAATACAGGAAAGAACGATCTATAATTTTGGACAACTCACATCCATTAAGCAATCAATCAGTCAGTCATAGATAATTAAACCAAAAAAAACCCCATTCCTATGCCTTATATGGAGAGACTAACTTTGTTGTTTCATCAATTGTTCAACAGATTGAAGGATATGCTAAGATTCTTGTAATAGCTTCATAGGCCAGACGATATGGCACCAATTGTTCTTTCTGCTTAAAACATTCTTTTTTATGGCTATGAATGAGATAAGAGTGTGTGTACAGTATGCTAACGCTGATTTAATATTTTGCATTAGGTTCAACTCAGCATTACAGAATACAGAATAACAGAGTTGAAAGGGACCTTGGAGATCTCCTAGTTCACCAACCAGATCAAGCAGGAGACCCTATATCACTCCAAACAAATGGCTATCCAATTTCTCCTTAAAAACCTCCATTGATGGACCAAACACAACTTCTGGAGGCAAGTTGTTCCAGTGATTAATTGTTCTCACTGTCAGAAAATTTCTTCTTCATTCTAAGTTGGATCTCTTCTTCATAAGTTTCCATCCATTACTTCTTGTCCTTCCCTCAGAAAATAGGTTGACCTACCTCTTCTCTGTGACAGTCCGTAAAGTAGTGGAAGACTGCTATCATGTCAACCCTAATCTGTTTCTTTGTCAAACTAGACATACCCAATTCCTACAACGATTCATCCTATTTTAGCTCCCAGATCTCTAAGAATCTTTGTTGCTCTTATCTAGGATTTGAACATCTTTTTTTATTGTGGCAACCAAAACTGGATGCAGTATTCCAAGTGTGGTCTTACCAAAGCAGTATAAAATAGCATCAACACTACATGTGATCTTGATACTATTGTTCTGTTGATGCAGCTTAAGATTGCATTGTCTTTTTTTTGTCAGATGTGGCACCCTACTTCCTCATAGATATGAGCCACTTAAATAAGTGGTTGTTTACTAGGAATTTTAGTTCCCTCCCAAAGTTACTCCTGTTGAGCCACATACCACCTATTCTATACCTATGCATCTGGTTTTTCTTACCTAAGTGTAAAACCTTACTTTTTTCATCACTGAATTGCATGTTGCTGGGTGGGGCCCAGTGTGCAAGTTTGTCCTTCTGGATCTTGAAACTATCTTCTAACGTGTTGGCTATTTCTTCCCCTGCAAATTTGATGAGTTCCCCTTCTATCCCCTCATGTAAATCATTTATGAAGATATTGAACATTCATTGGACTTACTTGGGCATTCTGTCTATCATCCAGCAAAGATTATTTGGATGCATTAGCTAGTTTTGGTGAACAGATCAAAACGTGCTGATCAAGGCCACCCTGCCCAAGGAGCTGAATTCAAATTCTCAAAAAGGGAGGACCCCTTAGGATGTTAAGCAGTGGTGGGATTTATTTATTTTTACTTCTGGTTCTGTGGGTGTGGCTTGGCTTGGTGGGCGTGGCTTGGTGGGCATGGCAGGGGAAGGTTACTGCAAAATCCCCATTTCCTCCCAATCAGCTGGGACTCAGGAGGCAAAGAATAGATGGGGGCTGGGCCAGTGAGAGGTGGTATTTACCGGTTCTCCGCACGACTCAAAACTTCCGCTACCAGTTCTCCAGAACTGGTCAGAATCTGCTGAATACCACCTCTGATGCTAAGGCATTGGACTAGGCTTGGGGCAATCTAGCTTCATTCTGTCACCAACCAGAATGGAAAATTATAGAGTGACTTGTTCTCTCTGACCAACACAACTCACAGGAACTCAAAAGAAAAATTGAAGGATAAATTCTGGATAGTTTCTGAAATCCAGAGAGGATGTAAACCTAGCAAAATCCCTGGCACATACAAAAACTTACTTTGCACATTGTTAGATCAGATAGAGAGTGTGCTCAGCTGAGAGAAAGAGGACCAAAGGCAGCTTCTCTGTTCTGCCATGAACAATATTAGTGTTAGCCATAGTGACTAGTGGGAAGTTGGCATGGGAGAAGCCAGTTGAGAAGTGGGCATTGGAATAGGCACTCCTGTGTTCAAGAATGTTTGGTCAATCTCAAACATGTTTGGATCAGTACTAAAAGATCCCACTTCTACTCCTGTGTGGTAAATCTTGGGCTCAATTTATGTTGTGGCCCACCAGTGGCCAGCAGAGCTGACAACAGATTCGGACAGTGAGGAGTTTGGGGGTAAACATGGACCAGTCCTGGAGTCTGGGGAAAGCTCTGACAAGTGCTCTGCATTGGAGGCAGAGATAGGGCCAGGGTCATCTGACAGTTATCAGCTGCCTTCAGAGTCAAACATCAGTGAGGCAGACAAACAGCTGGAGCATGTTCCCAGTGTGCGCATGCACAGAGTTGCCAAATGAAGGGAACAGCTAAGGAACAAGAGTCGACTTGGGAGTAAAGCTACAGGTGGATGATGAATAGCCCCTCCCATAGGGAATAAAAGAGGAACGAAAGGGGAGGGGTGTTTGCAGGAGACAATTAGTTCATTCCTGCATTCTTGCCAAGTATTGTGACGTCTGAAAGATATCAGCCTGGCCACTCTCCAAGCCTGATTAATTATGACCTATCTTGAAAGACTGTGGGCCAGGACTTGGCTGGAGAGGAATTCACTGTAAATTAAATAAAAGGAGTTTATCGGAACAAGGACTCAGCTTCGTGCTGTTGGGGAAGCCTAGGTCAGAGCAATTTACTAGATTGCAATTTTGTGCATATGTCTTTACTTGGGAGATTTATGTTATATATGAATATTAAAGAAGCAAATATTAGCATTTCCAGTTTATAGTTAAAGCCCCTATACAGTGTTGTGGCCCAGCAGGAGCCGTTGCAGCTGCCACCAGACTCCGAGAGTGAGGGTCCCTATGAGTCGGCTCAAGAGGAGGTGGAGGACCGTGGACAGGGTTCCGACTCTGAGCAGGGATCGGAGAGTCTGGTCGGCCACCAGGAAGCACCTGAGGCATGGAGCAGTGGTGAGAGCCAGAGGAGGGGGGCTCCCGATGCCATGCCTTGGAGCAGTGGGGAGGAGTCACGAGACAGTGAGTCTGAGCTGAACAGGGAGTTCCTGGACGCGCGTTATCGCCGCGCCCATAGACGCAAGGAGCGTGGGCGTAATTATCGGCGGTAAGGGCTCTCAGCTGTTGATCAGGAGACTCCTCTCCAGGCTATAAAAGGGTTGACTGTGCATACACCCTTTGCAGCAGTCAACAAAGGACTCCTGCAAAAGTCTTGGTTTTGAAACATAGCCAGCTGGATAGCTGCTTTCGTGTCTTGTCATTGTGAGCTTTGTCGTGGTGGTTTACTGCCACGGAACTGTCTGTCTGTTTGTAAAATAAACCCTGTTCCCTTGTATTGTTCCGGAGCGTGTTCTGTGTGGATGAAGGAGGAAGGGGGGGGGGGGGTTTCAGAACAATACAGTATAAACTTATTTTGTGGAATATGTAGGCTTTGGTTTTTTTTAGGGACATAATATATCTTGGCACTTTTTTTTCATAATCGAAAGCATAAATGAAGAAGTATCATGGCTCTTTATCAACTGTTGATTGTACTGGAAATAAAATGAATCAGAGTCTATAGTTGAGACTTCCTGGGGAAATTCAGCCCAGTTACGAACCACTAATTTCCTTCGCTATTAGGGAGTAATAACATATAGCAATCCCCTTTAAAGCTAAAGGCGAATGTTTTGCCTTGAGCCATGCTAACTACCCATATTTTTTTAATTTAAAGAAAGATTTAAATCATAAGGGCAGATAGAATAAGGGTTAGGGTTACATGACAGACATCAAAAGAGACTTATGCAGGCGTATCATTGTGCGCCTTTGAAAAAAGTGGTATCTCTCATTATGAAGAAGGTTCTCCGTTATTTTATTATAATTTTTTTAAAGCTTTGTGTGTTTCCTTGAAATCTAACCAGCTAAAACCCCAGTCTCTTGTATCAAACAATTCCACCTAATAGGATTCAGAAAGAATAACTTCCCAACTCCACCCTGAGTGAGATGTCCTGACTCTGTTAGGCTTTTTTATAAGGCATGGAAGACCTAGTTCTCTTCCCCACCTCCCACCCCCACCCCCACGCAATAGGCCAGGATGATTGCAGAGCTGTTCTTTGGTGAGGTATGGTTTTTATAACATCCTGGAGGTGATCTCTGGTTTTAATTTTTTTAAAAAAGATTTATGGTTGTTGTTAATGGATTGTTAGCCACCCAGAGTTGCGTGGCAAGTGATCAGCCCTATCAGCTGAATAAATAAATAGAGAGATAAGATCAGGGCTTGGAAGTGAATGAGGGAGGAGCCCATCCTTCACCTGTACAGGTACCAGAGAAAGGGTTATGATCTGGGTTTGAAGTCTCAGCCTTTCTGAAATCCCCTCCTTTCAATCCCAAAGGTGCTTCCCCCCCCGCCCCAAAAGGCAACTGGACTTCTTGGTTTTTTTCCCCTTGAAAACATTTTGCTTCTCATCCGAGAAGCTTCTTCACTTCCGGCTGAATGGTGGGGAATGGAAGGATTTATATTCCTTAGCATTCATCTAGTCATTAGCACTCTGGAGGTTGGTTGCTGACTCCCTGAGAGTCTTTGATGTCGGTTGCATGTTTACCTGTACTCTCAGGGCCTCCTGAATCGGAGTGCAAATAGGCGTGGAACAGAGGTGGGTTGCTCCTGGTTCAGCCCGATGCAGCCGAACCAGCAGTGGTGGCAGCAGGAGGCTCCGCCCACCCGCCTGGATGCTTCTGCTCATGCGCAGAAGCGTTGTGCATGTGCAAAAGTGTTGCGTGCGCAAGTGCGCATGTGAGCACAAGCGAACCAGGAGTAAACCGGTTAGCAACCCACAGCTGGCGTGGAACCTTCTTGGGACTGCTGAAAGGACAGTGTTGTAGACAGGTGATAGGTAGCATCATATCCCTCCCCCTCTGTTGAGAGAGGACCAGGAGTGGTATTCACTTACCTTCCCTCCTGGTTCACAAATGTGAGTGCGTGCATGAGCTCTGCCTTACGTGCATGTGCTTTGCCTTTAAAAAGGGCCTAAATGGGATGCTGTAGAGCTGGGAGGGGTGGGCAGGGCCAACCGTGATTTCCACTACCGGTTCAGGCGAACTGGTCAGAACCAGCAGAATACCATTTCTGGAGAGGACTAGTCAATTCTAATAGAGATGGCCCCTTTGACTCCTCTTTTAAACCAATGGAGACCAGCTGAGACTACAGATAAACCCCCAAGTGGCCCCAACGAGGCCATTAAGGAATATAAATATGAATCCTTCCATTCCCCACCATTCAGCCGGAACTAAAGAAGCTTCTTGGATGAGAAGTGGAATGTTTACAAGAAGTGGGGGAGGGGGGGAGACCAAGAAAGCCCAGTTGCGTTTTGAAAAGCACCTTTGGGACAAACATGGATAATTGAGAATCTCCATAGGCTTCCTTTCCATCCCTCTTCAAAGAACATCATCACAGACAGAGGCCTCTTTTGACCTTCATGGGATCATTAAGTACTCCAGTAACGACCGAGAGAGATGGTGACATCCAGACCCAAGAGGTGTTTGCATAAGAAGAAACAGTACCTGAACAGTACCTTTCATGGCAGGCGCAGTGTAGACACTCTGCTTCCTCTGTTTAGGGGAGACATTCTGTGACTGTCAATGAAACGAATGACCTTTTAGTGCAATCAAGAGCTAACGATAAAGGTATCACATGCCAGATTACAGGGAGGGAGCTTCTATAGCAGTGATGGCTAACCTTTTCGGCACCAAGTGCCCAAAGCGTGCACGAATGTGCACATCCATAATGCAATGCGCGCGCAGCCCCCCTGCACCCCCTACCCCCATGCATGCATGCACAACCTCTGCCCCATGTATGTCTGTGTGACCTTCATGTATGCGCGGGAGAAACCAAAAAAACTGTTGGTTAGCAGGGAGGCACACGCGCATGCGCAGTGGAGCTGAGTTGGGGCGGTGGCTCACATGCCCGTAGAGAGGGCTCTGCGTGTCACCTGTGGCCCGCCTACCATGGGTTCACCATCACGGTTCTATAGGCTCTTTTCTCAACGCAGGTCCATACTGAGTGTAATGGTATAAGAGAAAGACCTTCAGAGGTAGATCAAAGAATTGCTTCCTAGGGAATGATCAGATAAAAGGGAACACAGCCCAAAGCTTTATAATGGGTGGAAAGAGAAGCTCATGAGGGACCTTCCTTAGCTTCTCAGCCTGTGAAGGAGACGGCATTTTTAAACTAGTTAGTCTTCCCAGGCAGATTGTAAGAGGAAACATCTCCAAATGATCTAATTCTACTTTATTGTAAGACTATATTAACCAAATCTTGAAAGTCTGAAAGTGCAAATGTTCTGCCATCTCTTTTGCAGTCTGAGAAGCTAGGGAAGGTCCCTCACATGAGCCTCATTTTCCACCCATTATGCAGCAGTGGGCTATGGTCTCTTACCATTTTTTTGCATTTCTTTTGCCTCTTCTCTGAAGGTCTTTCTCCTATACCTGTGATGGTGAACCTATGGCACGCATGCCTGAAGTGGCACACGGATCCATGTTGCCTGGCACGCACGCCATTGCCCATTCCTCTTCCAGGTTTCTGGCATGCCACTTCGCACATGACGATCAGCTGGCCTTTGTGTGTCCAGCAGTGCTGGAAATGGAAGAGCTGGTCTTCCATTGAGCATGCATGCCGGCTAGCTGATCGGAGCGTGCGCATGCGCAGCAGTAACTGCAAGACTTGCTGACCAGCAAGTGCATGCCCCCTGGGCAGCTCCTCTTCCAGGATGTGGCCTAGACACATGCGCGTGAAGTATTCCCTTTTCAACATTCGGTGCCATTTGCACGCGCTCCCGTTTCGGCACTCAGTGCCAAAAAGGTTGACCATCACTATCCTACATCATTACACTGGGGAAGCCTCTTTGTTTTGGCTTTGAAGCATCCTCTTGACCTGGTCTGCTGCAGTAGTTGCACCGCAATATTTCTGCCTTGCAGTTTGAAGCAACCTAATCCATTCCTTATTTGTCTTTGAGAATTTTCAAAAAAGAAATCTATATAACTATTTTAGGGGAAGGCCGACTTCTTTATTCCCCTCTCCATTTGGGGGGGAGGGCTACACAATCAGATTGTAAAAAGAAAACCAGATGGAAACTGGTGGCATCTTTTCCAACTAACAATTTTTATTAAAAGGAATCCGTTTCATGAGCTACAATTCACATTTCATCAGATGCCACCATGTATTAATAGAGCCCTCCTCCAAAGGTGTCTACCACCTGGCTGTATTGCTCTTTTTTTGGCTTTGTTCCCCAAATCTAGAAGTTAGCATCAGATTTTTAAAGCTGCCCAGAGTTGCTCAACTAACAAATAAAGAAATACTGCTGGGTTCAGCTAATGGCATTTCGGCAAGGTGAAATAATCAATCCGCATATTGCTTCTTTAAAGAATCTCAACCATGCCCCAATTTGTTGTGTATATTTTAAGCATATCCCTTTGAATCAAGGAAGATTCAGCAGCTCTATAAGCTGCTCTGTGAAATGTAAAATGGCTCATAATATTTTATGTTAATGGATGGAAAGATGCTTTGTATGAATAAATTATTGGATGCATTCAGAGAGTGCTAACCATATTCATTGTGCGATAGGAGGTTGATTGCCATGATTTATTGCTTTTAAATGTTTGTACCTAAATTTTGGGGAAAAAAGAATCGATAAAACTTTCTTGCTATTAAAAGTAACACAGTAAAAAATTAACTTGGCCTGGACCATACTGTATAGAGGACAGAAAAATGGGAGAAACCCATTTCATAACTGACATTATATTGTCTGGATAATTATTTTTCTTTCCTCTATTTCAGTGATGGTGAACCTTTTCTGCACCAAGCGCCCATACTGGAACGTGTGCACATGCGCGCATGCGCTGGAGTGCCAGAAACCTGATAACCAGCTGGCCGGCAGGTGCATGAGCACTGGCCGGCTGGTCTTTGGGTTTCCGATGCTCGGGTGCGCATGAAGAGCAGCTGGCTGGTGCTCATTCAGAAGACCAGCTGGCGATGGCGCATGTGCCCACAGAGAAGGCTCTGTGTGCCAACTCTGGCATGCATGCCGTAGGTTCGCCATCACGGTTCTATTTTCTATAATATTTTTTTTCAATTTTCAAAATTCAGAGGCAAGCATGAATCCTTGTATAATTAAAACAGCATTAATGATACACAAATGGAAGATGTTAATCAACTTGGTGGAAGATTTGTTAGTTAAGAAGTACATTAAACAGGGATGGATGTCATCCAGACTGTCCAATGAGGATTGCACATGTAGTACTGATGATGGAGGAGGGAGAAAATAGAGGAATAGAATGAAATATCCTGGAAAGTGGGCAAAATGGCTAGAAAATTGAACAGGCCACGGCAACTATTTTACAGCCCCCATCTTTTTACAGCATAATAGCAATAATAATTTATGATTTAATTTTCGGCAAATGTACAGTATATCATGTGTACTAAATCTTTTTATTTTTATTTATATTGCGGGCCTAATTCGCAAAAGAGAGCTCGGGACTGTATGGGTTGAAAACATGTGGAAGAGGCCTTCATCCTGCCATAGGTAGACAATGCCTAAAATGATGACGATGATTTATTTATTTTTAATAATTATTGGAAGGATACAGCCTTTCGGGGATTAGAAAATGTTTTTCATATCTAACTGATTTAAGATCTTTTTTTCCCCCTGAAAAAAGTTTCATAATTTCAAATTAATTTTGAAGTCATGTTTACAGATAATCATTGGGTGTCAACAAAGAGATACAGAAAAATCAAAATCTTTGCTGCTATCTAGTGGCTGTCTACATTTTTGCATCTCAAATGTGGTAACCCTAAGATGGGTGTCAGAATGAGCCTATGCCTCTGATCTCAGTTCAAATATCTGGGTCTGTAGAAACAAAGATTTTTCTGGCACTCTCACCCGCCTTTAATAAATTGATCAAATTAAGCCAAAGCCGAATCAGTCATGCAAAGACCATAGAGGGCAACATTATTAAGAAAATATTGTAGGATCAGAAGGCTGACTTTAATAAATGACATTTATTAATAATAAATAAGTGATTTAATAAATGCCATTGAGCTGACTGTGTCTTCTACCCCCTGTATATCCCAACAGACAATTTAAGAATTAATATCTCTGCTGCGGTACAAGAAGGAAAGAAATAAGACATTTCTGAATGGTTGTCAGACAATGCAACAGTAATTTATTTTTTAAATTGCAATTAACTTACTTCATCTTGGGAGTTGTTGTTCATTCTCTTCTCATCTATTTCTGCAGAATACAAAAGCACAAATTAGAAGAAGAATTATATAATAACATCAAGACACCATAAATCTATTCTAAAGTTGGTCTCTGGTGAATCCAATAAATTTTACTTTCAGGACAATAGGTGCAGAAGCACAATTCAAAGAATGCAGCTAAAAGTCCAATCTAAGCAACTGTGATGTACTGTTCCATTCATGCTTTCTTGGAAGCAATCCCTGTGTTTTTTCTGAGAAAATATTATGTTGTCAGGTTACATTAAATTGGCTTCCTTATTACACTGTAATACTTATGATGGGCTGGAGCATACAATTATTGTCAGGGTTCGATACAAAGGGGGAAAAGATTGAGTTCTGAGGTAAAATTTTGCAGCCATTTATATTCTCATTATGAACCCCAATTTTTATTATGAACCCCAATGTAAATTGGAGTTCATAATGCTTTGATTAAACATTGTGCCTGGGGATATAAGTAGTTTTTTTCTTTTTCCTTTCTTCTTTTATTACTAAGAAAAGCATCCTTCAATTGGTAAAAACACTGCTAGACTGTCTGTCATGTAAGGCGTTGCAAGAATCCGGGGTCCATGAAGAGTTTCATTTCACTGTGGAAAAGCTAAACAGAGATCAACACAATACAATTCTCTTTCTCTCACACACACACACAAAGTCTCGGTTTAAAATTCATATTCTGTACCCATTTAAGGAATAGAAGCCATTCAACTCAAGTAGGTATAACTTAAAAATCTATCTTGACTTCCAATCCCATTTTGATTCCATTAATTCCATAAGCCTACGTCTGTTTTTAGCAAGATCTTGTACTTTTATTCGTCATTTGACTTACGAGACATTTCCTGTGTCAGTGTCTCTTCAGGCATTTGACTCTGTTTTTCCACAAGGCGTCTTTTTACAGTGAGAAACTGTAAAGTGGTTCAGAATTCAGAATTTTTATTTTCACTTTATTTACATCTTTCTTCAGTGTGTCAAACATCTTTCACCGCCAAAAACCTCGTGATGTTTTATTTTTCAAAACAAACAGGCAAACAAACAAATGGTGTGTTGTTCCTCAAGGCACAGAAATAGTTCATTATGGTTCATGAAAATAAACTTCCATTTTTGGAGAGTGAAAAAAGATTTCGAACAGATGGTCCAATTTATGCTAATGTTTGCATAAGAGATGAGTATGAGATTAATTATTATTACCTGTGAAACTGAACTGGTTTTGCTATCTTTTTTTTAAAAGGGGGATAAAACTAGCAAGTTATTTAAAGTGAAATACAAGTAGTCCTCAACTTATGACCACAGTTGAGTCCAAAATGTATGTTGTTAAGTGAGAAATTTGTTAAGTGAGTTTTGTCCCATTTTATACTACTAGAAGGGGTATTTGCCAGTTCTCCGAACTACTCAAAATTTCTGCTACCAGTTCGCCAGAACCGGTCAGAACTGGATGAATACCACCTCTGATTTGCAGGTGGTATTCTTCACTCATTCATCTTTTGTTGGCACTGATAGATTATGTATTACCAAACCCTTAATGCATAAATTGTTGTTTGGTTAAATTGCTTTGTTTTGGTGCCTTTGAGTCAGTATTGACTCCTGGTGACTATGCTCCTGGTGGTATTTTCAGAATTGGTTTGCCAATACCTCCTTCCTAGGGTGACTGGCCCAAAGTCACCCAGCCAGCTCAGTGCCTAAAGTAGGACTAGAATTCAGAGTCTCTTAGTTTCTACACTGGTGCCTTTAATCATTGGATCAAATTGGTTGTCAAAAAGATATTTGTAAAAGACACCATTGGCTTCATTTTTACAACCTAAAGCGACTGAAGAAAGCTCAAAGGAACTATCAGTTGAGCAAATGTTTCAAACTCTCTTAAAGGGACAGGACGAATTGAAAAAACATCTGGCAGACTTAAATGATCAGCTCAGAGAAACACAACAACAAACAACACAAAATAAACAGAGAATAGGGGTGCTGGAGGAGGGCGCGACTGGGCTGAGGGAAGAGTTTAAGGTAATCCAGAAGGGGAATGTAGAATTTGAAAACCATATGATATAGGTGGAATTTGAGAGAATGTCTTTTTTTCTTAGATTCCAAAACTTGCCAGAAACAGAGAATGAAGATCTCAAGGAGATTATGACCACAATTTTAGCAGAATATATTAAAAGAAACAAACAACAGCTATGGTGGGATATTGATTTGATCTATAGGATTAATTCAGTATACGCTAGAACACACAATGTGCCAAGGGAAGTACATGTTAAATTTCTTAGAAAGACCACAAGAGATGAGGTTTTAGGAGCTCAAAGGGTGGGACCACTAAAATATAAAGACAAAGAAATAACCATTCTTAAACAGATTCCAAAGAAAGAAAGAGATAAGAGGAAGAAATACTCCTCTTTAGCAAAGAAATTATATAACAATGGAATTTGGTTTAAATGGTTGTTTTCCAGAAGGAATGCTAATTTTCTGGGAGGGCAGTAGAATTAGAATTAACACAGTTGCGGAGGCGGAGGCCTTTATTAAAAAAAATAGTGCCCTCCTAGATCAAACAGGGGACAGTACACAAGATGTGAAGGAGGGAGGGGCCGCGGCTCTGCCAGCAGACAGGGGGGAGGACACAACACTTAGAAGACAGATCACAAAAATGAGTTGAAACATTTTTGCAATTGTTGTTATAATGTAACTCTCGGAAGTGATACAAAAGATGATTGAATATATTGATGATTGAATGTAAAAACAAAAAGCTGCCAATGTTTATTCAAATTTTGATGTTTTTTCTTTTCTTTTTGGTTAAAGTTGTGAGATTCAGGGGGATTTCTACCTCCTGCATGATGTAGCTGTCAAAATTTTTCTACACCTATTTACCTTTTCCCCTAAAACATTTGTAAAAAACCAATAAAAAATGTTACAATTAAAAAAAGATATTTGTAAAAGAATCTTAAGTTGAAAAATGTCAGGGATCGATTCTGGTTAGAAGGAAAAGGCATCTTATGTTGGTTGTGACTGCCAAAACACACAGAGGCTGTCTAACCTTGATGAATAACACACGTGCCAACTTTCAACTTTGGCCACCATTGAACCTGTTGAATTATCTGTCAACCGAGATGAAGAGCCTTCCCATCCTTGCATCTAGTGACAGCATGGATATGCTTTGGCAACATCTGTTTTATGCCATGTCCCCTGACTCTATTTTCAACTTGTCCTCAAGCCATCTGAAAAGCAGCTTCAAAGTATTTTCTCTTCAAAGCAGCTAATAGGTTGCAACAGTTTTATCATGGGTTCAATGCAACATTCTTCACCCAGCATTTTGTCAGGGTGGCAGTCAGCTGGTGGCATCAGAGAGAGAGAGAGAGACATTTTCTGAAAAATCTAGTCCAGTTTATATTTAAAAGAGTTTAAAGAATAACTTGACTCATTTAAAAAAGGGGGAAAAACACAGTTAAACAGAAATGTAAATGAACAAGTGGGTAAGTATTTATGTTCCTGATATGGATCTCTGTTGTTTCAGTTTTCGTGGTGAAGGCAGCAGGGAATAACATCACTTAATGGCTATTATCTCCTGCAAAGGCTTGTAAAGATAAAGAAATTATGTCAATTATAAAATGACAAATAGAAGTTGCTCTGCTTTGAGGATTAATAAATCAGCCCCTGGCTAATTAAATTAACAAAGCCAGCAAAGTGGAGGGAGAGAAGAATGAATGTGGAGATTTTAAGTTCTTTTTGAGATGTGAGAACCATAACTTCTCTTTCATGGAATGAACTGTCTCCAAAATTGCCACTGGCATTGCATCCTTTCTACCTTCAGCTTGGGATGTTAATTTCTGTGAAATCAAACCAGGGCTTCAAAATGAATCCTTTGACAAATTAAATCTAGCAATGGCAAGGAAAGCAGAAAAATATTTTTCTCACATGCAACATCTAATAAAATCTAATCCAATTTTCAGCAAAGAATACTGTCACTGTAATAGTAAGACTATAGTAAATGATTTTCTGTTCTATCTTCTGGTAGAAGATAGAACTGCATTACATTAGGAAGAGTTCCTGATTCTTTGTCATTTCTCACCAAGAGAAAGAAAATGATTTTTTCTACCTAAAGCGAGGTCGCTAGAATTAAGAAAGCTTGGAATCAGAATTAAAAATGTGTGAAATTATTGTAAGCCAATTCTATGCCAAGAATGTACAGAGAGGCATGCTTTGATTTATTATGAAGCACAAATATTTGGATAGTAGCATTCACGGAGGTACAGCAGTACTCAAAAAACAATCAGGTGAATTGGGAAGAAAAGACAAAAGAAGCAGGTAGAGTTGGATTGAGATTATTTTTTAAATCCTTGGAGTGCACAAGAACACAGATCCTTCCATGCCCTTCATCCACTTCTAGCCTTTGCTGGTCAGTATTGCTTTCTGAGGGCATGTGCTGAGGAAACAGCAAAGGTGAAATATTAGGTCTTATCCTGCCATAAATTGGTCATGTGTGCCATCCACCATTTTGGTGAGGTAACAGATCCCTCACATCCTGGACATCAATTGTTTCAACTTCTCCCCTCAAAATACACTATAGGGCACTGCACACCAGAACAACTAGACACTAGAACAGTTTTTTCCAGAATGCCATCACTCTGCTAAACAACTAATTCCCACAACACTGTCAAATTATCTACTAAGACTGTATTACTATTATTATTCTCTTCCTTCCTAGTACCTATCTCTTTCCTAGTATCTATCTCTTTCCACTTATGACTATAACCATGTTCCTTCTATCTTTAAAATTTATATTGTTTTATTTGTTTCCTAGTATAATTTGATTGCTTATTAGTAACCTATGACTATCACTAAGTGTATCTTATGATTCTTGATGAATGTATTCTATTTTATTTTTCTTTATGTACACTCAGAATATACACACCAAAGACAAATTCCTTGTGTGTCCAATCACACTTGGGCAATAAAGAATCCTATTCTTTCTAAAGTTGAGAAAGATTGAAGGCGAAAGGAGGAGGGGAAAGGCAGAGGATGAGGTGAAAGATACTGGCATGAACAGCGCTGGAGAGAACAACAACAAAATAACAACAAAATAACAATGAGGAGGAGAGCTTCCGGTGATGGCGGTCGCCTCCTGAGCTCCGGAGAACGCAGCAGAGTTCCCCGATGGATTAGGGCTGCTGCCGGGCCTCATGCCATCCGAGGCCCGAGGGATGGATAGCCTGTCCACCCTGGCTTGTTTTGAGGCCATTTTGGGCTGCCAGGGTGGTCGGAGGAGTTCGGAGTCTGGCGGAGAGCGCGGAGAGCGCTGAAATGGAAACAGAAGGAAGGCTGTTTGGAGCGAGGAGAAAGCGGAGCTGCAATGGTGGCTACAGTGAGAACAGTAACACGGAGCGGAATAGCAGCACGGAGCGGACTGCGGGTTGCCCCAGGACGAATGGGCAAGGTGAAAGATACTGGCATGAACAGCGCTGGAGAGAACAACAACAAAATAACAACAAAATAACAACAACCAAAAAAGGTCAGATGGGTGTGAGGCTTGAGGCGCAAGAGATTTGCAAGAGATTTGCATTGCTGCTGGCAACTAACCTAAGACCGGGGGGGGGAGAATAAGGAGAACAAGATATGGCTAGGAGTTGGTGAGTTAGCCGGGAGAGACCAACTAGAGGTGGCTATGGCGGCGGGTGAGGGAAAGGAAGGCCGCCATTGCCTGGACTTCTGCTGTTTTTTCCATCATACCCTGGCTGCTCCCAACGCCCCTATGCCCCCCCCCCCAGGCCTTGTCAACGCCAGCAGGGGACACCAAACTCTAACTGTAAGTCTCTGTGGACCTCTAGGAAGGAACCACCCTGAACCAGCGTGAATAATCTCCCACGTTTGGGTCACTCTGCCATGGAACATCCTGAACATCTTGAACAATCTCTCACCTTGTGGTCACCTTCGTCCTTTTATGCAATTTTATGTAATTGGGGGTATTCGATCATTCCCACCCCCTTCTTCTCTATCTAAATATCTTAACATCTCCTTTCTCCCTCTAAGACCCCGACTCATTAACCATCAACTTTTATGAACTTTTACCAACTTTCTATCAACCTTTATTAGCATCCTGATTCCATTGGACTTTTAACGAACTATTTATTCGAGGTTGGACCTGCTCCGCCTGCGGGAGGCCCCGCTCTCGCAGGTATGGCCCTTGGCTCTCTCAAGGGCCTGCCTTGATGACGGGTTTGTGAACCCCGAGAGGTGGAAGAAACGGAGGCTGAGGGGCTTTTTATCCAGAAGTTTTTTATTGTTATTAAGGGGTTCCAGGGAGGGGGGGTGTGATAACCAGGCCGGGAGAGGCGCCAGTGCCAGACGGACAGGTGAGTCCGGGAAGGAAGTGAGCGGAGCGGGGGGGGAGAGGGAACAAGTGATTCCAATAGAGGGTTGTTTGATTACAACGGTCGCGGGGAGGGGGGGATGCGAGGACAAGAGAAGATTACAAGGTCGGTTGGGAGACCATGGTTGTTGGCTATGCCCGGTCGTTTGCACCAACCCCCGCAACCTAGGTGGCCAGGAACTACAGAGCCCAGGCCTACGGCTGATGCTTTGCAATGCAAGGTCCGTAACCAACAAGGCCCCCCTCATTAATGAGTTGATCTCTGAGGGGGAGCTAGACCTTGCAAGGATAACGGAAACCTGGTTGGGCCACGAGGGTGGTTTACCCCTCGTGGAAATGTGCCCACCAGGTTTCCGTGCATTCCATCAGCCTCGGGCCCTGGGTAAGGGTGGTGGGGTGGCGGTAGTTATACGGGAAGGTCTAGAGCCGAGGGAGTTCACTGTTCCTCAGATATCCGGGTGTGAGTCCCTTGGTGTGAAATGGGGCCCAGGGAGGCAGTTGGGTTTGCTGATTGTATACTTGGCTCCTCGCTATACATCAGCAGCCCTGCCCGAGCTCCTCGAGCTGATCTCGGAGACGGCGGTTGAGATCCCCAGGCTTGTGGTTATGGGGGATTTCAACCTGCCGTCGACGGGAGCAGCATCTGAGGTAGCTCGGGAGTTCATGGCTTCCATGACAGCCATGGCCTGACCCAGTTAATTCAGGGCCCCACACACGAAGGAGGCCACACATTGGACCTTGTTTTTGTATCTGAGCAGTGGACGAGTGATCTGGGTAGAGGGGATTTTACTGTTACACCCCTGTCATGGTCAGATCACTCATGTCTCCGGCTTGACTTCCCTGGCGCTACCCCCCACCGCGAGGAGGCGGGACCAGACGGTCCACGCTGGTACCGCCCCAAGCACCTGATGGAGCCGGATAGGTTCCAGACGGAGCTTGGGCCATTACCTGTAGCCCTGACCCGCGCTCGGTCGGAGGACCTAGCGGCCGCCTGGAATAGGGCGGCGGCTGGGGCCTTGGACCGGGTTGCGCCTTTGCGACCTCTCCTGCAGCAGCGACCCACCCAGGCTCCTTGGTATACCGAGGAGCTGAGGGTGATGAAGCGCCACAGGAGACGTCTAGAGAGCAGGTGGAGGTCCTCACCCTCCGAATCTGATCGAACACAGGTAAGATCCTACTTGCGGACCTACCTTGTGGCATTAAGGGTGGCCAAATGTAGATATTGCGCCACCCTTATTGCGTCCGCAGATAACCGCCCTGCCGCCCTGTTTAGGGTGACCCGCTCCCTCTTGTCACAGAGGACACAGGGGGTACCCTTACAGGGCAGAGCAGAGGAATTTGGGGAATATCTGCAGGACAAAGTCGCTCAGATCCGGAGCGGATGGGCCCCACTCAGTGGACCAGACGGGCCGCCAACAGCGAGTCTTGTGAGACCATCCTGGGAGGAGTTTGATTCTGTTGCCCCCGAGGATTTAGATAGGTTGCGTGGATGGCTGCGACCCACCACATGTTTAATGGACCCGTGTCCCTCCTGGTTGGTACTGGCATCTTGGGAGGTGACCCGAGGCTGGCTTCTGGGCCTGGTGAATGCCTCATTGGGTGAGGGATCCTTACCAACCGCCTTGAAAGAGGCGGTGGTGAGGCCCTTGCTTAAGAGGCTTTCACTCGACCCAATGGAGCTAGCTAATTATCGTCCAGTCTCCAACCTTCCGTTTCTAGTGAAGGTTGTAGAGAATGTGGTGGCGCAGCAGTTTCCACGACACCTTGACGAATCCGAGTATCTAGACTCACGCCAGTCCGGCTTCCGACCCGGGCACAGCACAGAGACAGCCTTGGTCGCGTTGGTTGATGATCTCTGGAGGGCCAGAGATAGAGGTTGTTCCTCTATCCTGGTCCTATTAGACCTCTCGGCGGCTTTTGATACCATCGACCATGGTATCCTATTGCGCCAGTTGGAGGGGATAGGAGTCGGAGGTACCGTTTTGCGGTGGTTTGGCTCCTACCTCTCCGACCGGAGGCAATGTGTGTTGACAGGGGGACAGAGGTCGACCCCGAGGCCACTCACTTGTGGAGTGCCACAGGGGTCAGTCCTCTCGCCTCTCCTGTTCAACACATATGTGAAGCCGCTGGGTGAGATCATCCGTGGTTTTGGGGTTGAGTATAACCTCTACGCTGATGATACTCAGCTGTATATTTCAACTCCAAACCACCCCAACGAAGCTGTCGAAGTGATGTCCCGGTGTTTGGAGGCCGTCGGGGTCTGGATGGGGGACAACAGACTTTTAAACTCAACCCCTCCAAGACTGAGTGGCTGTGGCTACCGGCACCTCGGTTCAGCCAGCTGATCCCATCGCTGGCCATAGGGGGCGAACAATTGCCCCCTGTGGAACGGGCGCGCAATTTGGGCATCCTCCTTGATGCCCGGCTGTCAATGGATGACCATGTGGCAGCCGTGGCAAGGGGGGCGTTCCACCAGGTTCGCCTGGTGCGCCAATTGCGCCCCCTACTGGACCGGGATGCCCTACGCATGGTCACTCATGTGCTGGTGACGTCCCGCCTGGATTACTGCAACGCTCTCTACATGGGGCTGCCCTTGGGACGCGCCCGGAGACTGCAGTTAGTTCAGAACGCAGCCGCGCGGGCTGTGATGGGGAGTACGAGGTACTCCCACGTAACACCTCTCCTGCGCGAGCTGCACTGGCTGCCTGTGGTTTTCCGGGTGCGTTTCAAGGTGCTGATTACCATCTTTAAAGCGCTCCATGGCACGGGACCTAGTTACTTGCGGGATCGCATCCTCCCACATACATCCCTGCGGCCAATACGCTCACACAGGGAGGGACTTCTCCTGGTGCCGTCCACTAGGCAATGCCAGTGGGCGACACCGAGGAGTAGGGCCTTCTCTGTGATGGGCCCAACCCTCTGGAATGACCTTCCCCCCGACATTAGAACCACTTCTGACCTCCGCTCCTTCCGGCAAAAACTGAAGACCCACCTGTTCCGACTAGCAGGCCTGGCATAATTCAACTGTCCCTCCTGGCAAATGTATTATATCTGGTTATTTTAGGGGTTTTTTAATTTACTGTATTTGTTTTTAGGGGTTTGAATTTATTTTATATCTGCTTTGTACAGTTCTTTTAACTACATTTTAACCTCCTCCATGTCAATTGTCAACTGTACATATTTAATTTAATCTGATTGTATCCTGTTATATTTTGTATGAACTGTACACCGCCCCGAGTCCCTTGCGGGAGAGGGGGCGGTCTAGAAGCATTAAATATTATTATTATTATTATTATTATTATTATTATTATTATTATTATTATTATTATTATTATTATTATTATTATTATTATTATTGTTAGATAGTGTCATCAGTACAATGAACATGAATTTAGGCAACTCAGGAAATAGTGGAAGACGGGGAGCCTGGCGTGCTGTGGTTCATGAGGTTGTGAAGAAGTGGCTACAGTGGTGGGATTCAGTCAGTTCACACCTATTCGGGAGAACCAGTTGTTAACTTTCTAAGCAGCTCAGAGAACCGGTTGTTGGAAGAAATCTTATTTTGTTTTTTTTCCCACATTACAGGGCTAATCCTGAAAGGAAGGCAGGAAGGAAACATTCTGCTGTTGTTTCCAGCCTAATCTTTATTGCCCTGCCTACTGAAACTGCCTCTCTGGTTAACCCTTTTTACATTGCAACAGCTAAGGCGAAGAGCCCATCAACATGAGTGATGTTGAATTGGCCACACCCATCCAGTCACATTACCACTGAGCCACACCCACCCAGCTAGTCATTAAGGCAGAGAACCAGTTGTTAAATTATTTGAATCTCACCACTGACTGGCCCAACTTAACAACTAAACAACATTTTATTACACATATATTTCCCTTACATGCAAACCAAGGGTCATCCTTTGAGAAGAATAATGTTCATTTATACATAAATGAAAGAAAAAGGAATAGAATAAGGTCCTTCTTGAGTTTTTACAATGGTGGAATGTATTCATATGGATCTTGGAAAGGAAAAGCCATCTGTCCATTTTAACTGCCTTTCTGATGGAGGTTGTGAAGTCATGAACAGCCTGAGAGATCTTTCAGAAATGTTTAAAAAATAAGGTTATCATCCCTAGCCAACACAGCTGTCCCAAACCGAGAACAATAAGAATCCCCTTGTTTCAAAAAATCAAATTGACTTGCTAATGATTGCATTAGCAACAACAGTTTCGTTGTCGAAGTTGTTGGTGGTCTGCATATTTATAATTGTAATATAATTTTTATTTGCATATTTCTGTGCCCTTTACTGTCTAAAGCTGAGTCACAATTGTTACTGTGTTTTCTTCATTGATTGTTTTCTTTAACAAATTAGACTGGTGAAGAAATTTTATAAAGTTCAAATTAATTTCAGAGTGTGACTTATTTTTTCCTCCTTTAAAAAATGATTGGTCTCTCTCAGCTCTCTGTTTTTGCTCTTAGTAGCTGCTAAAATCTCCAGACACCAATTTTCTAATTAAATTAATATAAAGAGCATTTTGCTCCATTGTATTGCTATCACGGAGAGAGAAAAACAAAAGAACTTGTAAAATCAGTAGTCCGTGAAGACTGTTTTTGCTGATATATGGCTTTGTCAGAAGAGTTTATGATTAACAATTATGTACAATATTGAAAGCAGCTGGTGTTAGTTCTGCTAGGTTCCAGATTCCTGTGCCAAAGGAAGTTTGTGTGGTTGAAAATAATGTTGTTACAGGAGACATCTTCCCCTCCCTAAATCTTCACTGAAAATTGAGCAGCCTGTAATGCACTCAAAGAAAGCAGTGTTTCTCAATCTCAGCAGCTTCAAGATGTATGGATTTGCTGGGGAATTCTAGGAGTTGAAGTCCACAAGTCTTTAAGTTGCCAAAGTTGGAGCCGCCTGATCTAGTGGCATTTTTATTCTCTTTTGAGAGCTAGAGTTTTCTAGACACAAATGCCAATTGCCAAGAGCCACATGACCCCAACATAAAACAGGGTTTCCATTAAGTGTTTCAGACCGGGATCTCCCCTGAAAGTGAAGGAGAAAAGCCACTTATTTTCAGCTGAGGAGCATAAAATATGGGTCGCAGCCTTAACTATAAGAAGGCATTAAACTGATTTAGGCAACTTCATTCTCAGCTGCAATCAAGATTGTTTCCTTTTTTAATTTTTTAAAATTTTATTTTAAACACTTAAACACATCAACAAAAACAAACACGTAACTTACAAACAACACCGGAACTGAGCGTTCCTTCTCACAGCAGATATCTATCAGTGCATCTTTACAGTTATTATTTCCCCTCCTATACATTTTAATTTTGCATTTGTGGTCATCTTGTTTCTTACTCCTTTAGCCATTTGTATCAGACTATAATATTACCTTTATTATATTGTGTATATTTTTCTTACGTTTGTGTGTCTTAATTATTTTCCTATCCCCAATCTTATCGCTGTATCCTAATTCTCCTACTATACATTTTACATTTCCTGATTTCTTATTTCTATCATCTAACCATTTGTACCATTTTTCCCAAACTAAATAGTATTCTGATTCCTCCTTTCCTTGAATTTCCTTTGTCAATTTATCCATCTCCATGCATTCTACAATTTTCCTTATTACCTTGTCTTCGTTAAGATACTGTGTTATTTTTCCATTTTTGTGCGTATGATATTCTGGCCACTGTAATAATATATAAAATTAGGTATAATATTTCTTTATTGTACTTTGTTGAGGTTAAACCTAGTAGAACTATCTTTGGTTTCCAGCAAGATTGTTTCCTAATCCTGCTATGTGGAGTTTGGGGAAAGCTTTGACCCAATTCTTAATTGGCCCAGAGCCTGACCCTCTGGAGATATTGAACTGCTAGCATTGAGACTCACAACAGTGGTAGACCCACACATCTGGAGAACACCTGGTTAGGGAAGTTATTACCAACAAAGCTAAATTACACTTTAAATCAGTGGGGGGCCATGATTTTTAGGACACAAGTTATCATCCAACTTCATAGCACAACCCAGAAATATTCTCCATCGTTGTGGCTGACCTGCATCCATCCCAGAAAAGAGTTTACTTCCCAGATGAGCATCTCTGTAGCCAGAGCTTCCTGCTGTTTTCTGCCTTGGTTGGACTTTGAGTTCCCGCTGTTTCCTACAAGCAGCTCCAGTGATCTGAATCTTCCCATCTGCAGATTGTATGATGCACCACAACTCATTAATTTGCCTTGAACATTTTTGGGAAAAAATATTGCGGTCTTGTTGCTGGCATTTTGTCTCGATTCATTTTTTAAAGATTTTCCTATTGAAAGCCAAGTTGTTCAAAAGTAACAACACTTAGTCATCCATCTTCTGCACAGAGTGTTGCAATGATTCTTTGACATCTGTTCTTCATCTACTTTGGTGCAGCAGAGAAAGCCTTCTGGACAACGGAAAAAATATTTCAGGGAAAAACAAGGAAAATCACCTGCTGCCATTCTACAAGTTTAATTTTGTGGTTTCTCGGAATGGCCTGAAATATTAGGAAAATTCTATTTTGATCCCTTCTCAGGGGATGTTTGGAGGAAAAATTATTTCGTTTCTCCAATTTCTTTTGGGGTTCAGCAAAAGCCATATAATCCCTGACTACATTCTGCTGCTTCACTCTTAACATTTGAGGCAACTGCTGAATTTATTAAGCTTTGTCTCATGAAAACAAAATTTGTGGCAAATTATGACATTTTTCATTCAACAAAATTCTCTGCTGGAATTGAAAATCATTAGAAATAATATTTCACCACCAATTACTATGGGAAAAAAGAGAACCCCACATGTTTGTCATATACAGGATTGAGCAGCAGGGTGGCCTAGAGGTGGAGCTCTCATCTCACAATCAGAAGGCTATGAGGAAGTGGCAGATATTTCTCTCTCTCTCTGGGCATAAAGAGAAAATATCTGCTGTGAACTCCACTTAGGCATCAGGAAGGGTATCCTGCCAGTAAACGCTCAGCTCCATTAAGTGGTCCCAACTCCACCCTGACGCAAGGGATGACAGGGTTGTCAAAAGAAAAACAAATTTCATATACAGGATTACTTCCTGGATTCAGGATTATTTCCTGTATGTAATTTAACTTTCTCCATGTGATTCAAACTGTTCCCATGTGATTAAAATTTCCTCTATGTATGATTAGAGTCTGGCGGGGAGCAGAGACATGCTGGTCGGTCCAGTCTTCTCGAACATTCCTTGTCCCCAGCCCCACAATCCTTCATGTTCAGGAAGTTGTTTTACTTGAGAACTGAATTGCAAATTTCAGAGAAGTATGTGACATTTTCTTTCATTGGGAAATATAAATATCTATGTTTTCTAATTACAGTGGTGTCCAAAGGCTTCAGAATGACAAAAGCAACATCACACTGTAAGCTCTAATTCTTTGTGTGTGAGGTGTGGGGAAACAGTGATGTTTCAAAGCTCATAGAAAAGAGTCACAATTGTAAAACAGAGCTTGTATCACACTGCTCCTTCCTTCTGCCTCCCTTGCAGACACTACTTTCCAGATGCTGACTCTTTTTTTGTTTCAAGTTTTTTATTTTGTTTTACAGATACATATCAATGTGTGAACAGTGTGGCACCTGGGTGTCATACATCCTAATACAAATAGAACTAGTGAAATGAATCATAGTTATTACATTCAACCAACTTATATATTTCTAATAATAATACACATTTATATTGAGTTACAGTCTATCATTATTTAATTATTCCATGTTTTAATATATTGCTCTAATGCCACACACATTATTTATTCATACATAATAATACCGCCATTCAATGTCTAAGCTTCCCTCTTGTTATTGCTTTTATTTTGTTATGTAAAAATGCATACACTAATATTCCCCCTTTCTCTTATTTCTATCTCTA
This sequence comes from Natrix helvetica, assembly GCF_964273705.1. Taxonomy (NCBI): domain Eukaryota; kingdom Metazoa; phylum Chordata; class Lepidosauria; order Squamata; family Natricidae; genus Natrix; species Natrix helvetica. The sequence continues at coordinate 170,100,751 of NC_138548.1, read as the reverse complement.
TTCCAACTTTTAATCATGTCACTCTTTTATTAAAAGATGTTTTCTTTCTATCCTACCTAGCTTCTAATCATGCCACCATTCTAAAAAAGAAGAGAAAGAAAGGGGGGGGGGGGAAGCAAACCAGAACAACAAAAAAGAGAAATTCTTTCCTTTCTATCCATTGTCTCTTGCCCGCTTCAGTACTTTAGTTGCTATGCTTTTTTTGACTTGCCTCCCATATTCCTCTCTTGGATCTTTATCTCTGTCTGCATCTACTTCTGGGCTAGTCAATCTAAGTATTTCTCCCATCTCTACCCTCTTCCACTGCCTAGCTTCCAAAATATCAGCCCAAACTCCTATCTCCCTTTCAAAAGTATCTTCCTGTGTCTTCAGTTCTCTTTTCAACTCTCTTAAAATATTTCCCCCCTGGTTTAATTCATCAGTCACAGTTGTTTTTATTATTAACTCCTCCTTATATTCTTATTTTATTCGCTGGTTCTTCAGTTCAATCTTTTCCTCCATTCCTTCTATTAGCTCCTCCTTTTTCTGAGCATCCTGATCTTTACTCATCATCGTATTGTATTTTCCATTTTTTTCATAATCTCCTTAAATCCTTTCTCCATGATGTCCTTTGTGCTTTGGAAAATCAATGCTAAAGTTCTACTCATTTCTTCCTTGTAAAGCATCTTATTTTGTTTTTAAAAATCCAACTTTTGTCCAGTAATCCAAGAACCATTTATTCAGCCCTAGAGTTGCCCTTCAAGAAGTACATTAATCACAGCTCTTTGTATCCCATAGGTAATCAATCAATTCCATTTAAATATTCTCAGGAGTTATCAAAAGCCTCTTTACGTCCCCTTTGCAGATTCAATCTTCTAACGTAACATTCAGGGGTCACTTTAATTAAATAACTTCCTTGTTCTCATATTTGAGTCTCCAGTAGTCATGGGGTAATTAGATGCTTACACTCATAGCCTCATTGCTCAGAGATTATGAGAATTGTGATCCAAAATCTCTATAAGAGGCAAGGTTGCTCACCTCACAAAATTTATTCATCTAGGAAATATGATCAGGCTGATTTCTTTAGACAAATGAAATCCTCACACATTTTTAGCTAGCTTGGAGCTTATGGACTCAGTAGATAGGCTCACACATTGCATTGCAGATTGTTTGATTTGGTTTTAGCAATATGGGTAAACTCAGTCACAATGGTTGTAAACCATGACTTATGGACTAAAACGTTGTGCAACTTGTGTAAACCAACTGTGATTTTATTCAGTAAATAAACTTTTACAGTCAGAATTTCAACAGATCACAATAAAATAGCTAATAGTATCCTCCCATCAGCCTTAGTAAGGACTTTTATTGCAGTAGTAAAATCTCCCACATAAAATTCTATGGAGGGTGGTTTTATAGCAGATGGTAGTATTTTTCTTGCTATTTTCTTTATGTCTACAATATATTCCTTCCCAGGGTGTTCCTCAAGGCCTCATTACCATGGCATTCTCCAGTCATCGAATCAGGGATGTTTGTGTCAGTATATATTCTGCTGTCATACCAGCTGAACCCCAACCTGCTACTGGAACACAAAGATCTAGTGATGGGTTTGTAGAGAGTTAATGCAGGACTAGTTAAAGAAATACAGAAATACAAGGACATGGTGGCTCAGTGGCTAAGACGCTGAGCTTGTCCATCAGAAAGGTCGGTAGTTCGGCAGTTCGAATCTCTAGCACCACGTAATGGAGTGAACTCCCGTTACTTGTCCCAGCTTCTGCCAACCTAGCAGTTCAAAAGCATGTAAAAATGCAAGTAGAAAAATAGGAACCACCTTTGGTGGAAAGGTAACAGCGTTCCGTGTGCCTTCAGTGTTTAGTCATGCTGGCCACATTACCACGGAGACATCTTCGGACAGCACAGGCTCTTCGGCTTTGAAACGGAGATGAGCACCACTCCCTAGAGTTGGGAGCAACTAGCACATATGTGCGAGGGAAACCTTTACCTTCAGTTAAAGAAAATAATTGGTGGTGTCTCATGTTTTCATTTCCCTTCCAGCTAGCAGGAAAAAACCTGCCAATTAATTGTTCTCCTTAACATATAGTAGAATAAGATTAGGCATGTTGCCTGGGTGATGAATCACATATGCAGATTAGCCTTTGATCATTCAGGCTATTTCTGAATAGTAGAACACTTTTTAAAAAGTGTTCAAAAATAGCCTATTTAATGGGTGTGGCAGAAACACTTCACTCTGTGCACCTGTCATTTAGAATGTTTATGATCATGGGTCTAGCATTCTTTGGAATGTAGCCCAGGTAGAGCACTTCCAAGGTAGAAATGCAGAGGAGGGACTTTACGGAGCAAGAACATTGGAAAAACATTTTTTGCAAGGATATTTCCGGGTTTTGCAATATGACCTTTCTTTCTCCACTTTCATCTGACATTTTGTTATTGAGCAATAATATCCATGGCTATGTAATTCCTCTGCAATTCTCTCAGAGATCGAAGTTGACTGTCTGAAGCTTCACAAGCGCTTTGATCTGCAAAATTTCCTGCAACACAACTGTCTCAATTTTTTTTTCTCTATCCCACACAGTAGATATCCCCTTTTGGCGTTTTGGTGAGATGAGTTCCTGGCAAAATTATGGGGGGCAGAATTAGCCTAGGTATGAAAAAGTTGTCAATATTGAAGATCTAAGCAAGAGGAAGCAAGTTAAATGCATCCTTGTATTCATGTTGTATAGAAATAGTAGCCACCAAGAAATCCAGCTGTGAACTTGGGGTCAGAAGTACTTGGAAGTATCCCATGAATGCAATTGGGATGGTTCCATATGTAAGAACAATAACTGACACCTTGACACTGGTGCCATCAAAGCTAGAGTAGAGTAGGAAAATTGTTTATCCCTTTCCCTCCACCCACTCCCAACACCAACAGTGTTGAGGGCAGCGTAGGTAGCAGCACAATGCCACAAACACAGCAGCTTCATGATACACCAATAATGTAGACCACTCAGTTGTAGTAATCATGAGTTATTCCCCAGAAATAATAAAAATGGTGTAAATGGTAGAGCAACACATAACCTATATTATAATTTTTGCTAACAGACTCACCAACAGAGAGCAAGAGGGACATATTGGTGCAGTGCAGGAGCGGGTTCCAGCAGGCACAATTGCCGGTTCGCTCGTGTGCGCTTCGCGTGTGTGTGCTACGCATGCATGCACAGTGCAATTAAAATTGTTCTGCGCATGCGTAGAACTGAAAAACCAAATGGTGCTGCCTATGGCGCCACCCAGGGAACCAGTTCAGGGGCGTGGCAGGCCTGAGTCATTGCCTGTTCCAGCGACCCAGGCCACCAAACCACTACCAGTTCAGCCAAACTGGTCTGAACTGGTAGGAACCCACCACTGGTTCGGTGGTTAGGATGCAGTATTGCAGGCTTATTCTGCCCACTGCCGGGAGTTTGATCCTCACCTGCTCAAGGTTGACTCAATCTTCCATTCCTCCAAGGTCAGGACCCAGATTGTTGGGGGGCGATATGCTCACTCTGCAAACCTCTTAGAGAGTTCAGTAAGCACTATGAGCAGAATATAAGACTCAGTGCTATTGCTACTGCTGTATGCATGAGCTATGAAGTGTAAGACCTGAGAAGTACCTTGGAAAATGTGAGTCAGGGTTTTCAGAGTCAGGTGTCTCTGCAGAAGCCAGATCTCTCCAATAGTCAAATTCAAAGTGACCTAGGATGGTAGCTGGAGTGTATCTCAGTAATCTGAATCTGACATATCCCAGTCCCTGACCATATTATCAGCCATCGCACCAATCAATTATAATGGCTCAGATCCATGGCAAAGTAACCTTAAAAATAAAAGAGATTATTTTGAGATGTTTCCACTATAGGCTGAAGAGGAGACGAAGCCAATGTCACAAGCAGCCGACTAAGAAAAATGGCATCTTTGTGCTATCGGTTAGGCAGGCATGAAGTCGACTCCTTAGAAAGTCCCACTATTTCTGAGCACAAGACATACGTTCCCTGGGAAAATAAGTGGGCTTCTTATAACTATCATTCAACAAGTTAAAGTGTGCAAAGGAATAATTTCCAGTCAATTTTCTTCATGTTCCATGAGCCCATTCCTTGAAGCCAAATGTATTGCCAGGCTTTAAACAACTTAATGTGGTTTTTAATTATTTGCCTCCATGGGAGTGGAAATAACACGACCATCTCTGAGTGCCCTGGTTAGTAACTCTGTTGCTGTGTCTCAAGCAGAAGAATATTTAGCGCCTGTTTTGGGGGTTTGACGCTTCTGCTGTGGACAAAGGCTCTTGGTCCAGGTAATCCAATGCTTGGCTTTCACAAGTGTTTCATTTTTCTTGGGATGAAGGCTCAAACACTTTCTCCCAGTAGAATGTTTCCATTGAGTTAGCCATGAGGTTATGTGGCTTTCCAGAAGACTTTGAGATGGCCAAGAGATTTCCATCTCCATCTCTAAGCACATGCCTAGAAGATATATCTTCTTCCCTTCCCCTTGACTGCCTAAAGACATTCTGAAGTTGGGCTTACCACAACTTGCTCAATTACGTCATGTTTCAGGCTCACCAGCCAATATGTATATTGGAAGAGCCTGCCAGATTGGGCTTAAAGTCCAATTTCTCCCAATCTCCTGTTATGTACGTTGTTTCTGCTAGCATATCAGGAATTTTTGCTGGGCAAAAAATTGGCTTGTACCTTTTCTGGACCCCAAAGTGTCTTCTCACTTAGATTAAAAATCAATCCGTTCTTTATGGTCTGCTTCAGGACTGGGAATTCTTCTAAATATCAGCCTCACCTCCATTAGAAATTATTGGAGTTGTATACTAACAACTAAAAGTTACTGATTGCCATCCCTGATTCACACTCATTCATAATGTTTTCCTAAATAGCTTCCATAAAGTTTTGGTTAATTTTAAATTATACATTCATTCAGTAGATGTAGGAGCAGAAAATAGCAGCAACAAAAATCTTGTTGCATTCTTAAAATGAATACTTAAAATGGTATGTAAGAGAACAAAAAATAAAATAAAAATCTGAAAAAAAAAATCGTTGCATTCTGGTGTAATGCTCTATTATAGTTTTAAAAACGTTCATGGTCATTTGCTAATACTGCCTCCCCCCCCCTTGAAAGTAGATTTTGTTTGAGAGGAAAAAGTGGCCTATTGTTACCCAACCTCCATCTAGAGTCCGAGCAGGGTCAATTTGCCAGAGCTGGAACCAAGTAGTCTAGCAATGCTTAATGGGCATGAAATGCCGTAAAGCTTTTATAGAAAATGTGGAATAAATGTAAGAGAGAAATGAGGTTGCTTCGCAAATAGTTTTTAAATGGACAGTGGTAAAAATTGATTAGGAAATCTGTCAGTAACATGACTTTGAGGGCATGGTATACGGAGTAGATTTGGGCTGGCTCCTGAACTGCTGTACATCTCAGATGGGAAAAAAACATATTTATTGCATAGACATTAACATACTGAAAGCTCTTTTGTATCACAGTTCCAGGCAGAGCTGTCAGCAATTACAGACATCAAACACTTACATAGAAATGCCAGAAATCTCAAAGGCAAATGTTGCTTTGGGCTATATAATGTATTGGTAGATATATAATACTTTGATTTAATACATATGTTCTAACTGTATTTTTGGACAACGTGTCATCTTGAAGCCAACACCAACCATCAATGCAAATATTAACCATTATTTGATTCAAGGTTGTCTGAAATTGAGGGAAACACTGTACATGCCAGTTTTGGAAAATTGTTGTGTACAGCATCCTTCTTAAGATATCTGTGGGTTGTACGTGTAGTTGCACACATTTTTCCATAAACGTCTTGCTAGAGCAATTGTGCAGCTTGTTTACACAGCTTTGCCTTTCGTAGATTAGTAGAGAGAAACTGCTATTTATTTTTCCAGCTTTCCTAGATATTTTGGGGTGATTGAAGGAAACACTGAGAACCATTTTAATGTCCCATTGTGAGTTCTAGTCCTGCCTTAGGAATGAGGCCAAGTGGATATCCTTCAGCCAGTCCTTCTCCCCTCCCCTCAGCCATAAGAAGGCCAGGACAACTCAGTTTGGGAAATCTTGTCAAGAAAACTGTAGCGGTTTATCCAGCCAATTACCAGGAGTCAGGACAGAGTTGAAGGCATAATAATTATTAATTAAACAAAATGTTAATAATTTAAATCTTTTAAAGACTGGGAATATAACAATCTTCTTACAGTGGAATACTGCAGGAACAACAATAGCAAACTGTGATGGGATTCAGCCAGTTCGCACCACTTCAGGAGACCCGGTTGTTAACTTTCTGAGCAGTTTGGTAAACTGGTTGTAGGAAGAAATCATTAGGGCAGAGAACCGGTTGTTAAATTATTTGAATCCCACCACTGAAACTGAATGTTTGTGAAAAGGATGGAACATGCATCTTGATATCACAATGCCAGTGTGAAAGTGGAAAAGATTATATTGCACCATGTTACATCATTCTCAGCCCGCACAGATGCCCAAGGAAAGCTGTATTTTTGTCCTTGGCATTTTATTGCTGAGTTTTGGCAAGTATGATCAAGAAGAGTGCCAGGGAACCCACATATGGATTTTTGGATTATAACAGACCACATGAGGGCACTATCCTGGTACAGAGAAAGGAACAATGACGCAGACATTAAGTAAAGGTAAAGGTTCCCCCTCGCACATATGTGCTAGTCATTCCCGACTCTAGGGGGCAGTGCTCATCTCCGTTTCAAAGCCGAAGAGCCAGCGCTTTCCGAAGACATCTTTGTGGCCATGTGGCCAGCATGGCTAGATGCCGAAGGCGCACGGGATGTGGTTACCTTCCCACCAAAGGTGGTTCTATTTTTCTACTTGCATTCTTACATGCTTTCAAAATGCTAGGTTGGCAGAAGCTGGGACAAGTAACGGGAGCTCATCCCATTACGCAGCTCTAGGGATTCGAACTGCTGACCATTCTGATCGACAAGCTCAACATCTTAGGCACTGAGCCACTGATGCAGACATTAGGACGTTAATAAATTCAGAAAAACATAGCTTAGTCAAATATTTGATTCAAGGAGTAGACTTGCTCTGAAAGCGTGGGGAAGAAACCCTGCCATCTTCATCAAAGGGAAGATTTAGAACACCAATTGAGAAGACGCAGCATTAAGCTTTACTTCATGTCCTGAAAGCATGGAGTAAATGACTACATTGCTTGCTTAACATCCAGTCAAGGAAGATTATTAGGTCTCGTGAGAGTTCAGTGCTCCATTTGCAAGATTTCAACTGTCATATAGGCATGTGCCAATTTGCAGTCTCAAGGGATGTCAAATGCATTTTTAAAAATGTCTTATTTTCATTTATTTCTGTGCATCAGCGTCATGTGCAAAAATTGTAGGATAGTGTCTGAAGTCTGAAAAGTTTGCTAATTTCTGACATAGGTTTTTGTGAATCCCAGTCCATTTCATTAGAGATAGTTGGTACAGTGCTGAGAAAAGGTTAGGGTTTTTAGAGAAAGTAGGTTGGGATAAGAGTGAGAGTGGAAAATTAGAAATGGAGAACGGTTGAGTAGTAAAAGGAAAGGTGAGAAGCAAAATTATCTCTAGATTGTGACTATGTATTGTGATAAATTAGTTAACACATGTAGTCTGACTGGAATGTAAAAAGAAAATCTTAACTCCTCCAATGAATTCTCGTTCAATTGTTTTGCTCTTTGTAATTTCTTGTTTTCCAAGGTGGCTACCCTGTAGTTTATGAAAAGATGTCTCCAGGAAGCATCATGATCTTTCATAGGTTTTTCAGTATTGGTGATTATGCTATCAGGTCTTTTATACACAAGGTATACCAAAAGTCAGATCCCACATGTGCTTGTTTGGCACATGGTCTTTGAATCTTCCTTAGTAACATTTTCTCTGAAAAAATATATTGTGCTAGGCCTATGGAGCCTGACTTTTGTTGCATCTTTTTATACTCTGTTATTATACACACACACACAAATACAAACATACACACACACACTTAGTTGGTCTCACTTTCCTTTCCTCCTTTCTTACTTATTGGTGCGTGTGTGTATGTTTGTGTGTGTATGTGTATGTATGTAAACATTATGAAGGTTGTAATAGAATTTTTATAACATTCTTAGAGAATGAAATGGATTCGTGATTTAAACAAAATAATGAAAAGTAAAACCTTCTAACCCTTAAAGATTTCAACTGTCATATAGGCATGTGCCAATTGGCAGTCTCAAGGGATGTCAAATGCATTTTTTAAAATGTCTTATTCATTTATTTCTGTGCATCAGCGTCATGTGCAAAAATTGTAGAAAGATGTAGAGTGGACTTACCAGGAGATGAATCATTCATAATTACTAAGGATGCTGGGGTGGGCCTTCTTTTCCTGATCTGCAGAAATCATGGGTACAGGCAGATGGATCAAACATAAATGCAAGCAGCTATGTCTCTAAATTCACAGTTCATGAGAAGTTACTAAGCTAAGACAAATAGAGCTAAGTATTCAAATCATTGACTTCTTTTAATTACCATCAAAATCAGAAAAGGCTGATTCCACTTTCTAGTTCAGGAACAAAACACAGCAGGTTACCATGAATTTGTACTGTTAGTATTACTAACACCATCAAAGCTGACCCCAGCCAGAGCATAGAAAAACTCAAGGAAGTAGTGCAAGATCGGAAGATGCGCAGAGATGTGGCACATAGAATTGCCAAGAATCAGACACAGCTGAAAGGATATTATCATCAGTATTACTAGTATATCACTTCTTTACTGGGTTTTTTTTTTGGGGGGGGTCCGTATTGTACTGGATTTCAAATTCAGTAAGACCCCAAAGGCCATGAATAATCAAGTCTGCTGATCAAGTGTTGTGGAAGGAGTGTGAAATCCTGGATCTTTGTGCGGTTTCCATCCCAAATGGCACGTTAGCTATATTCCAGAGCTTTCCCATCCCAATTGTGCAATGAGCTTTTAAATTCCAGTTAGACTCTCTTGTCTAAAATGACCCCATGGTCTGTCTCACAGCTATGCAACCTTTACTTATTCTCACTGTGATACTATCCACTCCACTAAGGCCAACCCTGGCTGAAAATACTGGACAGCTGGATTTCCCAAAAGCTGAATTTCATTGTGTCATACTGATTGGCTTCCTAGTTCTTCTGTGATCAGTCACCTGTGGGCCCGAATCATTTTCCTGATATCAGGAGACAATGTCGGAATATGCATTTGCTCCTTACAGCATACCACAAATTGCTTTTAGTAATGGAAAATCAATTCAAAAACCATTTGGTTTAGACTACAGACATCAACGGTTGAAAGCAGGAAAAAGAAATCACAGTTGCCTTAATCTATTGTAAATCACTGGCTGCTTTGAAAGTCATCCTCATGTTCTCTTAATAGCCAAGAAGCATAATGTTACAGTATATTTGCACAAAATCCAGTACTTTGATCTTTAGCATCTATGCTGTTGGCTAAGAATCATCCATTATATGGGAACCATATAATGATATGGATGTCTTATACCACACAACGTTAAATGGGAGAAAATACAGCCTTTCTCAAGTTAGTACCCCCAAGTTTAACATAACTTCAGCTCCAACATTCCTAAAAAAAACTCCTCTCACTGACTGATTATTTGGAGAGTTATAATCCCTAGGAGCTCTACAGTGTACTAAGTCGAAGAAATAGAATATGAGCGTAATTCTAAGAATTTCTATTCCTACATACAGAAAGATGACTAAAGATATTGGTCTCTTGAAAGCCATGCATTTTTTACTCAGAAAGTATATTTATTTATAGGAGAGGGGTGAGATGTGAAGTTTTTCTTGAGTAGGAGAATAGCATCCAAAATGTTTTCTGCATAAGAATATCTCGTTCTGTTCAGGCTTTGTCTGTTTTCTACAGCTGTTATCTATGACCCTTCCTTCTAGTGATGGTTCTTTTCATAGTTGTCATCTCAGCCAGAACATTAACATGTACCTTCTCAGATATAAATTTAATTCAGCTCAATGGGACTCAGCAGACTCAAAGGTGCATAACTGCAATTACCATAAGTTTGTCCATTCTGTGTATCAAAAGCTGAACGGTAAGTCTGAGAAGCAATTCTGAGAAAGATCCTGATTTGCAGGTATGACCGTGCACCGTCAGTGAGGGGAACATACCATTTCAAACAGCCAAAGAGAAGATGCTTTCAACCTGTATCAATGTTTGTTGTGTGATGCGGATAGTATTGCATTGTTTTTGAAAATGCAATAATATAAATTTAGGCAACTAATGTGACTGCTCAGAAATCACCTTGGAAATATTGAATATCTAGAAATAATACCCTTTTCTTGACGTGCTTTCTCCATTTGAAGATGCAGGAGATCCTTTCATCCACCTGTCATTTATAGCCTTTTAACTGAACTATCTTCTTACCTATCAATCAATCTGCTAGCATTAAATACCGTCAACAATTTTTATATACAAAAGTCCCAAACTCACTATTGGAATGCTTCTCTTTTTAGAGAGAAAGAGTTTGCTGAGAAAAAACACACTCACCTAGGCTATCCTAAAGACAAACCTCCTCCCTTCTCTTCTTTCTCTCTTTCTTTCCTTCTCGCTTTCAAAGACAAGAGACTTCTTACGGAATCCCAGAATTTCTCCAACGTTGCACTCCAGTTTCCAGATTTGGAAACAGGGTCCCCTTAACAAACTTTATCATAGGCAGTGAAGATAAACCCAGCTTACCTGTTCAGCTGCTTCAGAATCAATTTGACTTTGAAATAATGGCACGGCGAATTGTATCTTTTTAGGACTGTTTGGTTCCATGGCAGTATTAGGAACAGCAGAAGTAGGGGGAGGGGAAGATGTGGCCTGCTGAAAGGAGAGACAGGAAAGTTCCTTCCCTTCTTATCTCCTGGCAAACTCCTTGAAGCCCAGCGCTCCCCTAACAATCGCAACAATTTCTGCGGTAGAGAGAACAGAAACTGCTTGAGCTGTGAAATCCCCTTCTTCCTTCTACATCCACAGCAACGTCCCTACTCAGAGATGCTGCTCTTCCTCCTCCACTTCTCCAGATGATCCACTCAGCACCAAACCGAAAGGAACAAGAAGCTAATTGTGTGCAGATTCCCTTCTGCAGATGCCAAGCATTCACTCAGAAGCTAATTGAAAATACAATACTAGCCTAGTCTTGGCCTGCTGCCCTGGGATTTGAAATGGAGAATCTCTATACGGCACATTATTTGCTGACAGCACCAAAGTGCAGGGTAAGAGCCCGCCCTTCGGAGTATTGCCCTGAATTATTGATAGACCCGTGATTAGGAAGCTTGCAAAGCTGATATGTGGAGATGGCATTTGAAGCAGGTGAGGACAACATCAGAAACTTCTCTACTGACGCGGTCTTTCTAATTGACTGAGAAGCTACGTTTTTGGCTGTGATGGAATGGGGAAATCACACCAGTCATCATATGGCATTATCCTCTGTGAAATCAGAAATTGGTGATGGTATGTCGAAAGCCTTCCATAACTTGATGCCTTCCAGATGCCTACCATTCATATCTGAATGGTACAACATACTTCGAATGTATGATTGGAGAAGTCTGGTTTAAAGATTCTTGTCTACATTATTAATTGAGGAATATTTGAATGAATAAGACCCTTAGAGCTTGTCCGTACGTTCTTAAATTGTCCACACGCACTTTTCTGTATGTGAAAATTTATAATCTTTTTTGGGGCAGAACATCCAAGAATCAGGTAAGATTAGCAAATTTTCTTAAGATGATCATTCCATCTCTAGATCCCGTTAAACCAACAGGATGCTGCTTCAGTTCAGGACACATCCTTTATGACTTACATTATAAGAAGCTGGCCCTAATTTTGCACCAAAATTGGAAGATGGTATTTTTCAGGAACTCTGGGTGCAAAAAGGACCACTAGCAGAATGTTATGACAATTCTTATTATGATTTTTTCCATCTCAGGCTTTAGCTTTGTTAGCGCTCGGCAAATGTCTAGCTTGCACATTTAAGTGCGAAGCGTGTGTTGAGGGTGAGAAAGCACGTTAGACCAGTCCCGAGCAATCTCTCATATTTAATCTGCAAGCCTGCAGTGGCTAAAATGGATAAGCCACTGGCATTTGCCTGTTCTATTCACCCAAGTCTAATTGACCTAAAGACAGCGGTGATTCCAATTGGCTACATTGGGCACAGAATGACTGAAAAGAGCCTACCAAGGAATTGTATTTTCTCCATAACTGTGAGTTGGAAGAGATGAGTTGAGCAGATACATAAATTTGATGCTGATAATAATAATAATAATAATAATAATAATAATAATAATAATAATAATAATAATAATAATAATAATAATAATAATAATAATAATAATACACCAGACATCACACTGGTTGAGAAAAAGAAGGTTACAATCATAGACATCGCAATACCAGGTGATAGCAGGGTTGAGGAGAAGGAACATGAAAAAGTCACGAAATACCAGGACTTAAAAATTGAAATCCAACGATTATGGCACAAACCAGCAGTGGTAATTCCAGTGGTAATCGGCACACTGGGTGCTATTCCAAAAGCACTGGAATTACATTTAAAACAGTTAAAACTTGACAAAATCACCATCAGTCAAATGCAAAAAGCTGCACTGCTTGGATCTGCACGTATATTACGAAAATACGTTACGACGTCCTAGGCCCCTGAGTGGGGCCCGACTAGTAATCAATGCCAAATCCGGGGAATCAACTGGCCGCTGTGATACAATCGTATAGTAGTAGTAGTAGTAGTAGTAGTAGTAGTAGTAGTAGTAGTAGTAGTAGTAATAATAATAATAATAATAATAATAATAATAATAATAATAATAATAATAATAATAATAATAATAATGGTTGATACCTAGGATGCTGGCAGCAACACGAATCAACCCTTAGTGCCATTCAGTGGTATTTGTGATGTAGTTTTGAATGTTCAGTTGGCTGAGTTTCATGTTTAATGAATAAAGTAAATAATAATAATAATAATAATAATAATAATAACAACAACAACAACAACAACAATAATCATTTGGATCATCATTTGGAGCACAACATGCCATATATCACGGTTGTAGAGGGCCAAAGTGTACAGTTTATTGATATGGCTGTTCCTAGAGATGCCAGAGTCGAAGAAAAAGAATTAGAGAAAATCATGAAATATCGTGGCCTGGCCATTGAAACTACACGGCTATGGATGAAGCATGTAACAGTGATACTCATTGTCATCGTGGCACTTGGCGCCATGTCCAAGAATTTTACAAGATACATCCACAAATTGCAGCTTCCTGCAATAACACCAGCAGAATTGCAAAAAACTGTGCTACTCGGAACATCTTATATTTTAAGAAGATACTTGGTTGATACCTAGGACGCTGGCAGCAAACCATATCAACCATTAGCACCAGTCACTGGTATTTGTAATGCATTTTTAAATGTTCATTTGGCTGTGTTTCATATTTAATGAATAAAGTATACCGTGTTTCCCCGAAAATACGACAGGGTCTTATTTTCTTTTTACCTACAAAATATGGCTTGGGCTTTATTATGGGGGGGTGGGTTTATTGTTTTGGGGTTGCTGGGCAGCTGCTCTCTTGCAAGTGGGCTCCCAAAGAGCCGGGCACAGCCTCATGGGCGAATGGCTGTGTTGCGCTGTCGCAGCAGCACAACACAACAGCCATGAAGCGACCACACTCACGAGCAGCCACCCGGCAAACCCCCTTTACAGCCGGGCACAGCACCATTCACTGACCTAGGGGTATCGCCAAGCAGTGGCTTGGCACCTTCCAAATGCCAGTGAATGGCGCTCTGCACGGCTGGAGAGGGGGGTTGCGCGAGTGGCTGTTCTGCTCTCGCTCACCCACCTCCCAGCCTCACGATGCATGGCCCAGCTCTCATTACGGAGCCAGGCCACCTTCGCTGCCACTACCATCCCAGCCTGGCTCTTTCCGCGGCTTCCAACCTGAGTCTTTTGGCAGTGGCCGCTCTGGGCGCATGCTCTATGGTTGTGGCCCAGCTGCCTGCAGAGCATACAACCATAGAGCATGAGCCCAGAGAAGCAGTTGCCGAAAGACTTGGTTTGGAAGCCGTGGAAAAAGCCAGGCTGGGATGGCAGCGGCGCCCTGGCTCCATAATGAGAGCTGGGCATTTGGAAGGCACCAAGACGCGGGAGCCGGGTAGCGGCGAACAGGCGCTCACGTGGCTTTGCGATACCCCTAGGTCAGTGAATGGTGCTGTGCCTGGCTGCAAAGGGGGTTTGCCAGGTGGCTGCTCGTGAGCGTGGTCGCTTCATGTTTGTTGTGTTGCGCTGCTGTGACAGCGCAACACAACCATGAGGCCATGAGGCTGTGCCCGGCTCTTTGAGAGCCCACTCGCAAGAGAGCAGCCGCCCAGCAACCCCCCTCTTCAGCTGGGCACAGCACTGCTCACCAACCTAGCGGTATCCCGAAGGCGCCAAGCAACACGATCACCTTTGCCTCACCCCAGGTTCCCGCGGTTTGGCACCTTCAGGATACTGCTAGGTTGGTGAGCGGCGCTCTGCCTGGCTGGAGGTGGGGGGGTTGTCTAGGGGGCTTATATGCCGGGGGGGCTTATATTTTTGCCCACCAGAAAAATGTGGCATGGCTGTATTATGAGGACATGTCGTATTTTCAGGGAAACACGGTATAATGCTGTGAATCTCACTAAAGATTAAAATAATTATAATTAATTAATTAATTAATTAATTAATTAATAAGAAAAAAGTAAAAAGTATGGTTCATTGACATTGCCAATACCTGGTGATGCATGAATTGAAGATAAATAGCAAGAAAAAATCACAAAATACTGGGACTTGCAAATTGAGGTTGAATGACTGTGGAAAAAGAAATCACCCACTGACCCACTGTCTACTAACTTTCCATCACCAGCACCCTGACCCCACTGGGTTTTTAACAATCTACTCGAGGTCAGACCTGTTCCGCCTGCGGGAGGCCCCTCTCTCGCAGGCATGGCCCTTGGCTCTCTCAAGGGCCTGCCTTGATGACGGGTTTGTGAACCCTGAGAGGTGGAAGAAACGGAAGCTAAGGGGATTTTTAATTAAATGTTTTGTATCATTGTTAGGGGGTTCCAGGGTGGGGGGGATGGGTTAACCAGGCCGGGAGGGGAGCCAGTGCCAGACGAACAGGTGAGTCCAGGAGGGAAGTGAGTGGGGTGCGGGGGGGAACAAGTTATTCCAACAGAGGGTTGTTTTATTACAACGGTCGCGGGGAGGGGGGGATGCGAGGACAAGAGAAGATCACAAGGTCGGTTGGGAGACCGTGGCTGCTGGCTATGCCCGGTCGTTTGTACCAACCCCCGCAGTCTAGGTGGCCAGGAACTACAGAGCCAGGGCCTGCGGCTGATGCTTTGCAATGCAAGGTCCGTGACCAACAAGGCCCCCCTCATTAGTGAGTTGATCTCTGAGGGGGAGCTGGACCTTGCAGGGATAACGGAGACCTGGTTGGGCCACGAGGGTGGTTTACCCCTCGTGGAAATGTGCCCACCGGGTTTCCGTGCATTCCATCAGCCTCGGGCCCTGGGTAAGGGTGGTGGGGTGGCGGTAGTTATACGGGAATATTTAGAGCCGAGGGAGTTCACTGTCCCTCAGATACCCGGGTGTGAGTCCCTAGGTGTGAATTGGGGCCCAGAGAGGCAGTGGGGTCTGCTGATTGTATACTTGGCTCCTCGCTATACATCAGCGGCCCTGCCCGAGCTCCTCGAGCTGATCTCAGAGACGGCAGTTGAGATCCCCAAACTTTTCGTTATGGGGGATTTCAACCTGCCGTCGACAGGAGCAGCATCTGAGGTGGCTCGGGAGTTCATGGCTTCCATGACAGCCATGGACCTGACCCAATTAATTCAGGGCCCCACACACGAAGGTGGCCACACACTGGACCTTGTTTTTGTATCTGAGCAGTGGACGAGTGATCTGGGAATAGGGGACTTAGTTATTACTCCCCTGTCATGGTCAGATCACTCATCTCTCCGGCTGGACTTCCCTGGCGCTACCCCCCACCGTGAGGAGGCGGTGCCAGACTGTCCAAGTTGGTACCGCCCCAGGCACCTGATGGAACCGGATAGATTCCAGACAGAGCTTGGGCCACTACCTGTAGCCCTGACCCGCTCTCGGTCGGAGGACCTAGTGGACGCCTGGAATAGGGCGGCGGCTGGGGCCTTGGACTGGGTTGCGCCTTTGCGACCTCTCCGACGGCAGCAACCCACCCGGGCTCCCTGGTACACCAAGGAGCTAAGGGTGATGAAGCGCCATAGGAGACGTCTAGAGAGCAGGTGGAGGTCCTCACGCTCCGAATCTGATCGAACACAGGTAAGAACCTATTTACGGACCTACCTTGTGGCATTAAGAGCGGCCAAACGTAGACATTGTGCCGCCCTTATTGCGTCCGCGGATAACCGCCCTGCCACCCTGTTTAGGGTAACCCGCTCCCTCTTATCACAGAGGACGCGGGAAGCCCCCTTGCAGGGCAGAGCAGAGGAGTTTGGGGAATACCTGCAGGACAAAGTCGCTCAGATCCGAAGCGGATGGGCCCCCTTCAGTGGACCAGGGGAGCCGTCAACAGTGAGTCTTGTGAGACCATTCTGGGAGGAGTTTGACTCTGTTGCCCCCGAGGATTTGGACAGGTTACGTGGACGGCTGCGACCCACCACATGTTCAATGGACCCGTGTCCCTCCTGGCTGGTACTGGCATCCTGGGAGGTGACACGAGGCTGGCTTCTGGGCCTGGTGAACGCCTCGTTGGGCGAGGGATCCTTACCAACTGCCTTGAAAGAGGCGGTGGTGAGGCCCTTACTCAAGAGGCCTTCACTTGACCCGACAGAACTAGCTAATTACCGTCCAGTCTCCAACCTTCCCTTTCTAGCGAAGGTTGTTGAGAATGTGGTGGCACAGCAATTTCCACGACACCTTGACGAATCCGAATATCTAGACCCACGCCAGTCCGGCTTTCGACCCGGGTACAGCACGGAGACGGCCTTGGTCGCGTTGGTTGATGATCTCTGGAGGGCCAGAGATAGAGGCTGTTCCTCTATCCTGGTCCTATTAGATCTCTCAGCGGCTTTTGATACCATCGACCATGGTATCCTATTGCGCCGGTTGGAGGGGATAGAAGTCGGAGGTACCGTTTTGCGGTGGTTTGGCTCCTACCTCTCCGACCGGAGGCAATGTGTGTTGACAGGAGGGCAGAGGTCGACCCTGAGGCCACTCACTTGTGGGGTGCCACAGGGGTCGGTCCTCTCGCCCCTTCTGTTCAACGCATATGTGAAGCCACTGGGGGAGATCATCCGTGGTTTTGGGGTTGAGTACCACCTGTACGCTGATGATACCCAGCTGTACATTTCAACCCCAAACCACCCCAACGAGGCTGTCGAAGTGATGTCCCGATGTTTGGAAGCCGTCGGGGTCTGGATGGGGGACAACAGACTCAAACTCAACCCCTCCAAGACTGAGTGGCTGTGGTTACCGGCATCTCGGTTCAGCCAGTTAACTCCATCACTGGCCATAGGGGGCGAGCAATTGCCCCCCGTGGAATGGGCGCGCAATTTGGGCGTCCTCCTAGATGCCCGGCTGTCAATGGACGATCATGTGGCAGCCGTGGCAAGGGGGGGTTCCACCAGGTTCGCCTGGTGCGCCAATTGCGCCCCCTACTGGACCAGGATGCCCTACGCACGGTCACTCACGCACTGGTGACGTCTCGCCTGGACTACTGCAATGCTCTCTACATGGGGCTTCCCTTGGGACGCGCCCGAAGACTGCAGCTAGTCCAGAACGCAGCCGCGCAGGCTATCATGGGGAGTACTAGGTACTCCCACGTAACACCTCTCCTGCGCGAGCTGCACTGGCTGCCTGTGGTTTTTCGGGTGCGTTTCAAGGTTTTGATTACCATCTTTAAAGCGCTCCATGGCACAGGACCTAGTTACCTGCGGGATCGCATCCTGCCACACACATCCCTGCGACCAATCCGCTCTCACAGGGAGGGACTTCTCCTGGTGCCGTCCACCAGGCAATGCCAACGGGCGACGCCTAGGAGTAGGGCCTTCTCTGTGATGGGCCCAACCCTCTGGAATGACCTCCCCCCCGACATTAGAACCACCACCGACTTCCGCTCCTTCCGACAAAAATTGAAGACTCACCTGTTCCGATTAGCTGGCCTGGCACATCCATAACTTCTACCTCCTGGCAAATATATCTTAACTGGTATTTTAGGGGAAATGTTTTTTAATTTAACTTATGGGATATTTTTAAGGGTTTTTAAAACTATATTTTAGATACTTTACTTAGATGTACAGCTCTTCTTTTAACCTCCTCCATAACTATTTAACTATTTAATTATTTAACTATTTAATTATTTAATTATGCATGTTATGTATTTCTATGTATGGACTGTACACCGCCCCGAGTCCCTTTGGGAGAGGGGGCGGTATATAAGCGCAAATAAAATAAAGTAAAGTAAGTAATGTGTTGTCCCAATTGTAAGTGGAGCCCTTGGAGCAATACCTAAAGGGCTGCCTCGCTATTTGAAAATTCTAAATTTACCTGACTTGAACATTCTAACTCTACAAAAAAATACCCTACTTGGAACAACTTATATCCTCCGACGTTACCTTAACAGTTCCTAGGTCCTTGGTTAGGACTCGAGCTGTTAGGCTACCAACTAGCCCCAAAGGCTGTGAATCTCACCAAAGATTAACCAAATAATAATAATAATAATAATAATAATAATAATAATAATAATAATAATAATAATAATAATAATAATAATGGGACTAGCTCTCAAGAGCATCAGCTAACTCACACTCATGAGTTGGTTAATTGAGTGGGATTTATTTGTTGTGGGTCTTTTGACTAATCAATCAAGTTAGGCTCCTTTCTATTTTGGTACCTTGCCTCTTGCCTTGTGTGTTCCTCCTTGTTATTTTGCAAACGGTATCCTTAGACTCATCATATTTTAGACGTCAAAACTGCTGTCAGCGCTTAGGCTGAATATAACATGACATAAAAATGGCCACAATAATGGATGCTTAAAGTGCATCTGTCTCCTTGCCAAAGAGAAGACAACAGAGCCTGCCATGCCCTATCAGCTCTGGATTAAAAAAACAAGATCTCAAGATAGAATATCTGATTCCATGAAGGCCGGGAACCATTGCTATGCCTAATTTTGGAAAAATGAAGGTATTCTTCTAACACGTTATCTATTTAACAACTGCCCTGCCTTGATACTTTTACCCAAGCAATTATTTTATAAAAATTGCAAAATTGATGTATAGAAATAAGAGATTAAATAGATCCAATCTTATGCTGAAACCATGTCAGTTCAGTTTATAACATCTTGCTGACGTGGAATTTAGATTAAAAAATCTGATGCAATTTATTTAATTGGGAAATAATCTAGTATTTAGAGATAGTGCCATAATGACTGAAAATCAGTGCAGATTCTTGGAATCAGCAGATGTGAAGAATTAGCATTAAAAAGATTTAGAGAAGGAACATCGCTACTTTTCTGTCTCCTGTACAGTACTTTAATTATATGTTTAAAATATCTGTAGAGATCTTCAAAGACACATTTGAAATGTCCCATTCTCTTCAATTTGCTTTATAAACTAACATTGCCTTTTCACTTCTAAGACCAAGATGAGGGAAGCTCAAGGCAAAGAAGTAGCATGATCTTCTTGGGTTCAGACTTTGGGGCAAAATGAAGAATAATTGGGTGGCCTTTTTGCCCTATTGATGATCAGTTCAAAATAGCTCAATGAGGCTCAGCAAATTTACCTTATACAGTAGGTCTAATTTTAGAGGAATGCCTGAATAGGATATAAAGCTACAATGAAAACAAGATTCTTCTCTCCACATTTTTATGTTGGATATATAGTAGAAGATAAAACAAATGGCTTTTTCAATTCAGGAATAATAATAAATTCTCAAAGAAATGAGAATTTATAATTCAGCTATGTTGATATTGTAAGCTCAGTTTTTTTTTCTTTCGTTATCCCAATGTGAGGTTTTTCTTTTTATTAAAAAAATCCAACAAATGCAAATAGAAAGTTGGAAGTTACATAGACTGGGATGGGCTGCTTACAAGTATCAGACAGAAGACCACCCTACCATAAAAGGTAAAAATCCTTTCCAGTTTATCTCAATCTCTGGTGAAACAGGGACAGAACTTTGCATCAAATTGCCATTGTTCCCTTCCCCTCTTTTTCTTCTTTTTATCAGTTTGTATGTATCTATTTTTTTAAAAAAATCTTTAATAAAAATTATGTATAATGTATAAAACATAAATTAAGAATTAAATGCTTGTCTCCTGTGATATCAGCCTCCCTCACACACTATAGGAACGTCAGTGTATTTTACGGCTCTGCCTGCATGAAAAACAAGCTGGAAGAAGTGTTTTGGACCTAGCATAAGTGCAACATACTTGTGATATGCTAGCCTTAAAAAAACGCCAGACTTTTAAGAATCATTTTAAATGATTCAAATCATTAATGCAGCTGCATCCTTAGTTATTCTTGAAGTAAACTTCATCCAGTGTGTGTGTGTGTGTGTGTGTGTGTATACCAGTGGTGGGTTTCAAATTTTTTTAGAATCTCTTCTGTAGGTGTGGCCTGTTTTGTGGGAGTGGCTTGCCAGCCATGTGATTGGGTGGGAGTGGCTTGCCAGCCATGTGACCGAGTGGGAGTGGCTTGGCAGTCATGTGACTGGGTGGGCATGGCCAACTGGTAAAATGTGGTGACACTCACCTAACAACGCTCTTGCTTAGCAACCAAAATGTTGGCTCAGGAACTCTGGCATTGAAGTGTGCAAGTCTTAAAGCTGTCAAGTTACAAGACCCTTGCACCCCTAACCCTTTAGGAAAAAACCCCAGGAGTGTTCAAACTTGACAGCTTTAAGACTTGTGGACTTCAACTCCCAGAATTCCTCCTCTCGCTCTTCATCTTGATGATGTGCGGACGGGCGGGGGTAGGGAGCTGGAACCGGTTCTAAATGGTACTGTAGATTTATGGAACCTCTTCTATAGAAGAGGTTAGAACTGGCAGGAACCCACCGCTAGTGTATACATACATACATACATACATACATACATACATACATAGAGCGAGAGAGAGAGAGAGAGAGAGAGAGAGAGAGAGAGAGAGAGAGAGAGAATAAAAAAACAGTCTTAATAGAGTATCTAATACAAGTTTTAGTATCATTGACTTCTAAATCTGAGACAATGATCTGGCAAATACAGAACTGTGAATGGTCATTGATCCAAATACAAAAAAGGAAAATTCTGGAAAATGCAAATGTTTCAAGCAGATGGATATGAAAATGACGATAGCAGGAGAGAGTAGGCAAGCAGTAACAGAACTACCAAGGCGGTGATTATCTTATGTCCAGGATCTAAAAGCAGGGTGAGGCAAAAATTCCTGCCAATGGAAAAACAAACTGCCTGCAAGAGCTAACACTGAATCAAAAGAGAAAAAAACAACAACCCTCACCTCTTAGATTAGCTCTGATCTTAAATAAACTGATACAGAGCCAGAAATACGAATTAGCTTTGCACGCACACAAGTACGGAGCTGATTCTCTGATGCAAAAAATCTAATGTAAATATGCCCAGTCTGTAAAAGGAATTAATAAAGCATGGGAAGTGGGGCAGTCCAGGGCTTTGAAGGCAAAAAGTTACCTCAGCACCTGGGAGCCCAATTGTGAGCACTTATCTAACTTCTTAAAAGAAAGGTTCTTTTATTGAAAGGGTTCCTGTTACTACCCTACAAGTAGGAAAGCATTTATTTTATTTTTTTGCTTTTGAATCTGATGTGCTGGCAAATATTTGGTTCAGCCAGAAATCATGCTCTGTACTTAGCAATATCTACTGTAGCAACATGTCCTGCACACCATCTTAAGATGATGAAGTCCGATCCTGTTGGCTGAGATTGATTGGCATTCTAGTCCAATATGAAAAAGGCACTGGGCTGTGAAAGGTTGAATTACAACTGCCATCATACACTCTTTTGTAACCTTTCTTGTTGTTTCTAACCAAGCTTGCAGAAGAAAAAAGAAAATGACAGTCCCCGTTGTAACATTTTAGCCAATTGCTTTGGACATGTGGAAATGAAAACCTACAGCTTCTGAAGCTGATATACTGTTTTTTGAGGAATATCACATTTCAGTCAAATTAAAATTTATCATTTTTCTTATCTATGAACGTGGGCTACAACATTTAACAAGTATGCAAACGATAAAAAAACCTAGTATTTGCACTGCGATATTTTTTAATAGATTCAAGGGAACATAGCTTATTTCCCTCAAAATAGTTAAAACACTGAACTAGTGTTTCTCAACTCAAAGGAACAACCAATTAAATAGCCACAACTCCCAAACTATGTTCTAAATAGTTTCATTTTATTAAAAAGGTAACTTGTGCATATTTGAATTATGAGAGCACTTAATTAGATCTTTCTTTCTTTCTTTCCTTCTCCTCCTCCTTCCTCTCCTCCTCCATAAAGGCGTCTGTTGTTTTCAGAAACAGTATTTCATAAATTCAAACGTAATTTGACACATAGTGTAGAAAACTTGGAATTTGGGAAGCATCAGTTAGTGATTTGTTGAGTCTTGGACAAAAAATCCAATACATTGATACTTTAATTGCATCAACTAGATTGACATAGACATAAAGCATGTTTTAGTGAATAAGCAGCCTGCTCCTGCAATTTGTCATTGCTATCAATGTGGTCATTCTAAAAAATAAATAAATGTGAGGATGGAGAACATCCAACTTCTCCAGAGTTTGTGGAACTGCAGTTCTTGATCATTGGCCATTCTAAGTGGAGCTGTAAAGAGTTGTGGGTTCAGTAAATTCTGGACAATAGCAGGTTCTCCTTACTGAGGTATGTGTGATTCAATCATAATTACCTGAGCCATGAGGTTGGGCAACTCTATCCAAGGCAAGTCATCCCTTTGGCTTGGGTTTTATTAAGTATCCATGCAGTCACACTCATAGTGACAGGGAGTCTATGGAAGGTCAAATAAATGTGTAGGTGGCTTTGTTTAAAGTTACTTCAATGAAGAAAACTTGAGTAGCAACAGCAATAGCACTTAGACTTATATACCGCTCCATAGTGCTTTACAGCACAACATCAGCATAATTGCCCAACAATCTGGGTCCTCATTTTAACAATTTTGGAAGGATGGTAGGCTGAGTCAGCATAGCAGTGGGCAGAGGGTAGCAGCAGAAATGGCATCAACGTTATGGATGAAATTAGGACTCCCAAATTCTTTTAAATATTTTGATCTCCAGTATTGAAATGTAAGAAGACACATCATTACATCTTTAGGCAAAATAAATATTTTTATTGGCACGATAGCCTTTTTAAAAAGGATTTAGCTCTTGGGTATATATTTCCAATGCAGTTTTCTGACATATTTCTCCCAATATTGTTACATTTTAATGAGTCACTGATTATTTAACAGAATCTTAATTTTGTTAGCTGAAAACATATTTTAAAAAACATGTAAGGTAGTTGATTAGCATTTAAGACATGGCTATATTCCAACTTTTGAGCATTACTGTATTAAACTATATATTAAGAATAACACCTGCTTCCATTTTTATTGGCTGTGTTGAATGTCGTTTTCTTTAGGCTGTAGAAAAAAAGAGTGAAAAATTTCCCCATAACAGCAGTCTAATGCTAAGCCCATGTTGTTATATGCCACTTGTTTTGCCTTTTAAACTAGTGTTTTTTTTTTCCAGACTTCTTTTAATAGGCAGAGGAAATGGCTAAAAATCACCTCTCAATATAATTGCAGAGTAGTTCATACATTAAGTAAAACAAAAACAAAAAAACAATATCCCAAGAAAAAAGGGAAGGATAAAGAAAGCAGAAAAATATATAAATCTTTTTTTTTAAAAAAAGTTATCTACTATACAAAGATCAGGCTTTCAGTGTACGTATCTGTAGTAGTTTTAAGTAAATTTGTGTAATTTTCTAAACTCTCCGCAAATGACAGCTTCTCCCAAGCATTCCTTTGTACAACAGCGTCTTCTCTTTTTTTAAGTGGCACTTGATTTCCATAGCAGTGGAAACAATTACTCCAAGCTCTCAAAGTGAAACAATTATTGCACAGTTAAATACCTCACAGAGGTCAGTGGGGATTTTATTGTTGTTGTTGTTGTTTGAATCTATAACAATCCTAGGCTATTTATAACCAGGGAAGGTCCAGAAATCTTCAAGTCTTAAGAGGAACACACAAATAAATATTAAGGCCTGCAAGATAATCACAATTCTCTTGATCATTCACGCACATCAGTAAGGAGAAAAGTGCCTTGATCTTAGCACATAGACCTGAAATGGGAAGACATGCAGAGCTCAAGTCACTGCTGCATACAACTAGCAGCCTCCTCTGGTATCAGGAGACCAGGCAGATGCATCCATCCACATGTCCCAAAAGTAGACATCCATAAAGTCCTCTGGATCACATGCTAAACCCTTGAGAAAAGAAACAAACGTGTTATGTGAAGTCAGGAAGACACATGCTTAGTTACCGTATTTTTCAGAGTATAAAACTCAACTTTTTCCCTCAAAAAAGAGGCTGAAAATCTGGGTGCATCTTATACATCAAATACAGCATTTTTTTGCCTCCCGAAACCCCGTCCCCTTCACCAAAATGGCCGTGCATAGCTTGTAGGAGGCTTTCAGAAAGCTCCTGGGGGCTGGGGAGGGCAGAAATGAGCAAAAAACGGCCCCACTTTTGCCCAATGTTAACCCCCTCCAGCCCCAGGAGCACTCTAAGCTTCCTAAAGGCTATCCATGTCCTTCTTTTTAATGAAAAATGGGCCTGTTGTTTGCTCATTTCCCCCCCCCCTCCAGAGCACTCTGCAAGCCCCTAAAGGCTATTCATTCCTTTTTTTTGGGGGGGGGGGAAACATTTTTGAGAGGTTTGCAGAGTGCAAAACCTGTTTTTTTAAATTTGCCTCTTCAAAACCTTGGTGCGTCTTATACTCCAGTGCGTCTCATACTCTGAAAAATACGGTACTTAAAAGTACTAGTGGGATATGCATTAATATTCTAAAAATCACGCTTTTTAATCCATACTTGGATTCAAAAGTAGTTGCGGACAGGTGGCTTCGGAAACTTAATCAGAGAACAGGACACCTTGTGGTTTAATTTTAAATGTGAGGTTTCTACTACTCTCCTTACATGCAGTTTGATATTTTTGTTCTGGGGGATTCTGATATGTCTAAATAATTAAAAATGGATTTCTCCAGAGTCAAGATAAGTAAAGGCGGGTATGTTTCTCTTGATAGGTAGAGAAAATTGCTTTTCTCTGCAAAGAGCAGCTGAGACATGTTCGGTGGAGGTATTTGGAAAAAAACTACATTCTATTAACTACAGTTCTTACTGAGAAAGAAAGGAAAGATAAGAGACAACATGTTTTATGGTAGACTATGTCTCCGTTCTATAATATTCCCAGCCATGTGAGTATGCAGAAATACACAGGAGGAACCGCATCACAAAGGAAAATGCTGTTGTTGTTGTGTCTTTAAGGCTTGTTTTATACAGGGTAAATCCAATTTCTGGTCATCTCAATCTGACATTAGTTTTAATACCGTTCTTCCCCACTCAAAGGGGACTTAAAATTAAAAAGCATTTAAAAACAATGCTGACTTGGCAGCATTAACAAAGACAGGGCCTGGCTGTACTGCATAAACAGATGAAACGTTAGGAATCTCCTATGGGTTATGTGTAAACCTTCACTGTTTTATCAAACAGGCCAACTGATGGGCAACCAGCTGAAGATCTTACCTGTAGTACCGATTCATGGCTGGGATTCTTTTTTAGAATTAGCTGATAGGCCTGGGGCAGAAACAGCTGCTAACAGCCCACTTACAATTTCCCGTCTGATTTCACCAACAATGGACTCCTTGATCTAAAAAAATAAAACCAGAGGTTATGGCCTCTACCAGATACTTTATTTATACAGGTCTATAGCTCACCCGGCCTCACTGGTTCTGAATGGGAAATCCTTCTCCCCCCCCTCAATTGTTATTCCCTACTTTGGAGTGAAGTGGAGGAGAAGGTGGGGAATCTTGTCATTCCTGCTTATTCAGCCTTCACCTGTCTCAGTAGTTTCAAAATTTGGAGGTTTAACACTATGGCTCTTAAGCTCACCCCAAAAAGCAGCAGTTCCGTAGTGAACAAAATGGCTGGGTTTTCCATGTAGGACCAAATACATCATTTCTTGGGCCAAATCAGTAAACACCTTTCTGCTGGCGATAAGCAACTTGCAGTCTTTAAAAGTCTCTTTTTTTCTTCATCCCTCTGAGCTCCTTGGACTAAGGCTACTGAAAACTAACAGTAGTTTCCTAACCCTCTGTGGTTCAGGGTAGCTTATAAGCCCTAAAAGACATTTAAAAACAAAGAACCCTGCTCCCCCCATGTGACGGGGCCCTGCATCCCCAAAATGTTCAATGCTGTTTTTGTTACAAAAATATTACACGCCATTATCTACAGCAGTGTTTCTCAAACTTGCCGACTTTAAGTCCTGTGGACTTGAACTCCCAGAATTCCCCAGCCAGCTAGCTATGCTGGCTGGGGGATTCTGGGAGTTGAAGTCCACAGGACTTAAAGTCGCCAAGTTTGAGAAACACTGATCTACAGGGTAATCCAATTACAATGCCAACTAGATTTATGTAAGAGGATAAATCACTGTGTGGTTTAATTGCCTTAGTGTGTTGTTTAATCCCAACGGCTGTAGTCTTGGAATCACGGTTAAGCTTTTCGTATGCTGTGGGCAAAGCTGGCATAGCACTGTGTGTGAATCCGTTATAATGTCAGTGACTAAATTAGCATGTTCCACTTTTAACCGGTTCCCTTTCTCTTCCAGTTAATGCAGGAATATCCTTCCTTTATGAGGCAAGGGGAAAAAAGCTGGATGCCCTGGACATGGAAGATCCTAATTGGGGACCCCTGGGAACCACAAACAAAAGCAACTGGATGGCACCAGTTTGCTTATCCCTATCCAAACGGTCAACAGGAAGAGATCTCACCAAGGCCATGTTTTCCATATGATTTTACCCACCCCAGCAAGACCCATCTGACACGCAGCTCCCTGCCTTTCTGCCTTCATAAAGTGTTCAACTGCCTTTCCAGAACGGGTGCAGGAACTGGGTATGTCTAGTTTAATGAAAAGAAGGACTAGGGGAGACATGAGAGCAGTGTTCCAATATCTCAGGGGTTGCCACAAAGAAGAGGGAGTCAAACTATCCCCCAAAGCACCTGAGGGCAGAACAAGAAGCAATGGGTGGAAACTAATCAAGGAGAGAAGCAACTTAGAACTGAGGAGAAATTTCCTGACAGTTAGAACAATTAATCAGTGGAACAGCTTGCCTCCAGAAGTTGTGAATGCTCCAACACTGGAAGTCTTTAAGAAGGTGTTGGATAGCCATTTGTCTGAAGTGGTGTAGGGTTTCCTGCCTAGGCAGGGGGTTGGACTAGAAGACCTTCAAGGTCCCTTCCAACTCTGTTATTCTATTCTAACTGCTGGAGCAGCTGTCTTCAGAATCAAAGGCTCTTAGTTCTAGTCTCACTGATTCTGGAGGCTCCTCAAGAGCAGCAGAGTAAGGAAACTATGAAGACACTTAATGGAAATCAACAGTACATTCCGGGTGACCAAACGAAGAGATGAATCTTTCTGAGAAGAGGAAAGTTGAGTTTACTCCTAGCTTAGTAACACAACCGGACTTCCTGTGTGACCTTGGTAGGAAGCTGTAAGCCTTCAGTCTTGAAGTTTGCTGGCTGGTTGAAAGATACATCTGCACCAGTGGTGGGTTCCTGCTGGATCGCACCGGATCGCGCGCGCTCCCTTTCAGCGCTCCACCTGGCTTGCGCGCTCCCTTTCAGCGCTCCACCTGGCTCTCGCGCTCCCTTCCGGCGCTGAAACCGGAAGTACAGTCTTGCCCCGCCCCTGGCGAAGCAACGACGCCTGTCTGCGCTCCACCAGCTCGGCTGGGAACGGAGATGTTTCCTCAGCGGAGCGCCTGAAAAGTCTTTTCAGGCGCTCCGCTCCGCTGAGGAAACATCTCCGTTCCCAGCCGAGCTGGTGGAGCGCAGACAGGCGTCGTTGCTTCGCCAGGGCCGGGCAAAACTGTACTTCCGGTTTCAGCGCCGGAAGGGAGCGCGAGAGCCAGGTGGAGCGCTGAAAGGGAGCGCGCAAGCCAGGTGGAGCGCTGAAAGGGAGCGCGCGCGATCCGGTGCGATCCGGGAGGAACCCACCACTGATCTGCACTGAGGTATAAGGCAGGGATGGCGAACCTTTTTGGCACTGAGTGCCCAAAGCAAACGTCCATGCATGCGTGTGTGTGTGTGCTGGAAACCCGAACATCAGCTGGCTGGTGCGGAATGCCTGTTTTTGGGGTGTTTTTAGGATGTTTGTGGGTCATTTCCAGGCCGATTTCCAGGCTTTTGGGGGCCCAAAACCCGAAAACCGGCCCAAAAAGCAGCTTGGTTTTTGGCCATTTTTGGCCGTTTTCTGGCACACCAGAAACCAGAAGAGCAGCTGGTGATGGCATGTGTGCCCACAGAGAGGACTCTGCGTGCCACCTCTGGCACCCATGCCATAGGTTTGCCATCACGGATATAAAGCACACAGCTTTTTTACTGGAAAGTAATCCTAAAGAACAAGACTTGGACCATAAACTATGGCTGAATATATTAAAAGGACATTAAAAGAGAGGGGGGAAGGCAGAGAAGAAGAGATCATATTCCCATATTTTCTGAAAACCAATACTCTGCATAACAATCTGTTTGAATGAAATAAACGCTTTCTGGTTCTGGAAAAAGTTTATAGGAAATGGAGATGTTTCACCATTATTTTTCTCTAATAAAATCTCCATTATGATTTGCAATAGTGCACCAGAATCTTAGGGTGGGCGGGGGGGGGGGGGGGAGAAACTTCTCAGAAACTACTAAAAACCACGGCCTTTCCTTTCTCCACAGTATCAATCCACTTATAAAATACTTTTCTCCTTTTGTTTGTTGTGGTTTGTTCCATTCAGTAAATAAAAGGTCGGAGTGTAAGTTTGTCAAACTTACAGACAGAACGCATCTTGACTTCTTTATTTTGCAATGGTTTTTTTTCTGTAGGAGGAATGTACTCATTTATTCTGAAGGGTCAGAAGGCTTTTTTTTTTTCATCCTAGTGAAGAGAGGTCAAAAGCTCAAACGCATTACAGGCCACTCAAAAATGCTCTGAAACAGTTGTTGTTTTTTGTACGGCCTTCACCCTGCCCCCACTGCAAACGAAATAATTCAAACACACAGAAGGGGATAAATCACCCGTATGCCCGTCAGCTTAACATTGTTGAGGAAATATCAAGAATGCATGTTAAATAAGCCTTCTTGCAAGAGAGCCGTTCTGTTCTGAAAGCAAACAAAGCCTAGCTAAAGCTCTGGGTATTTATGAGTATATAGTGACACACATGGCACCCAACACCCCCTCTTCCTGCAACACATACGACATTCAGCAGACTGACCAACTCTGGAATTTGCGAGACGGGAGCTGCACCCTTCCACCCACTTGCCTGGAGAGCAACCAAGAGAGCTCAATGGGACTTCTGTATAGAAATGTGTAAGAGGCAGGGGGGATAAAAATCGATGATTATTTTAAAATATATATATTAAAAAATCAGATTTTTTTAAAAAAATTAAATCGGATTTTTTAATTTTTATCAAATTTATTTTAATGTGCTTTTGGAGTAAAAATCTATCTAAGGATAGTCTTCCATTTAAGATTCATTAATAATTTAGCTTACTCGGCATGAAATGGAGCTTAGTTATGTAGCACGAGGCCGTATATTCTGCAATATTGGAACTGTCCGTGAGTCAACAGCGGGTCAGAGGAGGAGCTGCTGCGGGACAGAGATGACAGTTGCTCTTTAAAAATTATGATTTAATTCAAGTTGATTTAAATCAAGCCTTTTTACTAGTGATTTAAATCATGATTTGAATATGATTTAAATCAACCTGATTTACATCAAATCCACCCTGGTAAGAGGGTGCAGTTAAAGCTGCTTGAAACTCAAGACAGTCCACTTCATCTCCACTAGTAGGCACTGAAGAGGTGTGGGGAAAGGTTGAACGCAACTCGATGTCTTAAAGCACTTGCCCCTTAACGGCCATGAGGTTCTTGGCAACCTCATGTGAGGGCTTTCAAAACTTCAGACTTGTTCATACGGTATAACTTAATTATTGAATTATGTCCAGATTTGAAGAAGGGCTAGATGTTAGTCATCACTGAGATGAAATTAGATGAGAAGCAGGTTGTGTCCAGTTTTATTTAACCCCGGCTTCACAGGAGTAACGGAAGGAATAACAGAATGCTGTTAATCAGTGGAAATGTGTATAATGTGTCTCAAAGTGAGAATGATCAATCTCTAAGCATGGCTATTGGAAATTAAGCTCCATAGTACCCATCAAAATGTGCATTTAATTCATGTCTTAGGATAGTTTGACTGCCTTCTAACTGTGTAGGAATCAGCTTACATACACACAATTTGCATGAACAACATGCAACAATGTGCTCCAGTCATTTATCTTACACAAAAGTAAGGGGTGCAACAGAAAGATCCCTGCCACTCGCACTGAACAGACAGCCAACTATGTGAGCTAAGACTGAAACAATATTTTGGACAATGCATTCCCTCAACCAAGCCTTTCTTGCTATCCTCAATCAAAACGACTTGAACCAATGATATGCAGTGTCTACTCTGTGAGACTGAAATGCATTCAACTAGCTACCCAAATTTCTTAGTTTGAAGGTCCTTGTAGTGACCAGTCCTATTTTTAAATACAACAAAGTATTAGTTATATAACTGTAAGGGCAAGGACAAAACAAGCAGCTGAATTCTCTGGAATTCCAGCGTCAGGTGGAGTAAACAGACTTCATTACCTGATGGACTAATACTCTGGCACAGCATAACTTGTTTCAAAGATCTGAGAATTTGCTGCTTATCCAATTCTGCAAATCCTTGGAAATCTAATGACCACAACTGACCAAAAATGGCCTAACATCCCAGAAACAGCCATTGGAGAACAGATCATGCGTTCAACGCTGCTTGTTTCCAATTAAGTGAATATATTCTGAAACTAAGAATATATTTTTAAAAAATCTTCCTTTAATTTTGGCTGTTGGCTTTTTCTCCCTCCAAACAATTAAATTAGGTAGCTCCATACTGGGTTGATTTAATGGCTAACAAATATTCTTTCTCTGCTTAGTTAGCAAGGTGCTAAGTACCTATATAATGCAATTAGGTTGTAAAATAGAAAATATAGCATTTCCAGTCATATTTATTTATTCACTTATTAGGATTATATCCTTGCAACTCTTGATTCATAAAAGTTTCCACTAGAGGACCTCTTTCATTCCTTTAGCTGTTAAATTCAGCTTTCATTTTTTCTGCAGTTTTCCCCACAGAAACTCTGGGCTGCTACTAAAGCGGGGGAAACTTGTATCCACTTAGTATCTCTTAGTGGATGAACAACAATAGCTTAGTTAACTGTTACATTTTAAAAATAAGCAATTAGCCAGTTGTAATTGACTAGCTGGTCAATATCCTTCTTGCCAAGATGTTCTGACTCTTTCCACAAAACTCATTTGTTCTGTTTAATTCCTTCTTGCCCAGTTTTAGCTACCGTTATGGGGCAGTCATTAGGATGCAATATTACAGGCTAATTCTGCTGACTGCCAGCAGTTCGATCCTCACCAACTCAAAGTTGACTAATTCTTCCATCGTTCCAAAGTGGGTAAAATGAGGACCCAGATTGTTGGGGGCAATAGGCTGACTCTCTAAACTGCTTAGAGAGGGCTGTAAAGCACTGTGAAGCGGTATATAAGTGTAAGTGCTATTGCTACTAATTTTCAGCTCAGGCAAGATCTCTGACTTAAAGGGCATAAGCATACATAAAAGCAAGCAACACATTCCTCCCTGTAGCATATCTCTGTCCTCACCTCTCGAATGACTTGCTGCAGTTCCTCGTTCTCCACACTCTTGGACACTTCCTCACTCGTAGGCCCAGAGGGTAACTTTTCAAGTTTATGCTCCGCAGTGGACTTGGATGTCCAGGGCTCCTCCTGCCCGATTCCTGCTCTTGCCGGGGGAGAGGGCATCAAGGCTACACTTGCCCGGTAGACTTTTTGACTGGATGGTCTGTACCTTTCAGATGACCACCCATGGGCTTTTCGGCTGGCTTGACTAGAACACACCGAAGAGGAATCAGAATGTGTGCAGTGTTCAAATGTCGATTCCGAGCCTTCGGGAGGAGGTGTGTGCATGCCGGGTTCGCCTAACCCCAATTCTGATTTCAGAGATGACTGCTCTCGAATGAGTTCAGAAACCTGGGGATTCAGGGAGTGGGAAGAATCAAGCAGCCGTCATAGCAAAAGCATAAACATAGTATCTTGTTTTGGGGTCACAAATTACCTGCATCCCTACATCTCTAAAGCTTTCAAGAAGAGTAACAACACTAATAAATCTAATAACTGGCATGGGCCCAGGTTACCTGAGGAAATGTCTCGTCTAAATTTACACTGATCTCTCCCGCCTACTCTGGCACAAAGGGTGTGCTGTATACCCCGTTGGCTACGGAATTTTGATTGGTAGAGTCTAGGAGGAGAGCCTCTTCTGAGATATTTCTATGAAAATATTACCCCCCGGAGGGGAGGTTGGCTTCTGGTTAGCTAGGCACCTAGGAAAGCCCTGCCTTCTAAAAAATTTCAGAAACTACTGTATTTTTTGGAGTATAAGATGCACTCCCCCCTCCCTCTCTAAAAGAGGGTGAAAATTTGGCTGCGTCTTATACACTGAATGTAGCCCTGTCCACCTGCCGGCCCCCACCCTTTGGCCATTTTTGGCCTCTGCGCATTATGTTTTAGACCTGTTCCATGCTGCAGGGATTGCCACAGACCATTGCTGCCTCCGTGCCTTGCGTTTTTGGCCTCTGTGCCTTGCGTTTTCAGCCTCCAAACATTCAGTTTCAGACCCATTCAAGGCTGCAGGGATCGTCAGAGCATATCACCGCTGCCTGGAATTGCCCCAAAACACGATGTGCAGAGGCCAAAAACACAAGGCACGGAGGCGGTGATGGTCTGTGGCAATCCCTGCAGCCTGAACAGGTGATTGGGGGTATTCTGGGAGGCCAATCCACCCGCCAATCAGCTGCTTGTGCTGAATCAGGCTGCAATAATGTGCTGAAGCTGACCTGGTTGTTTGCTATTTCCTCCCCCAAAACTAAGGTGCATCTCATACTCCAAAAAATACAGTACTTTGCAACGACAAGGAACTAGTCCTTTCCAAGGTAGGACATGGCCTTAAGAATAGGGTCCCACAAGAACCCTGAAGCATCTTTTTATATTTACAATCGTCAACCACTGTGTATTTCAATTTTGATGATTTTTTTAAATTTTTATTTTTATCTTATCTTTTATCTTCATTTTACCTTATCTTACAAATATTTTTATAGTGTTTCTAAAATGCTTTTCTGATTTTCTGTAAAGTTAATTTAAACAATAATAAACATCCTATTTTGTTATGGAGGATTTCCCAACTTTTAGGAACAGCTTGAGTAAGCATGTGTTTGTTGGGGGATGGGAAAGAGATTAAACCCAACAAGCAAAAATCACATGTCCCTATTCCTCCAACGGAAATCCTATACTGGATAAAGGTAAAAGTTCCCCTCGCACATATGTGCTAATTCTTCCCAACTCTAGGGGGCGCTGCTCATCTCCGTTTCAAAGTCGAAGAGCCAGCGCTGTCCAAAGACGTCTCCATGGTCATGTTGCCGGCATGACTAAACTCCGAAGGCGCATGTAACACTGTTACCTTCCCATCAAAGATGGTTCTTATTTTTCTACTTGCATTTTACATGCTTTCGAACTGCTAGGTTGGCAGAAACTGGGACAAGTAACGAGAGCTCACTCCGTTACATGGCACTAGGGATTCGAACCGCTGAACCTCCAACCTGATCAACAAGCTCAGCGTCTTAACTACTGAGCCACCGTGTCCCATTCGGTGATACGGATACTGGATATCAGCCTCTAAATCAGGGGTGTCAAACTCAATCGCATCGCAAGCCTTATTGTGACATATTCTGGATGGGTTTTTTTGCCTTTGTGGAGCCGGGGTGGGCATAGCCTGCATGGGCCGTATCCAGCTTGCAGGCCACCAGTTTGACAGGCCTGCTCTAAATCATCAGATGCTCACTTCCATCAGTACTTATCTTCATTTATTTATCTTATTTAAATTAAAACTGAAATCAAATAGAAAAGCTTGCTTCCATATTCTGAGCTGCTTGTACATACCCATGACATTATGCATAATTCTATCTCTAGCAATGAAAGAGGCATATTTTTTTTTAATTTCCCCCCTAGGTCAACTCTGATTAGTAATTCTGCACATTCGGATTACTTACTGGCTCCATCACATTCAACGGAGAAGAACATGACAAATTATCAATACTTCTGCTTCCATACATTCCCTGGAAGGGAAGAGAAAGGAGAGGAGGATTAAACATTGTTTAATTGCCTATGTATTTTGAGATAAGGGCAATCGAAAAAGCATATACGGATAATCCCCGCCTTCCAATCACAACTGAGTTCAAAATTCCCATTACTAAGCAAGACAGTTGTTAAATAAACAACTGCATTTTATGACCTTTCTTGCCACAGTTGTTAAGTAAAACACTGCAATTGCTAAGTTAGTAACACGGTTGTTAAATCTGCCTTCCCCATGCACTTTGCTTGCAGAAGGTAGCATGGGCGATCACATGACCCCGGGACAATGCAACTGTCATAAATACATGCCAGTTGCCAAGCGGCCAAAATTTGATCATGTGACCATGGGGATGCTGCAACAGTTTTAAGTGTGAAAAAGTGGGGATAAGTCACTTTTTCAGTGCTGCAAGTTTGAACAGTCACTAAACAAACAGTTGTTAGTTGAGGACTACCTGTTATGAAAAAAGTGAAGCCTATTTGAGAAGTAAAAAGGTATTTATATAAAGATAGTAAGAAAGGAAACTATTTAATGCATCATAAGCAATTAAATTGTCACCCACTCATCCCCAATCACCACTAGCCCCAATCTCCGCCAGGTTCTTTCATCTCTCTCATATTTGACTGTTCCCCTTCCAGGGAGAGAGAAAAATGTATTAAAGGCAACATTTGATAAAAGTGCACTCCACAGATTTACTCTATAACAGTTTAAGTTGTCCATCTATGAATCGTATTTTCTACAATTTAGTTTCTTCTGCTTCCCTATATAAAACTTTCTTTACTCCATTTTTTCCACATTAAGGATCCAGAGAACTTAATAAAACTATACTAGTCCACAAAGTAGTTATTGAGTAACAGAATAAGAGGCAGTTCCAATACAGTAACACATAATTGATAATGAAATCAAACTGTTAATGATCTTATCAAATTTAGTGTCAGGCATGGAAGCCATCTTTTGCATTATGTCTACTTCAGGATTTCATTATTTTAACAAGAAAGCCACATATCTGCAGGAACTGAGCCAGTATTTTACCAGATTCTTCAGCTTACACTGAGAGAAAAACAACCTTAGAATGAGCTAGCCTGCCAATCTTCCAAATCCCTCAAGATTTATATCTGAATCTGCACGTCTTCCTCATCTATGTAGGCTGCCCAACGTTCCTAATATTACTTCGTGTTATGCCTCCAGCCAATGTTCCCAATATTAAATTCTATTAAGCTATGAAACCCAGATCCACCTGCAAACTCACCATATCCCAAAACAAATTGCTCACTTCAACAGTTGCAAAGACTGAAGGCGTAATAAAAATTGGGGACAGGAGCATAAACCTTACTTCCCACCTATGCGGCAGCTTTACTTTTCTTAATTAGCAGAAGTTACCCTGAAATTATTCTTTAGTTGAATAGAAATTGCATCTTTAACTATATCAAATCGAGACAGGGCCTCTTCCCGTCAGACAACAGGAAATTTGTACCTCTTTGGATAGAAACAATCAGGCTAATATCATGTCCTTGCTTTGTACTGAGCAACTGTACATTTTTGATAGACACACGATGCTTGAGACAATGACCAAACACAATACCCACCATGAAGGTTTGTGGTCTGTAAGGTGGTGACTCATGTATGCTCCTAAGCTGCTCTTCAAGAGCAAGCAGACGTTCCTCTAATTGCATTTCTAACTCCTGAAGTTCCATTCGAACCGATTTCCTCAGAGTCTGGAGCTGGTCAGCTTCATACCTAAATCAAAAGTAAGTTCCATGGATCAAAAAGAGTTTTCTCATTGTATAAAAATAAAGCGGTGAAACAGAGATGAGCGGTGCTCATCTCCGTTTCAAAGCCGAAGAGCCAGCGCTGCCCCGAAGACGTCTCCATGGTCACGTGGCTGGCATGGCTACTCTGAAGGCGCACAGAACGCTGTTACCTTCCCACCAAAGGTCGTTCCCTTTTTTCTACTTGCATTTTTACATGCTTTCGAACTGCTAGGTTGGCAGAAGCTGGGACAAGTAATGGGAGCTCACTCCGTTACACGTTGCTAGGGCTTTGAACCACCTAACTGCCGACTTTTCTGATTGACAAGCTCAGCGTCTTAGCCACCGCGTCCTTCTTTGTATGGACCATAACAAATAGAAATATTGATAATCATCTAAAACAGTTGAGGAGCCTTAACCCAAGGGACATGCAGATTATAGACATTCACATGAAGTGAAAAGAGGAGTAAGATGGGTCCAACCTACCTAATTATAACAGACTTGAGCTTTTAAATTCATTTAAACAAGCTAAATATTTAATGTTAAGTACTGTATTTGCCTACAGTATATACAAAGATATCATTTTCTACAGAACTGACCGATCCAGAATTATTTTCATAATGCTGTGTCCAAGGTGAAGGTGCATTGATAATCATGACCATGTAATGCCTCCAAAAATCTTAAAATAGAAGTATGTTCCAGAATATCACCAGCATTTGAAAAAAGGATGAAATGCTGAGAAGAGGAAATGATGGTGCAAAGTGGATGAGGCCCCATCAAGGACACAGAGGTATGTCCAAGATTCTTTTTATTTCATGGATTGTTTTTTAGAAGGGTTTGTTTTTTTGCTTATTAAGCCTTACATTTAGAGCTTAGGCTGCATCTGTACAGAAGGTATGTCACCAATTTTCAGTTATTAAGTCAGAGAGGGATTCAGGTTTTGTAAAACAGAATTCAGGGGCTACCTAAAAAGACTTTTAGTTTCCATAGCCACAGCCATGATATTTATCACAGTAGGTCAAACAATCTACCGGAACTGATAGTAACACAAGGCTAAAGAAACTTAAAGAACAAACATGATTTTCAGAAAGTGTTTTGAGGTGAACATAATTCAAGTATCAGATATAGTACATGACAGACACAAGGAAGAGAGCTGACCATACGTTGTGTGCATAATGTGCTGGATTAAGCAATTGCATAGATGTAATTTGGCAACACAATCCAGGCAACATTTTCGACCCTTCAGGGGACAACCTCTGCAGAAAAAAATCGAATTTGATACTGTTTTGAAGGGTTTCAATGCATAATGGAGCCAACTTGGTAGACCTCAAAAAAGCTACATTAAAAAGGGCTAAATTAGGAAGGGTTGCTCAATCAGAAACAAAACATCTGTAATATATTGCTATGCTTTCCTCCTAGAACATATTGTGAATAAAAAGGAGTGATTCAGATTAAATTAATAACTAGCCCCCAAAAGTAGATAGCCTTGGGATCACTCAGTTTTCCAGCTAAATGTATTTCAGTGATTGGCCATTGCCTTTCTTTTTACATTTTTTTTTAATTTAAAAAAAAAAAACTTTGTCTAGTTTACAGCCAGGAATTTATGTGGCATTAAGTGATAATGAAATCTGCTTCATTTTTCCAGTCAAGATTGATTATAAGTATGTTAAAAATATAGCTGTACCAATACTATACATACTATCCAACATAGTATGGATAAAAAGAAGTTTCCCACAAGATTGGGATCTTTCTTGTTGGAAACATCCCAAATCCAAAGGACTAGGAACTTGAACTGATGAATGAATAACCAAAGAGAAAGAAACTTACCGAGAGAGGAGATCATAGCAAAGGACAAAACATTGATCCAGTCAGAAGTATTTGGAGCAGAATGAGCAGGAGAAAGATGGCAGGAAAAGAAAAAGCAGTGTGAGAATAGTTGCAGCAATTTAACATCAGTGGTGATGACAAACGATTGTTTTAACAACAGAAGCAGAAGACTGTATGAGCAGAGGACGAGCAGTGGGATTTTTATTTTGTTTAGGTGGACAACAAGGAGGAGAACCATGTTTAAGGTTAATTTAAGATTGCATACCTAGAAGGGAAAAGAAAGTGCTCAGAGAAAGTAATGTATGGGAGGATTTTAGTAGAAGAGAAAGGGAAGAATTCTTTATTGCCACAATTACCTCTCTTCTTCGGTCATGTGTTGATAAACAGCAGTCTGCTGGCGCAACATGGCCAATTCTAAATCCATCATTTGAGTTCTAAAGAGGTTTAGGTTCCTTCTCACCACTTGAAGATCCTGGAATGTATTCTAGAGAAAAAGACCCAAACACACACTTGAGCTCCAGTTTGAAAGACAATATCCTGGCAATATATTCTCCTGGACATAATAAGGACGGGTGTGTGTGTGTCAGAAAAACTGAAAATCCTGCATTGTAGGCTGACATTCTTCCCCTCTAGCACCTGCTAAAGGATTCTTCATTCCACACACAGACACAAAAAAAAAAACCTCAGAAAGAGGAAGATGAAAATAGTCTCAGTATTCCTGACTCAACAATGGCAATTAGGATCAGAATATCGGCCACTAAGCAATGGAATTGTGAAGTGTGATGTCATGTGACCGCATCACTTAGCCATGGAAACCTTAGCAGTCTCCACTGCTATCCTTATGTAAGGACCTCACGGGACAGCAAGGTGCGACTTATTGCTGGGGAAGCCAGCAGGAAATCGCAAGTCCAGGATGGCTTGCAAGCAGGCAGGGGAGTGTAATGGCGTGTGATTGAGCAGGGGGTGCTATGGCACCGTGGAAGCACGGCTAGGCAGGCAAGCAGGAGGCATACAATATGAAATGTGGGCAAGGAGGCACATGTGCTATGGTGTGTGACATCTCTAAAGAGGGCTCTTTGGGATAGGAAGTGGCAGGAGTAACTTACCAGAGAGACTTGTTATCTTTCCTACCAGCTTCCCCATTAACTCTGCTTGTGGGAAGCTGGCAGGGAAGGTCACAAAGGGCAATCACATGACCACGGGACACTGCATCTGACCTAAGTGTGAGCCAATGGCCAAGTGCCCAAATCAAGATCATGTGACCGTAGGGATGCTATGAAGGCTGGAACCTCAAGGACCAGTCGTATGTACCACCTGTTCAGCACTACTGCAACTTCAAATGGTCACTGAATATGTAGTCCTTAACCAGGGACTATTCTTATGTAAAAGTACAATCGATACATGTTATCAATTCATTTTTTTCCCTTTTGAGAAGGAAGACAACAGCCAACTAAAACTCATCACAAAAAGGCTTCGTTGACATACATTTGTACTATATGCCCCCGATGGCGAACCTATGGCACACATGCCAGAGGTGGCTTACAGAGCCCTCTCTGTGGGCATGCCTGCCATTGCCAGCTGCTCTTCTGATTTCCAGTGTATGCATGCACAACGGCCAGCTTGTCTTCACGCATGCCGGAAACCCGAAGACCAGCTGACCAGTGCACATATGCGTGTTGGCCACCTAGTCTTCGGGTTTCCAGCACATACAAAGAACAGTGGGCCAGTGGGCCTGTGTTCACTGGAAACTCAAAAACCAAGTGGCCGGCACGTGCATGCGCACTGACCAGCTGGTCTTCGGGTTTTTGGCGCTCAGCATGTGCATGCACACATTCCAGTTTGAGCACTCGTTGCCAAAAAAGTTTGCCATCACTGCTATATACCTACAGATAACATGGACACCCTGAAAATGGCGTATTTGATGGATGAAAGGAAGAAAAGTGCCATTTACTTCATAGAGAGGTAGAATGGATGATTTCTGAGTGCTGTAAGAGGCTCCAGTGAAGTCATGACTTCTCATCGTAGTGTTCTAGGGAGAAGAAACACAAACATACACCTGTCAGATAATTTTAACCCCCAGAGGCAATGAGAGTCAAGCCCTGACACAGCAGGCAATGTGAGAATGAGTCACGGACTTACAAAAGGTGCATCTTCCGCTTTTCTAGAACCCAACTTGCTTGATGAATTTGACACACACACACACACACACACACACACACACACACACACACACACACACACACACACACACACACACACACACACACACACACACACACATATATATATATATATATATATATATATATATATATATATAGTGAAGTCAGGAACAGATTTTTCATCCTCAGCCTCCAATCTGAGCCCCTCCCTCAAAACGAGCAGAGTTCCCTCCATCCCTTCTCTCTCTGCAGATGTGGGATTTCCCTTCAGATTGACTCTGCCTCCGTTGCAGAATCCTAGACTTCCGAAGAACGTGTTGACACGGGCAAGGAAGTTTCGCCAAAGTGTTTCCCCGAAAATAATACAAAGTCTTATTTTCTTTTGACCCCCCAAATAAGGGCCTGGCCCTTATTATGTTTTGAGGTGCAGGAGGCGGCAAGCGTGGTCACCTCACACGGCTGTTGCTGTGTTGCAATATTTTCAGGGAGGGCTTATTTTCGTGGGAGAGCTTATTTTAGCACCTGCTCACAAAAGCCTGATTGGGCTTATTATCCGGGGAGGTCTTATTTTCAGGGAAACAGGGTAGCACTTGAAAATATAGGCAAATGGCAGTCTCTCATGCCAGCTGATGCAATTATACAGACAGCTGAGGATTCTTCAACTAAGCAAAGGAATCGTTTTAGATTGAAACCCTTCTCCACCCTTTCCATCTTTCTCTAAATAGCAAACCGAACACCACCCATGGAGTTATTTATCTGTGAAATAGGTTGCACAAACAGACACTCCCCTAGAGTTGTTTAAAAATGGCTGGGCCAGTACACCCTGGAGCTTTATGAACTAAAGATGCCAAGGGAAAACATTACATTCCGTAAACAGAGTGTAAAAGCAATTTCACATTCAGTCAATGGATTTCACAAGACAGCTGGTTAACTCTATTCGCTTTCCGCTCGATAATCCACAGGAAAAACAATTATGCCACTTCAGTTCTTTTATATGCTAAATGAGGGATTTTATATTCGAAAGTTATGTTCAAAAAGGTTGAATCTTTCCAACACTTCCCTGCCAAACACAAGCCTTTGGCAATCATCCTGCAATGTGACAGAGAAATTATGTGACAGAGATATAAAGGACAAATTGAGAAAAACAAAAGTTGACATTTTTTTGTGGAAGCAGGCTGCTATAGGAAGGCTATTTTGTGAAATCCATTGACTGAATGTCAATGATAATGGATTAGTCAGAGAAGTAAAACACAATATTCAGGTTAGTTGTCTTCATGACAAAACATGGGCCACAATCCCAGAATTCCCACATGGGCCCCTTTCTTCAGTTTTATGAATGCTGTCTATAGATTTCCATGGCATAAATTGCCCCATAATATGTATGTATGTATGTATGTATGTATGTATGTATGTATGTATGTATGTATGTATGTATGTATGTATCTGTATA
This sequence comes from Natrix helvetica, assembly GCF_964273705.1. NCBI lineage: Eukaryota > Metazoa > Chordata > Lepidosauria > Squamata > Natricidae > Natrix > Natrix helvetica. The sequence goes on along the minus strand of NC_138548.1, from coordinate 170,058,991 downwards.
TAAATATATATATTTCGTAGATTTTCACAGGTGTAGGTATGCTGGTCTTGTTGTATTCGGGTCTTTTCCCATGTAAGATTGAGATTGTCTTGGCAATGTTTCGGCGAGGTCTCACTCGCCATCCTCAGGCTGGTGTTTTTGGCCAAAACGTCGCCAAGACAATCTCAATTTTACATGGGAAAAGACCCAAATACAACAAGACCAACATATATATATATATGTATGTATAAATAAAGTCTCCCTTTATTTATTTATCAGTACAAATATAACACACACACACACACACACACACACACACATATATACATACATATACACATACACACACACCTACCTACCTATCTATACACACACACACATATATATATATATACATACATACACACACACACACACACACACATATTCAATTTAATTTGTATATGTAAGAGGCAGCATAAGCCATTGGAAAAAGGCATTTTATCTGGATCTGAATACTCAAATCATAGCTTAATGATTGTTCTTGAGTCAAAAACTTCTTGTCTTAGCATAACAATCATGAAATATCTGCTTAACATCCCTTTGATCTCAAAGATTATGCATCTAAGTAAGAAAATAATGGCTGTATGTAAAAATCCCCTACTCCTTGTCCTGTCAGCCCTACGTCATTAATACGCTTTACCCTATTCTGCTTTCTAAGCTACAGAAACCAGTTGTTCTTTTACGTTGGGCAACCTTTCCCATCATCCACAATGATCCATTCCATGTGGGTGGGGAAGATGGGCACTGCAGTCCAGCATACATGCATGGTTCTAGAACAGAGAAAGGCTGAATTCTAGCAACCCATTCCACTTCCCCTTACCTGTGAGAGGTTTTGCAGGGAGTTCCTGATTTCATGCAAGACTCGTCTCAGTTGCATTTCAACAGTGGAGGGAGGGTTTGTGGAAGGAAACCGGTGAGGATGTCCAACGTGCCTCAACATATGTGGGCAGCCAAAAGGGGAGGGCAATCCCCCACAGGAAGAACCAGGGGTGCTTGGGATGCTGTGTGTACTAAATGTCCTTGTTTGGCCATGGAAGTGCCGGTCTGGAAGGTCAGAGTGGAGAGAATGCAGAGAGCATGAAGATTGAGACATGCACGGCGGGAGGTGCAAAGGGCAGCTCTGGATTCTGCTACAAAAGAACTCATCCTGACCCTTGTTTCCAACAGGCTGGGAAGGTTCCTTCCTCATAGGTGACGGAGCAATGTGGAGGGTAGATTTACATAAAGGAGAAGAGCTCTTGTCAGTGTCTCCAGAGGACGTTTCTTCTGGGCTATTTTCCTTCCCGGGATCATCCTCTGTGTCATACAGATATGTGAAAGAAGGAGGGCCACACTGCATTTGCTTGCCTGGGTTTAGCTGGAGATTCACCGAGGAGACAACTCGCACTGGGTTGAGAAGAGTGGTTGGGAGGGACTGGGAGCGTCTCAGGGGATAACCCAGTTCGGAGACCTGATGCCTCTTCTTAAAAAGAAGGTCCTTTGATTTGAGCAGGGGGCGATCTGTTCTGGGACTGGAAGACGCGCTGTCCTTTCTCTGGGCTCTCTGTAAAGCAATATTCACCCGCTCCACAGAAGAAGGAGAGGAACAGCTACTGTCTAGAGATGACATTGATTTGAGAATGTGGTGAGTTTTATAGGGAGGGAACTCGCATTCACTGCTCTTATCCACATCACTCTCTTCGCTGCTTTCGTCCAATGCTTCCAATTGTGCTCCGCAGACTGAAGCGACTTCGTTTCTCCTTTCTAAGCCGCCTCCGCCAAACTCTTCCTTTTTGCCATTTGAAGAAAGCCCGTCTTGGCGTTCTAACGTGTCCTGGCCTCCTCTTACATCCACCTCAGCTACTTCCTCTTTCTCCCGCTGCTTCATTTCCAAGAGGAGGAAATTCTCCTCATCCAGCTCACTGAAAGAGCACACTGGTTCAGCCACTGGCGTCTTGAGTTCTTCGCTGTAGGATGTCACTGTGTTCTCACTGTCGCAGCTATCGGCGCTGCTTCCCATGGCCTGCAATGAGTCGTGTCCCTGAGGGGAGAACATATGGAGAAATGGCGGCATGAGGGAAATCAGGAGCAATAATACAATAATACAAAACAGTACACTTGTTTCTTTCCATGAAAAAGGTGATTCCACAACATCCACAGCATACATTGTTAAACAAGGCAATTCTATTTCAAGGAAACTTGTTCACTGGGATTCATTTTTTTTACTTTTTCCAGGCAGTTACTTACACACTTGGCTGGCTCTGACAATTTCGCAGAGACTCAGGGAAGGTAGTTCTCTAAACCTCCACGGACCAAGCTTCCGTTGCTCCAGACACGTTTTTCTCCATCTTGGAGTATTTTTTTTCCCCAGACAGGCACAACAGGATCCGTTTTTTTCCCTGGATCACTGTTTTGCAATTGCATTTGCAGTGAGGCGGTCAGTAGGCCGCATATAAAATATACGCAGATAGTCCTTGATTTACAACAGTTCATTTAGAGGCTGTTTGAAGCTACAACGGCACTGAAAAAAGTGACTTATGACCATTTTTTAGACTTATGACCGTTGTGGCAGCCCCATGGTCAAATGATGTGCATTCAGATGCTTAACAACTGACTCACATTTATGACGGTTGCAGTGTCCCAGGGTCATGTGACCATCTTTTGCCATATTTCTGACAAGCAAAGACAATGGGGAAGCCAGATTCACTTAACAACCGGGATACTAATTTAACAACTGTGGTGATTCAAGTAACAAATATGGCAACAAAAGTCGTAAAATGGGGCAAAACTCACTTAACAAATTTCTCACTTAGCAATATAAATTTTGAGCTCAATTGTGGTCGTAAGTTGAGGACAACCTATGGGTAGTATTTTTTTTATATCGTACTCATGTTACAGGTTATCCTCAACTTACAACAGTTCATTTAGGGACCGTTCAAAGCTACAATGGCCCTGAAAAAAGTGACTTATGACCGCTTTTCACAGTTACGGCTTTTGCAGCATTCCCATGATCATGTGATCAAACATCAGAAGTTTGGAGAATGACTCATATTTATGACGGTTGTGGTGTCCTTGGATCCTGCGATCAGCTTTTGCGGACGTCTGACAAGCGAAGTCAATGGGGAAGGCAAATTCACTTAACAACCATGTTACTAACTTATTGTGGGGCTTCTCTGAACAACTGAGGCAAGAAAGGTTGTAAAATGGGTCAAAACTCACTTAACAAATATCTCACTTAACAACAAAAATTGGGGGCTGAATTGTGGTCATAAGTCAAGGACTACCTGTATATTGTTTTTATTTCTCTTTGTTAAATTTCACTAATATTCTTTTTTTTAAAAAGAAACTGAAAAAGCATTCCAAGTTTTGATTATAAAAAGATACTGGTGGCTTATAAGCTATGAAAATCTGGAAAACATTGCCCTAACTTTGAAAACTCTTATCAAGACTTGTAAAACACACACACACACACACATAAATAGATCTACTTTTCACTTGAGAAGTCTTGACATTATTTAAAGGTGATTGTGAAATTCTAAAGAAGCTTGCGATATAATGCACTTATTCCCCCAACCCTGCTTATCTCTTATTTCCAGACTCATTATTTATTTACCCGTTTTTGACCTTTAAAGTCTCAAGTAAGCTGGAAACAGAAGGAGGCCCTCTTGCCCTTCTGCTAACTTAGGTTCCCCTCCTTCGGAGCCTTTCTTCTGTCTGCCTTTACCAATAAAATCTGGCAGGCAGGAGTGATTTGTCTTTGAATAGAGAGGACCCTCCACCCTTTCCCGTTTTGTCCTCGGCACCACACATGAGTTATATACACAATCTCCCATTCCAAAGAAGAACTGGGTACACTGAGTCCCCGAAGTTCAGCAGGCTGGGGTTTTAGGTTTTTTTGCCCACACACTTTGTTTGTTGTCCTCCTGGCTTCTTTATTAGGCATCAGGCAGAGCCATTATTCATGCCATCCACTCCCAGGGAAGCAGGAAACCAAGCAGAATTAAGACAAAGAAGTAACAGTCAGGAAGTAGGACACAGAGACCCTGCAGCCCTAAATACAACTATGCAATGGGAGGGAGTCAAAGAGAAACAATCCAAAGAGATTGTTGTTTCTCTCTCTCTCTCTCTCTCTCCTTCTCTCTCTCTCTCTCTCTCTCTCTCTCACTCTCTCTCTCTTTCTCTCTCTCCCTCCCTCCCTCCCTCTCCCTCCCTCTGTCTCTCTATGTTCAATTTTACATGACTGCAGTGGAATGAGATTTCCCTCCTGCAAGTCCCCTCTTAATATAGATAGTCAAAGGAACAAGCCAAAAGCAAGAGAAGAAAATTCACAATTTAAAAAACAACAACCAACTTCCTATTTTTGACTGTTTCTGATTTGACAGCCATATCAAATCCTTCCCAAGTAGTGAATTTAATAGGTCTTTTGCCCGAGTAAACACATTCATAATACACTACATATTTCCTTTTAAAAAATTACTCAGATCCTTTTTATAAATCTGTTTTTTGGGTCGCATAGCCTGTTTAGAAATTTGTCTTTACCAGTCTACCCTTGGGCAAAGTATGGACTCTCAAGAAAATTCCTTTTGAGCTTTCCTCACTACAATAAATTCCTTCTGTAAAGCAGAAAAACACGGCTATAGAAAATGTTGCAACTGTGGGTCTTAATCACCCTTCCTTTCAATTTACCCAGACACTCCCTTGGTTCCCTTTTGTTTATCCTGAGCAACGGGGGTGGAGGGGTGTGTGTGTCTACTATCTAGCAGAGATATTTGGGCTCAAAGGACGGCTTTTGTATAGGATGAGCAGCAGATCCATACATCTCCATGGCATCACTGCTCTCAAGCAGGTGTGTGCGACCTCAAGCCCAGAGGCCACATGCAGCACTGAACAGTTAGTGACACAGCCCCACAAGGTAATGAAAGATATTTTAAAAATAAATGAAGTCTGTTATTTATATATATTGACTTTTATGTATTTTATATGCGGCCCAGACAAGCTGAAATGTTAGGCAACCAGGCTCTGAAGTGACGTATCTGCTGGCTTCAGTTTGGCTGATATAAAATGGGTTTCTGCTGGAGCCATCTCCAAACTTAATGGGTCATAAAGTGAGTCATCTACCAAGAGCTGCAGGTCATAATGCTTCTGTTCAGTATTTCACTCAATAAAACACAGGAAAATGGATAGAAAACAACATGTTGTCGACTCTTGATTTAGGTGGCGGGCGTTCAACAGAAACATAGCCTTCAATATCACCCAGTGCTCTTTCCCAAAGAAGTTTATGAAGCCATGACATATACTTTTAGGGTCAAGAAAATAAGTCGGCATTTCCAGAAATATTTGGCTGATTTAAGTTAAACTTTTACAGACTCTTCCCTATTCAGTGCTCTATGCGGTTGTGAGTACTGCATTTCTATGTTGCTGGTGGTTTTATACCTGGAACGTGATGATTACATCTTGCAATCATGGTGGAAAAAAGAAATATCGGGTCTGCTGCAGTTCAATCCAACCATCCAGGCAACAAAGGAAATGTCCTGCTACTGAATCACAACCCTAGAAAACAAGACCTTTCCCACATTTCCTCTAGGGATGCCGAAGGGTCTCCTTGGTCACACGGCAGGCTGCTAAGAATGGGGAAAGCAGAAATAGAGCAACCCAAGAAATTTACCTGCAGTTGATTGAGCAAGAAGCAGTCCGTAGAAGAATCTTCTGCAAAGCCGCTGCTGTCGGAATGCTGACTTGCTGATCGTAAGAGCTGATCTATCCGTGGGGATGAGGGGAACGGGAAGGGAGACAAATGTTAAAAGGCTCAGCAGATTTTCCAGCATGTACACAATTCTCCATTTAGCTGGCAAGAGGATACGTGCATTTGTGCATTCAGCTGAGAGGCCTGACCTACCAACCCAAAAGCTGGCTCTCATTCTCAGCTTTCAGACAAAGCCTGATTGTTTCTCTGGCTCTGCTTAAGCCCTTAATTGGGCCTTTAGATGGTTAATTTCTTTCTTTACATTTTATGGTGACACTTTATTCCAAAGTGCTGGGGCCACCCCTCATTTTATTCTCAAGACAAACTTTTGGAGTGAACAGTGCTGAGGGATAGGATGTAACCTAAAAAGAGCTATTGAAATTCTCTGGTTACGACTGGACTTTGAACCCAGTTCTCATAATTCACAGATTAATTAATGAAACATAACACACACATACACTCCCCAGAAATTAGACCTGCTCCAACCCTGCTGTCTTTTTGCAGGGTACTAAAAACCCTGTTTTGCCATGAAGTCTAGGATCCTGATACCATGGGTGTTTCTCTTTCATGACTTAGGTTGAGTATTTATTTATAAGTATTCTTATCTGCTTTTATGTTGTTTTTTTTGTCAGGTGCAAGAAATCAGGAAGCAAGGGGGTTCAAATGACTATAGGTTTATTGTATGCTAAAGCTCTTCACAAGAATCTGAACTACTAACAGTCAAAGCAAATTTGTGGTAGATAAGAGTCAATGGAATTCAAGGGGGCCTGGACCGCTTGTAGGTGGGAAGGGACTCAAAACTGTCGGCGCTTTGACACCTCCCTAAGGCTCAACCTGGTCATCTCCTACATCTTTGTAATTTTTCATTCTAATTGGGGGGGGGGGTTATTCCTTTTTATTCTTTTAATTGAGAGCCATTCAGTCATGTATATGAGATGGGAAGCTTATAAATGTACTAAATAATTGAATATCAATTGCACAGAGTATGTTCTTAATTATTTTTATTTTTTGCTTCAGTGGCATACTGTATGTTTAAAAGGATACTGTCTCCACGTACAGCATAGCAATATAAGTATAGATACTGAATGAATGAATGAATGGATGAATGAATGAGATACTGCATCTCAATGCTTTAAGTATTTTTGAACTTCTCATTTTTCTTTTACTTAGAAAATGTAGAAGTCTACTTTGAATTTTTGTTTAAAGAGACGTTTTAGTCACATGATTTTCTGAGGATAAACGAAAGTGACACAACTCAGAGCCCTAACCAACGAAAAGACACAGAGGCAATTGTTCAGCTAGGACTGAAGCAGGCTAACTGGACAGAACCTATATCTACTTCAAGCCAACCCAGGCATGGCTCAGCATGCTACATGCTGCAGCTTCATCCACAACGTGCAAGAAAGTTCGGGAAAATAGTCCATGTTTTGTGTGGGGCAGATTTTGAAATATTCCCACAGGGGCAGGGTATTTAAAAAAGGCCACAGAGTGGTGATTTTCAACAAAGGACTTGTATAGACACATTTAAAATGTACAGCTACTTTTGATGATCCAAATGCAATCCATTGTTCGGATTCCTGGACTACATTACTTGCAAAAACTGTATAGTTTATAAAGAATGGAGCAATAAGCGGATTGTAGACAATCCTAAACTACCAGAAACATCAAGTGTTTTACATCCTTAAGATCAAAAACAGCTTTAAAAACTCAGAACAAATGAAGGAGAATTCCAAGTTCTCTATAATCTTCCAGACTAGATAAAGGCAAATTAAAGTCAATTTGTACATATTGGAAACACATCCCCAGACATTATTAATATATGTTGCTTCTAAATGTAAATAATCTGATTATTTACACAAATACATAGCTGAGAGATGAACAACAGTTAGTTTTGAGGGAAGACTTCCAAATTTTTCCTCTCTCCTTTTAGAAGAATGTTGGCCTTATTTTGTGTGGTTTTAAAATATAACACAGATGGCACTCTTGTAATCAAAATAAATAAAACACAGCAAGGCCCTTCATTGCTTTTGATCCTCAGTTTGCATGACTCTCTCTCTCTTTCTCTCTCCAATGGATTTTCATATTGCAAAGATAATATGCTTGGAATTCTATTATAAACAAGAAGGGTGCTCAGAAGGAGAATGTCCAATCATAGAGTACTGCATTGTCACAGCTGTAATGCTGCAGAAACAATGGTCATGGGTCATTTACACTGAAGAGCTGCTGAAACTCAAGCCATTCTTCACACAATACAAGCCCTTAAAGGGTCCTAACTGGGCTTTTAAGGTTTGAAGAGCTCAGGATACAATGGACTGAATCTAGCCTTTCTTTCTCTGCCTTTGGCAACATCCCACAAACGGAATTTAACTAAAGGCAGCAAAAAGGGGAGAGCTGAAGAGACGATTTTACCCAGAACAGCAGATGATTAGGGTTTAAGAGCTGGGCTGGGGAGATATTTCATTAAAGTTGCCTCGCTTTTTCCACTAGTGGACACACACTTTTGAATAAGCAGCATTCCACAAAGGAAGCTTGTTTGTGTTGATACTTGTATCTGTCTGGGCATGCCTGCCCACAAACAGAAATATGTATATAAATAGAATGTGCTATGCAAATGTGCTTGTCTTTTCAATAATAGGAATAATTGAGCAAATATAGGGGGAAGGGATCAATAACCAATCTCATCCCACTCTGTGCTAAAGCATACCCTTGTAATTCTAATGAATACGTTATGACCAGAAAATATCCTATAATATTCAATGAAATGTCCCACTATGTTCACTGCATTCTGATCAACAATAAAGCTTTCTCCAATCTGTTCTCTTTGAATGTGTCAGATTGCCATCCTCCACAGCTATAAGAAAAGAACAGCTCTACCACATCCGACACATACAAATCTTTTTGTTTCTTTCTGAGATCTGCCTTACAAGAAGCAGAAGGCAGACTTATCCTTCTCCAGCCATTGCTCCTCTGCAACTAGTATTTGGAGGTAGGCTGTCCTGTATCCCTAGGTAACACTGAATAAAGGTAATGGTTCCCCTTGGACATATGTGCTAGTTGTTCCCAACTCTAGGGGGCGATGCTCATCTCCGTTTCAAAGCCGAAGAGCCAGCACTGTTTGAAGACATCTCCGTGGTCATGTGGCCGGCATGGCTAAACACTGAAGGCGCACAGAACGCTGTTACCTTCCCACCAAAGATGGTGCCTATTTTTCTACTTGCATTTTTATGTGCTTTCGAACTGCTAGGTTGGCAGAAGCTGGGACAACTAATAGGAGCTCACTTTACGTTACGCGGTGTTAGGGATTCAAACCGCCAAACTGCCGACCTTTGTGATCGACAAGCTCAGCATCTTAGCCACTGCATCCCTATAACACCCGTAATTAGGTCTTCCTTGAGTTTATCCCCTCCCCTTTTAAAACCATCCAAGTTAATGGCCATTGCTACACCCTGTGATAACGAATTCCACAGTTTAATTATGAGCTGTGAGAACCTCTGTCTGCTTTAGATTTCCTTCCAGACCCTTATTCTGAATAGCCTCGAGTTTTACTCCTTTGAGAGAGGGAGAAATTCTCCTCTCCTTCTCCACACTGCGCATGATGTTATGCATCTGAGTAATTGTAATAATAAATAATACAAATAAACCCCAGGTTTTAAACTGCCTCAAACATTTTAACCATGATTGAACCCTTTGATCGTTTTGGCTTCCCTCTTCTGTACCGCTTCCAGCTGTCATGTCATGCCAACCAATATGCCGTGCAATATTTTTGTTCCAGCAATTTATAAGAAATAGCAAAAGCTGAAGACTGGAATGTGTAAAAAAAATCACTGTGTGAGTGTTTACTATTCGGTAGGATCAGTAGAATAGAGAAGGTGCTAGACTAGGAATAATGAAGATCTGTTAATAAAAGAAGGGCTGTGGAGTATGGTTGGATAAAACATGGGAGGCTGCTGCAAAAATAAAACATGGAAAAAGAAGAAGTCTACATATTCAGACCTGAGCTTTTTAGAAGGAAGTGACAAGAAAATAATGATCAGGGCCATGTCTTCTAATTTAGCTCAAACAGAATGCTAGTTTGAATTAATCCTGAATTTCAGTGTATAGCCCCACTGTTTCATCTTAGAGAGCATATACTTTGCATCCAGGAAAAGGTCAGCCTTGGACCAGGGTTCTTAAATTAAAGGCTTTTTAGGAAGCCAAACCTTTAAGAATTGCCACTAGCCGGAATGGAAAATATTATCTCCCCGATAATCAAACAAATCCACTCACTATAAACCAGATTTACACACGCATGTTTCTATTTTAAGCTGTTAAGATATTTGAATGTTCATTTTTTTCCTTGCAGAGTTAGATAATTTATTTTTAAATGTGTATTTGAACTTTGGCAAATGCCAGTAAGGCAAATCTCATGGCCTGTATAAGATATACCCATTAGGCCATTCATGAATAAAAAATAAAATCATTTCCTGAATCAACATTTTTTTTAACAATATTGAATATTGTGCCTAGCAACACTTCATATTATAGTATATAGCAAATGAAACTTTTTGTTCCAGGCTGTCCTTCACCAAAGGAAACCTTGTGAGAAAAACATACCTCTACTTGGGTTATGTAATAACAAATACCAATGCTGAATACACAAAAGAGAAACTTGTTTTCCTGTAACTAAAATTCATTATCTAAAAGGAACATCATATTAACTGTACTGGAGAACTGAGCTTTTTCTCCCTGAACAATGTGTTACTAAGTTAATATGATGAACACTTATATTAAGAAACACTATTCAGAAAATAGACAAAGTAAATGTAAAAGCTTGCTGTTAATACAAAGAAATGGATGTACAAATTCTATGAATTTAATATAAAAATGTTAATGTTTTTAATCTTTATGCCTAGGCTTTTTAAAAACAAAAACAAAAGGAAGAAAGCCAATGAGATAATCCACATTTTACTGTAAACTTATTAAATAAGTTCTTGTTAGCAGCTGCAGTCTGATCTTTGAATGAACAAATTCTGTGGATTTAATATTAAAATGCTAACTTTTTTTATGCCTAGGCTTTTTTAAACAAGGAAGCAAACCAATGAAATGATGCATATTTTACTGCAACCCTATTAAATAAGTTGCTGATAGCAGCTGCAGTCTGATCTTTGAATGAACAAATCTATGAAAAATAGATGATCAGTTTAACAAAGAAAAAGAAAACAAAATCTAAGTAGTAGCTTTGGAGGCGAGTCATAAGCAAACAGATAAAAATAATACATCTGTTGTGAACATACTTAAGAAATAAGCAGTGGAAATAAGTTTGACAGATAGCTAACAGATTGAATGAGAGACCATCCAAATCAACGTCAAGGATTTTCACATAGGGTATAAAGCCAAGCCTGAAGAGCTCAGACTCACAGATTTAATCTGGTAGTAACTGCTTATTAAATGTACTTATAACCAAAGAGTAGGTGGTCAGATATATGTGTATCGAAGCTCCTGAGCCAGGATGTAAATATATATATGCTACATTCTCAACCTCCTAACGGCAATGGGCAATGGCTGGCGCGTTCGGAGATGGCTCTGTGTGCCACTTCCGGCACGCGTGCCATAGGTTTGCCATCACAGTCCTATAGTGAGCAGTAGAGGGATGTAATTAAAGTGGACACGCAACAAAGGGAAAAACTACATGAGCATTGCTATTATCAGTCACTGCATGCTCTGGTCTGGAAATAGAAAGTACAGTCCTAGAACAGCCTTACTATGGCGGAAACCTCACTGAACACACTTGAGGCTTAACACTTGTGTCTTATGGTAATGCTCAGGGCTCCTGTGTCCCATTATCTCAATGGCTGAACACTGAAAACTTTTGAATCATCAGCATTTGGAGAATAATAAAAAGCTTTTGGGTTTGGGGTATGTCATTTTAAGGTTCAAAACAGTCCTTTTAAATGACAGGGCATCTTTCACTCATATAAATATATTGCACCACTTCAATTCCTCCACCCCGTAACTGGTGAAGGGTCAGAAAAGCCAAACCCTTAATTAAGGTTACACGTCTGATGCAGCCTCTGTCATTTGGGATGCCGTTTCACAAGAAGAAGGCACTACGATCTGAAATGTAATTAAAGGGCAGACTAGGATCTTATGGGTGGGCCACGACTTAAAAAGCTTAAAGTACTTGGGTTGACATTTAGTGGTTGGGATGTTTCAGGAGGATCAAGAAAAAATGAATCTACTCACCTTTTTTTGTTCTGTTTAAAGCCCGCTGACTTGCATTAGGAGCATGTGGAATCTCTCCCTCTGTACTTTGAATCTGCAGAAGAAAATTAGTGCATTTTTAAACCTATGCTCCCAGGCAATAAGCTTTCTAGTGAATATGCATGGAATTTATACCTTGCATAATTGGCTATTTAGTAATTAACAATTCCAAACACAATAACCTTGGCAATCCAAAGGAGTCTATTATTGCTGTTTATTATTATGGTATTATCTTTTTCAGACTTCCTGAAGTGATAATGCTGAAGTTGGAACACAGGAACAATAAAATGTGAAAAAGCCATGACATCAGTAATTTAGGATAAAAGGCTTTTTTTAAGAACAATGATGCAGAGCAAAAATAAAAAATAAATCAGCAGCACATCCCATGAGGTTTGCTTTTGGAAAACCTTTAGGCAAACAAAGACAGAGAGTTGTTAGTTCAGTAGGAGGGATGTGGGGGGAAAGAAAGCTGTAAAGCTGACTCAAACTCAGAAAACCATGATAGCTAGTTTATACATTTCACAAATGTCTTGTTCAGGGTCTACGTTAAAAAGGACGAAGAACAGGGGAAAGAAGAAAAATATATTCAAGGTAAGGTTTCTATTCTATGGCAACTTTCATGAAACTTTCTAATTTTCTTTCTCAGTGCTCCACAAACCTTCAAATCTAAATAAAGACTTCTGAAAAATTAAAAGCTACCGCAGATTGCTTTCATTTTTAGTTGATGCTGTATTTCAGAATATGGCAGATTCATCCTCCAATGATTACAAATTAAAAACACAATGTCTTACAGTGGGAAATACTGCAAGCTTCAGTTTGCATGTCCCCCTCGGAAACAGCAAAAGGAAACTAGAGAGGAAGTTTTCGTTTAAAGAGAAAAAAACAAAAACAGTGTCCATTTTTTATCTATGTCACAAGACAATTGATAGCAGCTCTCTGGGCTAACTTCCTTATGCAAAAATCTAATTAACTTTAAGACTTTAAAATATTTTGGATAATCTGATCCAAAGCTACCAATCCAAGGAAATATACCTATGTTTAATAGCAATTGAGAGCTAGGAAATTATGAATGCATACAACTTTCAATAAATACAAACTAAATGTAATCCATTCTAATCTTGATCGCAGGAAAAACGATTTCAACAATAGAATAGTAAATGTGTGGAACACCCTACCCGATCCTGTTGTTAGTTCCTCTAACCCCCATACCTTTTACCTTACATTGTCTACTGTAGACCTTATACCTACTGTCCCTGTCCTCCTGTTCCGTTTATATGTACTCTTTTTAAATGTTTATGGCTAGTTTTGCATATTTATATGCCTTTATTTGTGCCATTTTTTTCATGTGTTTTCATACTTGTTTCTTTGTACTTGCCGACAAATAATAAATAAATTAAACAAATAAACTTTTATGACGAAAAGTCGTAATTTACCCTCCTTTTAATAAACAAATGAACAATACTATGAACCCACATGCTACAAACAACACACTTGGCAGGAGCATAAGATGACAAGCTGATAGAAGCATAAGATGTTGGTGAAGTCCCAAGTATTATAGTATATATATTTAATGGGACTACATCATACATAACTCATTTAGTGTCTGTGAGTTTGCCTTTGGGAAAGAGAAGTGGCCGATCCACCAGGCAGCTCTCCTACTGCTTGGTGCTGGCCCAGAAGCGGATGCCATTTGGGGAATGGCATGGCCGCTTCATGCCATCCTGCAGCAGGACTATCCTAGAAAGGGCTGCAATTCTCACAACCTGAGAATGGCCTCTGCTTCCAAAATGGTGCCCACTTCTGGGAAGGAACCACACTGCTTCCATTGAGGAAAGCCACATGGTGGATCAGCTGCTTCTCCTTCCCAAAAGCCATCTTTGGAAATAGTATGGTGGACCAAGGCATGGAAGGGTGGATGGGACCCAGAGGGATGGGAAGCGGAATGGGGTGCCTCAGGATTAGGGGAGGCCCTGGGAAGCACAGGGGAGGCCACATGCGAGCTGGGGAAGTGCTGCAGTGCAGATCTCCTAGGGCCTCCCCATCCCCTGAGTGGAACCCCGTGTTCCACTTAACAATCGTAATGGGGAGAACAGGGATTGTGTGCATTAAAGCCCTTTGCTTAATGACCACGACTTACAACCATATTTCTGAGCTTAATTATGGTCATAAGTCAAGGACCCCATATACTGTTTTCACTTTCTCCCTTTAAAGTTCCATTTGCCCGAGTATCTTCTTTCCCAAGATCATGGATTCTTCTTCAAAAACTGTGGTGTTTTTCAATCACTGTGAAGCTACCATTTTTATTTTGAATAATTTCATTGTTCTTAATTTTATCTTCAGAACCTTTTCCTGGGCACTGAAATGTACTAGTTCGCCTCTGAAGCTTTAAAATAAAATAGAAGTGACCTAAATAGAATTTAAGTAATTCAAGCAGTGTCTTAAATAAAGCATGGAATCTATTTGATTCCATTGGCTTTTAGGTACATTTCCTTGTTATTTGTCCTCTCAGCATTATAGACATAGGAAACAGGTCTTCACTTTTTTAGATGCCCTCTGAAATCTAGTAACACATGGAACTATAAATAGCCCTTTTAATTACAGAGGTTATATTCAAAATGTGTAGACAAACTGCAAGGACAAAACCTTTCCAGGTTTTTTTTTAAATCTAGAGGTAGTAATTAACATAAACTTGAAACTCTAGGGTATTTAATTCTAAAATTCCAATTTCAATCTGGGGAATTTCAAGACATTTCACTATGAGTGATTATTCTGATTTTTCAAATGTTTTAAGGAGAAAAAAAGGGAAAGAGAAAGAGTTGCAGGGGGCAGTAAAAAAAGAATATTAATCAAGCCTCACACATTTTGCCTATGCACCTTGTTTCAAGGGAACCGTAGAAGAAAAATTTGAAGACATTCATTAAACATTATAATATTTGTTAGAACACATGCTTTTTAAATTAAAAATATAAACATTGTATAATTATATAATTGTTACATCACAGAGGCACCAAAGTATACCTAAACACTGCTTATTTAATCTCCCTGAATCTAAAAAGACACATGATTTCATAAGTTGGCACGTACTCCTGCTATTAAGAAAAATATTTTTTAAAATATAAACACGTGTCTCTATTTTTAAAAAAAAACCAATTTTAAAAGAAAAAAAAAGTACAGTTAAAGAACTCCTAAAAGCAATTTTTAAAATAACCTGGCTATCTCCTGAATAACAAATAAGATGGTATTTTTATTAATACATGTAACCAATAATTACAGTAAGGCAGTAATTTTGAGGTGTTTTATTTTTGACAGCATGACTAAATATTGGCTGAACTCGTTGATGGCATCAGAAGGGACTGATGGTGGGATCTGTAAAATATTTCCCCTTGATGATCTGAGACTATGAGGAGATCTGGACAGAGTAGTCCTTTGTAATCAAGGCACCAGATTTGAAACTCAGTAATCATGAGTTCTAGTCCTACTTTAGGCATGGTAGCCAGGCAGGTGACCTTGGCCAATTGCTCTCTCTCAGCCCTAGGAAATAGGCAAGGGCAAACAACTTTTTGAAACCTTGGGAAGAAAATTGCAGGGACTTGTCCAGGTAGTAGCCAGAAGTAATACTAATTGACATTATCTAAAAGAATAACGGGGCTCAGTGAATCCCTACTAATATTTAAAATATGATAAGGAAAATGAAGATTAAAAATGCATTAAAAATCCATTTCAATAGTTGCCACACCAAAACTGTTGGAATGCTTATTTCTGTTGTCTTTTCCTTCTCCCATATCTATGATGGCAAATCTATGGCACGTGTGCCACAAGTGGCATACAGAGCCCTCTCTATGGCCATGCCAGCCATCGCCCCAGCACAGCTCCACTGTGCAGTGTACGCCTCCCGCTGGGCAGTTTGTCTTCGGGTCTGCCGCGCAGAGGATGCACACATACATGGGGGGCATGTGTGGGGGCGGGACGCATGCGTGGGGGGCAGGCACTTGCATTGCATTTTGGGCAGCACCACGCAGTACCCTTGCATCCTGTTTTGGCTTCCAGGTTGGTGCAGGAAGACTTCCAGGCCCAAAATGGGGCGTGGGGGGGGGGGGGCGCTTTCAGCACACAATGACAAAATAGTTAGCCATTACTGTCCTATTTTAAGAATGTAATTCTGTACATTCCAAAGGACTGGAAAAAAATTTACATAGCAGGAGCTGGAATTAATATATGTTTAACGCATCTTTGCCACACTGATATTATATCTTTGAGGAAAAGAGCTGCACTATATATGGGATTTATTGAAGTCCTTCCATGAACTCCTGTTCTCAGAAACTTTATCCAGTTTGTATGATTGTGAACATGCGTGCCACCCAGCTGATTGTCACAAGTACATGCACGCCAGAATCTTGGAAGATTAGCTCGCTGGTGCGCATGCATGCACCGAAACCCGGAAGTTTATTTTCTGGTTTTCCGATGCGCATGCATGCGCCCTGAGAACCTCCTCTTCCAGGTTGCAGCCCACATGAGCGTGCACTCCTTTATCGGCACTCGGTGCTGAAAGGGTTCACCATCACTGTTCTAGGCTATTTCCATTTCTTTTAAAAGGTTCTTTGGATTCTCAGAACAAATTGCACCTGACATTCTTCTTTGCCCAGTATAGAGAAGTAGATCCATACCAACATGGGAAGCTCCTAGCAGGCATGATGGACTTACCTGCAAGGTTGAACTGGAAATATTCCCATTTAGCTGTCTTTATGCATACTGCTATTGAGGCAGAATGAGTAAACTACGGTATGAAACCATTACAACAGCCTCATTGTCAGCCACAATATGAATTCTGAATACCAATAAAAAGGGAACTATATAAGTGCTCAGCCTCTTTAAATGCATGTGTATGGTTAGTCTTTCATCCTGACATATTATGGAACACATCCAGACGGTGCCACCTATGGGGGAAAAATATCTTACGCAGAATTCCTACTCATAAGCAACTATCCACACATGCTCCCTTTATAGGACTGGAGACTCTGCCTATTCAAAAGCCGTTGATTAGACACAACAACCTATTGGCCTGCTTAATGTTGATAAGGCAGGAGTTGGAGTTTTGATGTCCCTGTCCGAATATTTTGGGCTACAACCCCCACTGTTTCTGCCCAATGGCCATACTGGTTGGATTGGGAACTGTAGTAAACTTTTTTTTGCAAGGCATTCAGTTTTATGTACCTGTTTAATATGAGTAATGGAGGAATATTGATAGAAGCATTCTAAGATGAGAGTACAAAAACATAAGAAAAATCACAAGAGGTGAAATCAAGAAAAAAATAGAAAAATATGACTTTTCTGATATAAAACAAAAAAGAAAGATAGCCCTTTGAAACTCTGCTATTAAGAGTTGCCAGATTGGTTAAGCAGTCTCCAAAATCTGCACTGCTTTCTAAGGGATACGGCCTCCTTATTTCGTGACTACTCCATTTTCAGACACTTCCTTGGCTCTAAATTGTTTTTGGTGATAAAATCATCCAGTTAATCTTTTTCATATAATACATTCAGACAATACTTCTTTATTAAAATAGAAAATCCAAAATCAAAAGGACTTCCTTTTAGGAAACAAGCCTATTTTCAAAACACCAAACTAAAGCATTGTGTTCTTGTTATCACCATTTAAAAAGAACACAATCAATACTGTTGAAATGAAAATACATTGAACTTGATTCAAGGAAACAAAATAGGGATATTTCCGTGTGCAATTTGCAGTAATATGATTCAACAGATGCTACCGCAAATTACATTTATTTGCAATCCTCCAAATGATTTTGTGCAGCCCAAGTCAATAATCTTCATACCCCCAAAATTAAGCATTCTTACTTGAGAGTGCGGGCACCGTATTTTATTAAAAGCATTAACAGTTACCCATTTGTGTCTGTGCAAGCCACTTTTTGGAAGAGAAACTGATGAAGAGGTATCTTAAGCCAATCACTTTTGAGGACAGATAATTTTACTAAAGTTTTGCATGAGGAACGACCGGCAAATTTGATCACGTGGAATACAAAGAGGTAAGTAGCATTCCTTGCTACCAGGAGAGACATTGGCAATAAGGCAGCATTTATTTAATGTCTCTATTGAAAGTTAAGCAAGGCTATAAAGCCAAAGGTGCAGTAACAGCCAATCTCTGGAGAGGAGATTTTGGACCTACATCAAGTTTTCTGTTTTTTTATGTGTGCAACTAACAACTCTCTTATGGAATACAGGTAGTCCTCGACTTACAACAGTTCACTTAGTGACCATTTAAAGTTGCAAGGGTAGTGAAAAATCTTAGGATCACTGCAGCATCCCCATGGTCACATGATTTACATTCGGATGCTTGACAACTGATTCACGTTTATGACGGTTGCAATGTCCGAGGGTCATGTGGATAACTTTTGGCAACCTTCTGACAAAGCCAACGAGGAAACCAGATTCACTTAACAACCATGTTGTTAATTTAACAACTGCAGTGATTCACTTATCAAATGTAGCAAGAAAAGTCATAAAACGAGGCAAAACTCACTTAACAAATTTCTCACTTAAGGAACATAAATTTTGGACTCAATTGTGGCCGTACGTTGAGGACTATCTATACTACTTCTTGGCTGCTCTTGGACAGCAGAATTGGAGGATCTACTGGTAGATTTTTGGTTGGTTTCCATTTGATTGCTAAGTGTTTTTGTTTTCTAATTAGACTGTAAAGATGAAAGAAATTTTTGGCCACGGTTTTATGCAACTCAACTGTGATCCCATTTCGAGTATAGAAAATAAGTTTCTGAGCCAAGATACTGAGTCAGAGACATAGTAAATCTTTTAACGGTGAAGTTTACCTTCTAATCTGAAGCTACTTCTTTGTGCTTGAATTTCAGGGTTAAGGCATAAACCAAAATTAGATCGCGCAAAGCTAAGCCTGCATGCCCTTAAACTCCTTCATAAATGAGTCTTCGAGAGTCTCCCATTGTTCCTTTTTAATCAGCATTCTCCACAAAGAAACACCCAGCTTCCTGCCTGCCAGATCACAAGAACTGCCATTTTGCTGAAGCAAACTCAGATTATGCCACTTAATTTTTCTCTTCCCATATGATTCAGAACTGAAGTTAATGATACTAAAATCTAGTATCGGTAAAGGTTCCCCTCGCACATATGTGCTAGTCATTCCCAACTCTAGGGGGCAGTGCTAATCTCCGTTTCAAAGCCAAAGAGCCAGTGCTGTCCAAAGACCTCTCTGTGGTCATGTGGCTGGCATGAATAAACGGCGAAGACGCGCAGAACGCTGTTGCCTTCTCATCAAAGGTGGTCCCTATTTTTCTACTTGCATTTTTTACGTGCTTTCGAACTACTAGGTTGGCAGAAGCTGGGACAAGTAACAGGAGCTCACTCCGTTACACGGTCGGTACAAGGAAACCGCCAAACTGCCGACCTTTCTGATCGACAAGCTCAGCGCCTTAGCCACTGAGCCACCACATCCCTGACTAAAATCTATACATAAATAAAATCTATACAGGACCAAAAATGGCCTCTATACATTTGAATCAGGAAAGAAATAAAGGCAAGATGCTGGAATAGGGTTGCCATTAGTAAAAATTAGAGCAAGATTAGAGCAAAAATCAGGCCGGTTGCATAGCAGAGTAAAAAACAGCAAGGATATAGAACAGAATATTTATATATTCTGTTATAATATATTCTGCACATAGAATATACAGTTCTTCTTAATGTAGCGTCCATAGCAAATATCTCCTTTTAAAGGAGATTTCGGTAAAGATACGACAATTGGGAGATAGACCCACACTAAAAATGTGGGGAAGCCAGGATATGTTGTCATTAGCAAGTTGCTACCTTCAACTATACCTGTCCTGCAACCTCTAAAGCTACATACAACACATAACTGAAACATCAACAGCAGCTCCTTTAATACTCCTTAAACAAAACAAACCCAAAAGGCAAAAGCACATAGGTGTCTCTGCAAGGCAAAATTACTACTGTTATCAATGCATATAAACATCCATCTTACAAGCCATTTGTTAGGTCTCAGTTTGCAAAGGCGGCTCTTCCGTGACTTCATTTGCTCCTAGGGCTGTGCTGAAGTTTCTTGTCCTCCCTTTCCCACTTGGGGATTAGGCGGTTGGGGTGGGTGGGATAAGGGGGCAGATCCCTTTCCTTCCCCCGCCTCTGCTGCGGGTCGCGGGGTCAGAGCCCTGCCTGCATTTCTATTTGCAATCTTTGCCCTCTTCCCTCCACCCTTCCACATCTCCTTCGCCAATATCAATAGAAGGATGCCAGCACAAACGCATCCGATTGGCTGAGAAGGCAGAGGCCAAAACTCCTGGGAAAGCTGTGCCTTGACTCACTCTCCCACGCTGGCTATCTTAACAGCAGCAGACTTCCGACAGAAGCCCCGGCCACAAGAGCTCTGGGACAGCTTGGAAAACTGTGCCCTGGATATCTCTGCCATGATACGTGCAAAGAAAACATTCGAACGACAAACTTGGAAAGAAGAAAAGTAGACCTTTAGGGCACTCCCGACTCTGTCTCATAGTGTTTTTCTAACCACAAGAGAATTAGAAAAAAAGAAAAAAAGAAAAAGGAAGTACAACTGTCCTCATTTTTGCCATTAATAGTTAGATTCCTCACTTCTGTGAACTAACCGTAAAACCATAAACATAACTTAGTCACGTTATTTCAGGCGTATTCCTAAATTGCTAAATTTGCCAAAAACAAATAAACCCTCTTATGTTAGTGTGATATGGGAACATCACAGGGAGCAGATATTTTGCAGTTCCAGAAGAGATCTAGGGCAGTAGCCCCCAACCTTTGGGGCACCAGGGACTGGTTCAATGGAGAAAGGTTTTTCCCTGGACCAGAGGGGGCGTGGTTTCCCGTACTGTCTACAGCCCCCAGATAGATCTTTGCTTATTTGCATGACCTGTTCGCATGCTGCAGCCAAGTGCTGGTCCACAGAACAGGGGTTCGGGATCCCTGATCTAGGGTTGGATACAAAATAAAATGTGCAGCTGAGAGGCAAACAAAGGCACTTTAAGGCCTCCATCAAAATTAGTACTGCTCAGACTTGTCACATGGGTAAGGTTCAGTGGTGAAATTCAATAATTTTCCCTACCGTTTCTGTGGGCGTGGCTTGATGGTCATGTGATGGCTGGCCGTGGTTTGGTGGTCATGTAACTGGGCAGGTGTGGCTTGGTGGTCATGCGACCGGGCGGGCGCAACTGACTCACACACAATGTAAAAGCAGATGGACTTCACACAAAATGGCTCCTGCAACTAGCAGGAACCACACAGAGTCACAGAGAGCTCAAAAACCAACTATCACACTTTTCACAAAAATAACACAAAAGCTGCACAACTGACTCACACACAATGTAAAAGCAGCTGGACTTCACACAAAATGGGCCCTGCAACAAGCAGGAACCTCACAGACAATCAGGCACAGCTATTTTTAGCATGTTTTGTACTACCGGTTCAGGCGAATAGGTAGTAAAAAATGCTTTTAAAAAGTTCCGACGATTGTGCAGCACAACTGATTGTCGCACAGCTGATGGTCTAAACCAGTGTTTCTCAAAGTGGTCCGTACCGCCCCCTTGGGGGGCGTTAAAGAAGTGCAAGGGGGCGGTAGGAAGTTCTGCCTTACATGGGGGCGTTGAACGTACAGAAGGGGGCGTTGAACAAATTCTATTTATTACTTGTTCTGTGACTAGGCGGACTCACACAGCAGTCATTGCGCGCGGCACGTGGGCAAACCTGCAACACCGATCGTTGCTGTTGGAAACATGGCTTTCATACGAGCGAATGTGCACTTCCTTAGTCAGTCTTGGGTCTAACATTGCGTCCCCAGTAGCGCAAAGAATAGAAAATTCAATAAAATCCCATAGAATGCTGATCAAATTTCTATGATATCCTATTCAAATTTCTATGGCTGTGCTACTGGGGGTCTAGTGTTTGCTGCGCGCAGTGTGAGTCAGCCTCCTTTCACTGCGCCAGGAATGGAGGCTTCCCCAGTAGCACAAGGAATAGAAATTTCAATAGAATCTCATAGAAAGGTGATCAAATTTCTACGGTATTCTATTTAAATTTCTATGGCTGTGCTGTTGGGGTTGCTGGGTCTTCTTCCTAGAGTTTAGGCGTCCTTGGCACATCTGACGAGCGAAAATGCCAGTTTCGGATACGTCCTTCCCTTCTGTCTGAACAGCCAATCACGTTACAGATCGTCATTTCTGTGTCAGACGTCGGAGATGCCCAGTAATTACTACCATAGAGTTATGAATAGAATTTCATCAAATTTCTGTGGTATTCTATTGATATTTCTATGAATATTGTTTTACTGGGATTTTTCAGAAATTTGAGTCATATACCTGGTGGAAAAAAGTCATAGAGTTATGAATAGATTTCCATAGAAATATTGTAAAATTCTATTGATAACTCTATGGCTTTTTCCACCGGGATGATGATGTTGTTAATCGACGGATTTTCAAATTAATTGTACTATCAGCCATCCTAAAATAAGGTGAGTGTTTGACCACCTCTATGGTCGTTCTAACCGTTAGAACTATTGTTATTGATATAGAATTTAAATAAATATTTCGTATAAGTCGATGTACAAGATTACAACATCCGTGCTTCAATATCTTGTTATAAATTAATAGAGTTCAGTCATAAAGCTGGCCTATTGTTTCTGGGGCTCGTAACATAAAAGCTAAGCTGCTTGCAAACTAGGATATAGCAAGCACTTGCAAACATTCCTGTAACATAAAACGTCTTTTCTTGCAACTGCTTGCATAGCCACACGCAAACGTAAAAAATGCAACCACTTGCTTTTGGCAATGTAACATAAACCTCCAATCCGCTTGCAAAGCCGTTCGCAAATTTGCATGCAGCTGGAGGCGCTTGCAAAGTCACCTTTCTATGATTCATCGATGAGAATGAAGAAAAAGCCATAGAGTTATCAATGGAATTTCCTAATACTTCTATGACATCATGTTCATAGATCTACCGGTGAAAAATTTATTTACATGTAATACATTTTGCAATTTAATACATTTTGTATATTATACAATTAAATAATCTTTAGGGGGCGGTGGCAAATCAAATTGTGTCTTAAAAATGGTTAAAAAAAGTTTGAGAAACACTGGTCTAAACTTTTTAAAGCGTTTTTTACTACCGGTTCGGGCAAACCGGCCCGAACCAGTAGCATTTCACCTCTGGTAAGGTTATTAGAAAGTCAGGACAGAAATACAAATGATATCTGATCATTGGCATCTTTAGGAATGAAATTCAGTGACTTGAAATACACCTCGAATAATGATATATAACTTGGAACTCTTCAGAATGTTATAACCAACTTCCAGTTGTTATAGCTGGCATAAATAACAGAAAGGAATGGTACAAATTGCAGCCCAGATTATCTGGAGAGCACCAGATTGCTTGTTCCTGACCTAAAAGGATAAGGCTTTAAATTCATCCACTTGTCTATCTAATTCAGTATTACCCATACTGGAATAGGAGCTTCTGATTAAATTGCAATAGGTTGATGGGCCTGTTTTAGAATTTAAAATATAGTTCTTACTTAATTCCCACCTAAAATGGACACAAATCATGCTGTCAGTAATCATATAGAGCTCCAAAGAGCATAAACAAATAAAACTAAGACGTCACAGGCTGTCCATCTCTAACAATAACAAACATGCTGTATCTCTGAGTGATCTTTAGGCACAATTTAAATAGGAGTATCTCAGAAGAGTATAATCTTCCTTCACATTAGTAACCCCAACCCCTTTTTATGACCGTACCTATAGCTGAAATACACACTAAAATGGATCAGGGTTGTGTATGAAGCCACAAAGGATCTGAATTTAAAATTGTAGTTTAAGATCTTCTTCTACACTGTATACCAAAGAACCACTTTAACGGCTTTATCAAAACTCTGTATCCAACATTTGTGCAATCTAGAGGGACAATAACTCTCCAAAGTCCTCTACATAGTTCTACCAACATGTACCAGATATCAGACTAGAGAAAGTGTGTGCAGAATATGTAGGGGAATCAGCACTTGGAGAACTGCAACATCAAAGCAACAATAATCCTTATCTCTTTCCACATACCTCCTCCATCTCAAAGGAGTCCTTCTGCTGCAGCATGAGGCTGGCAATCGAGGGAATGGTTAGAGGAACAGAGGCCTCTTTATCAGCCACTGAAGTTGCAGGCATTTGAATTGCCCTGGTATCTTTATGTTCAGAGCTGGTCGATTCCAGAGTATCACCTGTGAGATTAGAAGAGTTCATAGCAGCAATCTTTTCATGAAATCCACCTGTATGTCCAAAAGAGTTATTATTTTGCTGATCTTCGTAAGAAACAGAATAACCTTGAGTTTCTTGTTGAACGCTAGGACAAAGTTCTGAAGAATCCGGAGCTCCTAACAGGCTGGACTGGTTGCAAGGGGCTTCTTCTTTTACTGTTGCCAACAAAGATGCTTTGAAGTGCTTTGGAGTTTTGACTTCATTTTTCACTTCTGATTCTTCACTCCCACTTTCAGATTTGCCCTTCTCAGTGGATATATTACTGCCGCCATCCCCTGCTTGAGTGTTTCCGTAGAGATTGAGCTTAGACAGGGTCTTCATCAAACGATTCGCTGTGTTACTTCGTGCCAGAGGCGGTGGACTGGAGGCCTCTTTACTGGAAGATGCTGAATTCATGCTCCCAATTTTCTGCAAGGGAGTGCCAGAAACTTGAGAGTACAAGGAAGAGAATGCATTGGCCACAGTAGTAAGCACTTCGATTTGACGAAAGCGACCTGGCAAAAAGACAAAACCAAGTGACAAAAAGAACAAAGGGCAGCACTGTAAAAGTGCAACATTGAAACAACAACTGAACTTGAAGCTTGCAAAGTTAAAAACAGAAACACCAGAACATCAGCACCAAAGCCAAGCCCGACTTCTGACTTTCAACTATCCTTGACTTCTGAAATCTGAGGGAAGTAGGGTAAAAAAAAGGTAAAGGTTCCCCTCGCACATATGTGCTAGTTGTTCCTGACTCTAGGGGCGGTGCTCATCTCCATTTCAAAGCTGAAGAGCCAGCACTGTCCGAAGACGTCTCCGTGGTCATGTGGCCGGCATGACTAAACACGGAAGGCTCATGGAACGCTGTTACCTTCCCACCAAAGATGGTTCCTATTTTTCTACTTGCATTTTTACATGCTTTCGAACTGCTAGGTTGGTAGAAGTTACCTATACACTAATTCCATGCACTAATTCTTTACCAAAATGTTACTTGTAGTATTCCCTGAGGAAAAGTTGATGGTCTTGAATTGTTTTGTCATGGGATCAGTCTTAAAAAACACATCTGTCTTTGAACACTCAAAAAAATTGTTTCCTTTTTATTATTTTAATTTTCAGTAGGGATGTAAGCCACTCTATATCAACTCTGTAGCATATACACCCAAGAAATTAATGCACACCGAGCTACATCATTGGGGAACTGTTCAGAGGAAGAAGAGGGGGAAAATATGAGATTCCTTCCATCACTTTTCCACCAAATAAAAACACCTATCTCCTTACTGAACTGTATTTTAAATGAGCTCCATTCCCTCTTCTCTGAACCTTTTCTAACATTCCAGTTCCATAGGCTGCATTTTACTCCTACTTCATTCTGCTGTCCATGGACAATTGTGAGTAGGATGGTACCAAAGTTTTAGAACTGATTCCATCATCTCTAGTTAGCATAAGGAAGAGAAGCTAAGATTTAGGAGTTAATTTTTTCCAAGGAATCCAGGCTGGAAAAGGCTGCTCAATTGCTCCTAATGCTTTGCTAGTTATCTACACACTATCATTTGAGAGATTGACTTTTCGCACTGCATAATGAAACGGTAAATTATAGAGGGATAGTTAGCTGCCTTGACAACAAGTGACTAGGTTCAGATGGTTTAAAATTAGAAGGGCTTTTCATTTGATCTATTTATTTCTAGTTTACCTTTCTGAAAAACAAGGAGATTAATCAAGTAATACCATATTTGCCTTTGCCAACTTTTGAAATTATTTAGGAACATATCAATTTTTTATCCATTTATGTTTATTGAATGTGTATATTGCCCAGTAAGAAAAACATACTTGTCAAAGCAAAATTGGGATTTTCCACTTCCATCCGCTGCAGTTGTGCACTCAGAAACACTTTGATATCTATTCCTCTTGCAAAAGATGATGAATTAAAAAACCTTGATGGAATTTTAGAAGCAATATCTGGTTCATCACGTCCAAATCCAAGATTATAGAGAACCTCTTCAGGATCTTCCTCATAGAGTTCCAGTAGTTCAGACACACTATATTAAAACAATAACATAAGAATTGCATTATATACTCTGCTTTTCTGGTTAGGTACAGAGGGGAAATCTGTAAGACTATTAAATTGAATACCTGGATTAAAAGATTGGGACCGCAATTTTTAGCTTTTAAAGGAGGTAAAAGGAAATGACATTATGATTCTGTGATCTTACTTAAAATATATTTATAAACATTGAAATATTTGTGGTGTACTCTCTCATAATTCTATTAATCTCAACACGACTTCTCAGCACATCTATAATAAATTTCACTGGAGTGGCTGAGGAATTTTGGGAGTTGAAGTCCATAAGTCAAGCTGCCAAGATTGGATACTCCTGAGCTACACTGTTAATTTAGTTTGGATATTAATGAGCCGCAAAATTTGCCTAGAACCATGATGGCGAACCTATGGCATGCGTGTCACAGGTGGCACATAGAGCCCTCTCCGTGGGCACATGAGCTAGCGCCCCAGCTCAGCTCTGCCACGCGTGCCTCCCGCCAGTAAGCTGGTCTGCGGGTCTTGGCGCACACGCACAGGGCACATGTGGGAGATGCACGCACATTCATGGGGCACATGTGTGGGGGGGTCACACACACATGAGAGGGGGACGGGATGCATAGAGGTGGTTGTGTGCGCATTGAATTATGTGTGGCCGCTTTTGGCATTCTGTGCCAAAAAGGCTAGCCATCACTGGCCTAGAAGAACGTTTAAATTTGTATGGTTTCGATCAATAATAATTATATACAAGGGCAGATTGTCAGCTACCCCAACCTTGTTCCAACTTCCTTGAAAGCAAAGCCCTACTCACAAACCCCGTAGTCCGACTATATAGCTCTGAGCAGACTTTGCCTGTTCATCCAGTCTTTGCTATCATAACTACATTGTTAGAAAACATTTAAGACGTGTACTTGGTCAGCAAACTCACTGCATCCTGTAAGATTTGGATTCTAAGCAACCAATAAGCCAAACTGTTTTGCAGAATGTGTGACACCTTGTCCTTCCCAGCTCTTTATTTCTTAAATTCAAGGCAACGATGGCCTGAACTAGGCTAGGTCTATCACCTGCAACTTAGAGGTACTCTACCAATCTCCCATGTCACCTCTTTTTAAAAAATACTTAACGCCCACTGACTTGAGTTCATGCTGGCTTATTTTGTAAAAAGAGCCTGCACAGCCTCAATAAGGAGCTTTTCTTTTTTGAAAGGATATGGGGAGTGAAGATTAGGCTCCTAGCCTCCTGCACACATGATCTTAATCCAGCGTCGTTGTAATAACAATATGAGAAATGGTGCGCAATACAATGTACTTTATACTCCACTTGATTTGCTCCCAAATTGTGCCTGGAGACTTTACAGATAGAGTAGGTAATCCGCTCAAAATCTTTGCCTTCCAAAGCATAGGAAGCCAGAGAAATGCAGACTGAACCACACGGACCTGCTCTCTCCCTTACAGAAGATAAACTGAGCTCATCTGCATGAACACATTAGTGTAGAGTTATTTTGGCAATAGAGGAATGGTTTTCATTGCCATTTTCAAAAAAAATTCAATTTGAGGACTCCTTGGGCCTTGTTGTTTTCTTGCAGACGTTTCATTAACCAAACTAGGTAACATCATCAGTACTAGTGCTAGGACTAGCACTGATGATGTTACCTAGTTTGGCTAATGAAATATCTGCAAGGAAACAATTAGGCTCAGAGAGCACCAAGGACTATTAAATTTAAATGCAAAACATATACAAAAAAGACAGAGAAACATGCATACTGCCGTAATACACAGTATGCCAAAATATCATGAAACTCCAAAGGTGACCATATTTAATGTATTTCAAAAAGAGATATCACCAAACTGCAGACCCAAGGAACTGTGATAAAAATGTATAAAATGTGATTTCTTTTTTTCCAGAAGAAAAGAAGAGGTGGAATAAAAACAAAATGCCACTGGTTCTTTACTCCACCCTAATAATCCTTTGCTTACCTAGAAACAGTTGCACTGCTTTTTCCTGAGCCAGTGGAATTCATACTTCTCCCCCTTTGATGGAACTGAAGCCTCTTGTCCTTTGCCAATATACTGTTGCTGACAACACAAAGGGAATTCATAATTACAAGGGTGGAGAGCTTGCCTCTTCCTTTAGGAATATCCCAAATATCCAACATTCTACTACTCCGTTTTTTCTTAAATTCACTTTGGTTGCCCAAGAGCAGCTTTTCATTGTAAGCCTCTTGATCCCTTCCAAACCCCACAACTGCTTCTTTTGCTAAAAGCACCCCACCTAGTTCGATTTACCACATCCAAAGAACTGCATGGAACTTCTGCTTTTTTTTTTTTTTTAGCTCAGCACAGAATTTTAGTTTGAAAGAAATTAAATATACAAGCACAAAAGGAATGGCAATTCAATAGAGTTCCTTATTTCCTCAGCTGAAGAGTAGAACTTTTTCCTTCCAGATGTTTTGGGCTGCTGCTTACTAAAGCACAACAGTGGGAAACGTCTGTAGACCAGATCAGTCACACGTTATTGGCTCGATGAAGAGCAGCGTTATAGAAGGCAAGACAAACAATACAGGGTATGGTGGGGTTCAGACATGTAAGCAGAGCCAGAATTTTCCATTTCTGGACAAGGAAGGGGGTTCAGGGGAGGAAAATATCCCCCCCCTTTTAATTCTATCAAGCTGATTTTAAATTAATACTACAGCTTCTTTCAGTGGTGGGATTCAAAAAAAATTACTATCTGTTCTGGGGGCATGGCTTGGTGGGCGTGGCAGGGAAAGGATACTGTAAAATCCCCATTTCCTCCCCACTCCAGGGGAAGGTTACTGCAAAATTCCCATTTCCTCCCAATCAGCCGGGACTCAAGAGGCAGAGAATAGATGGGGGAATGGCCAATCAGAGGTGGTATTTACCAGTTCTCCGAACTACTCAAAATTTCTGCTACCGGTTCTCCAGAAATGGTCAGAACCTGCTGAATACCACCTCTGGCTTCTTTTCAAAACGTGGGACACTGAATTTAGAAGTACAATTTGGGAAATTTGAGGATCAACCCAAAAGACTATAAGTTTCTCATCTTTGGTTGATATAACTTTGGAGTTATAATCAGGATGACAGGTAAATGTGCTTTATCTGTCAAATAGGCTTTTGATATTTCTATATAACATGGAAACACAAAATGCTGCACTCTTGGCTTTTCTCAATGGCTGGAACTACAAGGAATTTTTATTGGAACCTTCAGTAACTACAGTAATGCAATGGTAATGCAGTTACTAGACTCCAGCACCATTCACCAGAGAGAAGTTTTTACAAAGGTGTCACTGTCACTGCGTTAATTGTTTGCTAGCTGAGCTGAAGAGTTACTGCGCAGGTCACAGGCCTTATCTGACAATGATTTACTGTGCATGCTTCTTAACACGTTTTTTAGTACATCACACATTCCAGAGACTTCTGATCTTCTGTTCGTCTGCCAAGAAGGTGGGCGACAATTGCTCTTGCCAAAATGTAACAATTAGATAGATTTGTTTATTCTTATTTTTATATTAAAGTTTGTTTTTAATTAGAACATGTTATCGGGTTTTATTTCTTATCAAGAGATATGCTAACAAGGAGGGGCGACGGTCCGCACCTCAATCAAAGGTAGAAGGGAAACTTTCCATTCCTTCTCAGTCACGTTAGGCGGTATAAGTTCCATTTATCAGACTGGGATTCGCATTGTAGTTATGGGGGTAAAAAGTGTACACTTTTTAATTATCACTCAGAATTAAAAGTAAAATCCAAGGCTAACAATGTAGCTGATCAGAAAGGAAGAAAAAACCCAGCTGCTCACATCTGGGTCTCATCAGCTTATAGTCTTGATGACAAACTATTAAAATGAATTATGCTCATAAAGATCAACTTCATGTCAGATATTATTCCAAAGCAAAAAAAAAAAAGTATGAATTTTTACCAGATTTCCATTTGTTCAATGCTTTGATGCAGTTGGTTAGCTGAAAAAAGGGGGAGGGAAGAGGAAGGAGAGAATGAACATAAATCTGTACATTACAAATTATAGAAACAAAAACGCTTGGTAATCATTAACAGAAATAACAAACAATTCAATCACTTTTATTTTATAAATAGTATTTTGAATACTATACTATATATGTACTGGCAAACTGTTTTTACAATGAACTGCTGGAGAAATCTCAATTGGCTGGATTCATGCAATATGTTAAGTCACAGACCACGGTTCACAAATCACAAAGATGAGTTGACACAAGATGCCTAGCCACACTCACATAAATGGCATTGAGACCTAGTGCACTGGATGAACTATCTATAAAATGAGAGTAGGACAGTGATGGGTAACCTTTTCTGGACCGGGTGCCCAAAGTGCACACATGGGCCCCAATGCAATGCGTATTCCCCCCACCCTCACGCATGCACCCCAGCCCTACACATGCACCCCTGCCTGCACCCCACTCTCCTGCGCAAACACACAGGCCCCCCATACGTGGCAGAACCCAAAGACCAGCTGGCCGGTGGGAGGCGCGTGCACATGCGTGGCGGAGCTGAACTGCGGTGATGGTTTGCATGCCATCAGAGAGGGCTCTGCGTGCCACCTCTGGCAGGTGTGCCATAGGTTTGCCATCCTGGGACTAGGATAAATATGTGAGCAATAGGTGACCCTCTTTCATTCTGAGCCTGAGAAAATGATCCACCGTTAGAATTTCTCGCAAGTCCCTTGCATAAATATTTATTTGGCATGAGGCAAGGAGAGCACAAGAGAATTTGCTTCCTTCCTTTACCGTCAGTTTCCATAGGACTCATTTGTATTTTTCTCTGTAGAATGAAAGTATATCTCTCTATGTGTGTGGTTGCTCTTGACTAAGTTGCATCTCCCAATGTTTATGCTTATTTATGCAATGGGAAGCCCAGGACAGAATGGATACACTCAGTTCTGGATTACGTCATTGGCGGGTGGGGGGAGAAGGAAAGCATTACAATGGAACAGTCATAGCATCTTTCTAGGCTGCTGCCCAAAGAGATTCAATGGGATCTCTTTTTTCCCCCCTGCTCTACATTCCCCACTTGATCCAGCCCACTTGTCAACTCTCTTTCTTTTGCTGTCTTCTTTCCACAGACCAAGTCTGGTCCCATTCTGTTGAGTTGTCAGAGTTTCTCTGCTGATGGAGAGTCCCAAATCTTTCTACCTAATGTCCTCCCAACATTCTGTTGGGTTAAAAATAAGAGAATTGTGGTGCAGGATTTCTGTTTTATGATTAACAATCATAGCTTGGTATTTTTGGCCTGTATTTAAAATATATCACCTTCATTTCATCAGGACTCTGCAATCAAAACTAGGAGCATCCTTTCGATATTAACAAGATTTGTTTATAAACAAAATCTGAATAATTAAAACATTTTAAGTCAAGGAAAGATGCAAGGAAAGGGGTATATTTTGTATTTTGTTTTCAGATCAGTTATCTTATTAAAATATGTGGACTTGCTCTTCATCAGCTGGGTGATTTGTTTGTTTTAAACCACAAACCTTCAAGATTTGGGCTATTGAATCATTTATTCCTCATGCCTCATTTGTGTTTGTATGACCTGATTTTATGTAATAAACAATCACGATGTAACTTGGCTTAACATTTTGTCCAGTTATCCCCATTATTGTTTCCTTTGCAACCCAGCCCATTATTGCAGATCAGATAGATGCTTCTTATTGTAGAAAAATAAAATGTTACTTGGAGAAACTGAGTTGCTCAACATTTCAAGCCTGAACAACAAAGCCCAAATATACCTGACTCCAAGAACAATACAATACAATACAATAGTAGAGTTGGAAGGGACCTTGGAGGTCTTCTAGTCCAACTCCCTGCCTAGGCAGGAAACCCTATACCGTTTCAGGCAAATGGCTATCCAACATCTTCTTAAAGACTTCCAGTGTTGGGGCATTCACAACTTCTGGAGGCAAGCTGTTCCACTGATTAATTGTTCTAACTGTCAGGAAATTTCTCCTCAGTTCTAAGTTGCTTCTTTCCTTGATTAGTTTCCACCCATTGCTTCTTGTTCTACCCTCAGGTGCCTTGGAAACCTGCATAATATTTTGGTTAATATGAAACAGAGGGGTAAAATTTCAAGAAAGTTGTAGCGTCTCACTGAAACACAATTTGCCATGAGTAGACTTGTCTCATTTTGAAAACTGAAAAAAGATCTGCAGGTACTATTATATTTTACTGAAAGATTTCGGAGACATTTTTCTCAAGGATCTCTTCTTACATTTTTATAGTAACAACTAGTAAGCTCACATGCTTCAATCAGAAAAAAACACACTGTTCAGTTTTAGAAAAGCGGAGTACTTTTGTTGTTTTATTTTTAAAGCATATGCTTAATGTCACACCCACCTTCTGCTCCCAGCGACAAATCATCTTCAAAGCTTCCTCCATTCCTCACCAGCATGCCTAAAAGAGATATCAGTTTGTCAAAATCAAAATCTATTGCTGTGGTTATTTTCCAGCAATACTGTCAACTGTAAATTAAAACACTGAACATATTTTGGAATATCTATTTATTTGCACCTCATCTTTCCTTTATATAGCATCCCCTTCTCCACTTTCTTTCCTCGTCACAACAGCCCTGTGAAATGCTGACTGACCCAAATTATATTAAGATTCCACGGCTGAAAATGGGCTTACAGCTGGTCCTTGCCCTAATCCCCATACTTCAACCACCACATACGCTAGCATATTGTACAAGGTTGGAATGACATTTACAGGCTTTTTACAGTCTAATAACTGTAGCACTGGCAGTTTTGAGAAAAAAAAATGACTAATCTTATAAGACATAAGGAAAATCTCCAGCGATATTGTCAAGCTGAAAAGAAAAGAAAAGAAAAGAAAAGAAAAGAAAAGAAAAGAAAAGAAAAAGCAGCAATTTCCTATTTACAAATGTCGCATAGCTTAGTACTTCTGATTCTCATGAAACATGGCACAAAGCTTTAACGCTCTGAAACTGCTTACCAAAAGTTTCAAGCCTAAATATTATCTGGGAACAAACATTCCCTTTCATCCCTGGAAAATGAAATGAAAGAACTCCAGCTATTGCAGAGGCTTCTTCTCGGCCCTGTCACTACCTGCACGTTCTTGTCGTACTTTGAACTTTTGCATTCTGGTTTGTGCAGGTGGTAACTTTTCAGGTGTGGTGAGTTCAGTCAGAGCCAGTCAAGAAAGGGTGTTCTGAAAGGCTGACCTACTTCACAATATGCTTCTTTCTCGCTCTCTCCTTCCAACAGGCATATCTACACAAGAGTCTCACTTAGCTTTGGCAGGAGAGAGTCATGCTTACTGTAAATACTTAACCATGAACAGCCCATTCTTATTCAGAAACAGTGCTGGGAGAACAGGAACCCAA
The DNA here is from genome assembly GCF_964273705.1 of Natrix helvetica. Taxonomy (NCBI): domain Eukaryota; kingdom Metazoa; phylum Chordata; class Lepidosauria; order Squamata; family Natricidae; genus Natrix; species Natrix helvetica. The sequence continues at coordinate 170,025,295 of NC_138548.1, read as the reverse complement.
GACTCTCTTTACAACCTCCAAACAGCTTTCAATTCAAACTGCATTTTGGAGAGTTATTATACTTTCTGCCCAATGAGCAAGAAAACAAAGAAGTCAGAAAATGCCAGATATTTACCTTTTAATGCTGGGTTGCTCTGCTCATCCAGGGAAGCTCCCAATGGTGTTCTAAAACCACAAAAGAGATTAAAATATGCATGACTCCTTTAAAACTTGCTTCTTCACATCCTTCCTTTAAAAGCTGACTTTCTCACATCCGCCAACTCCTCTTCCTGAAATTGTGCATGCACGCGTACATACAACTTACAAAGTCCACTCTGAGAAAACGGAGTCTCTAATACCGATACCAGTTGCAAAAGCCAATTAAGTTGTGACTACAAGAAGTGAACTCTGCTGGATCTAATTTCCAAATAAGTATGAGCAAGATTGCACAAGCTCTCTTAAGTGTGGGCTAGCACAGCAACATAAAGGTGAAGAATTAGTCATGTATTCAATGCCTTAATGATTCAGAGATAAAATACATGTATTGAAAATTCTTTCATATTTTAAAACACTTATTCCTATATCCAGTTTGGAAAGAGTAAACAAAATAAGCACACTTCAGATGTAAAATTGACCCACTCAACCACATAGCCCAATGTGGCCACTAAGAAAAAGATTCGTCATTTTATTATATTCTGCCATTCAACTTATACTACAATTATAAAACACCGTAGTAAACAACAAGCATCTAGTGGAGCTTATTTCTAGAAACATGCCAAGTGGATCATAATGTTGTATTATGAACTCTTTGTAGGCTTGCCAACAGTCAAATCGATGAGCATGGTGTTTCTGAAAGTCACTAAAACAGTAATACAGATGTGAATCCTAAAAATATGATAGCCTGCTTATCTGTTTACCCTCTGCCCCAATTATGGCAAACGGGCATTATCTTGCCAAACAATGAAAGCAGGGGAGGAACCTTTGGAGCCCACTGGTCCAGAGAAACATGGGTCCTCCCTTCTCCCATGCCTTCAGTATTTACAACCACAGTGCTTCACAAAGAGCCCCAGTAGAAGCTGTAATAAGGAAGCAGTTGAAGGAATGACAGGACAATGGAAGAAGAAACTGGTGCTGTATTTCACATCTTCCCCCTTCATTGCGACTCTCAAATCTATCATAGCAGCACGGTTGCTGCCAGCCTACTCTTCCTTTCATTAGCCAGAGAAGGCATATTTTCCCAGTGACTCCAGGTGATCAAAGTCCCTTATGGGTCCTTGGGCCCATTACTATAAAAGGGAAGGAGCAGCCATCCTTCTTCCTTTGCTCTGCCCACCCTCAGTGTTGCAGAATGGGATGGGAGCCCAGTGCCTGAGCTCTTTCACCACTGGAAGACCCATCTGAAAATTCATAGCACCTCAACAACTCTATCCATATGTCGGTTTTTGTGTTACAGTACAATGTGTATTGGGAGGAACACATACAACAGCTGTGTGCCATCTATTCCCTTGTGGCAGATTTGAAAGAAGAGGCCTTATTTCCAGGTCAACTGTTGATAACTCTAGGACTTCAGCAGCACTGCCAACCAAGAAAAACAGCTCAGCCAGGCCTGCTCTAATCCCATCAACAGATGCCTGCTGCACAGAATTTAGCAGGTGGGTCTGTTTACCTGCGTGCTGTGAAGAGTTTCACCTGCTGGTATGGAGAAACCAACAAGTGAAAGTATTCACAGAACCCAGGCAAACAAGGCCAACCCTGCACACTAAACAGGATAAAGACAAAAGATATCGCAGCCAGTGAAGCTGTCTGCAACTCAGCTCTCCAATTAAAAAAAAAGAATCATCTTGGATTTGTTTTTACATGCATACACACACTAACTCCTTTAGTATGACACATCATACAAGTGAAAAAAAAACATTTTGATGTTAAATAATCTTTAATTATTACCATCGTAATTAAATCACATGATTTACTACCCACTTCAGTAGATTATTTAGGCTGCGATGCTACAAATATTTACCTAGAAGGAAACCATAGAGCGGGCACAGAAGACTGTCACCATAAAGCTGCTTATTTTCTCCAAAGATCGTAACACGCCATTTTGTGCAATTATTTCTAAGGTCATACAAATAAAGTGGTCAGGCAGCTGATGAGATAACGTTCCCTGCCAAAGTCATTCAGGAAGAGAACCATGGGGGAGAAACCATAAATTGCTTTCCTAATGTTGTTCCCTTAACACTGTTAAAAATAAAAGTGGAGTGGCATGGAAACAGTTCCCCAGATTAGAACTGCCCTTATTTTGAGTTTCGCCTAGTGTGGGATATAATAGATATAGTGATCATAAAGGAGTAATACATTTGTTGATATGTAGATGGTTATTTTTATTCTTTATATGTATTTCACTGAAGTAAGAGAAATGTAAGTCGCTGTGATATTTCTTTTAAGAAATGACTGAATGCTTAATGCTATGCCTAACTTAATGCCAAAAGCTTCTAGTTTCAATCATTACTTAAATGTAGCCTTATGGCTATTCAATTCTACGCTTTTTTAAATGTCTCCATCCTTATCCCTTATCCATCCCTTATTCACAGCTCTGCATAATATTCAGCTTGCTGAATTTTGAGAAATTTCTTGCCATGCTGCATTGAATACTTCAAAATCATGTGCTAAAGATGTGTTATCTTCTTAAGGCCCAGCATGGATAATTTTGGTTTTCAGACTGTTTTGGGTTTTTAGCTTATTTCTGATTCATAGCCTTTACTTGTAGCTGAAGTAAAATAGTGCAACCATCACTGACAAATCAAATCAAATCCCTTACTAGAGGCCAGTTATCCAGACTAAATAAAAATAAATAAAACCCACAGAGTAGAGGTACAAAATAGAGCATACAACACAAAATAGAGCATACAAGATTTAAAAAAAACACACACACAAAGGTGCTTGGACTATTTTGCTATCAGCAAAATGCAAGTTTTCAAGCTGCAAAAAAATTTGCAACTGCAAGAATTACTAATAAATTTCATATAACATTATTCAGTCCCATCCTGGAAATGGAGTTAGATGGGGAGTTAAGAGCTCTTTGTATATGGTCTCAACTGAAAGCGCAATATAATAGAATATAAATTCAAGTTTCAATATTACTGTCTTCACAAGGGCAGAATCTTTCCATAAATGGAATTTTATCACAAATCTTTTATTGCCCTCTGCTTAAATGCTTTATTGATCTACAGTAGCATACCAATCAAAGAGAATATTATTTCGGAATAGAAGCATTCCACAGAAATAAAACAAGCATGTGTCAGCTCCAAAATGACCATTACAGCTGAAATTTTTATCAGACTTCCAGTTTGTCTAATATTCTTCTAAAAGAGCAAGAGAACTTTGGCCTACGATTCTTATCACCCCTGGCTAGTGGCCTCACAGACGGGAGTTGAGATCCAGCAACACTTAGAAGCCAGTAGGTCCCATGGCTGCTGTTTTGGGGCTCTAGGTATTGATGAATGGCATCAAAATTGCAAAAAACAAGAACTTTTATTAAGACAAAGAGAAAATTAAAACACATATTAACTTTAGCATAAATTTAAAAACCCAGAGTTTATATTTAAAAATACGATCCTGAGCAGAATCTCTTACTGTATCCTGGTAACATCTGTAGGCTTTCTGCCAGCTGCCATGTCCTCAAAGTCCTTAAATATGCTATCATGCCACACTGATTACTGGGTTGAGTGAAGTAGAATAGTAACAAAGCAACACAAGTCAATGTTACACTACTAGTCATACAGGGAAGGCATGTAATATGAAAAAGAGATTAAGCCTGATTACCAAAGATGTTTCTCCTCTCAATTAGAATAGGAAGCTGTTGTATTTTGCCCTTGTTCATTCATTGCATCGCACAGGGATAGGCAAGCTACTGCCTCTGCAATATTATCCAACCAGTTCCAATATCTTCAATCAGCACAGTCAATAATTTGGCATGTGAGAATTGTGGTTACAAAGCCACCAGTTATCTACCCTCCACTAAAGCGTGAAAACATGTAAGTTCTAAATTAAGATTAAAACCTGAGAAACAGAAGAAGAATTTGCTGACTGGCATTAAGTTATTCATGATATTAGGGTTCCTGTGAAATCAGTGGAATTTCAGTACAACGTATTCAGCTTCTAGGTATCTTGGTAATAGTAACCAAGAAAATAGCTAGTCTGCTGCATTGTTGTGGTCTTTCCTGCATCTTTTTGCTCATCCCATTTCCAAAGCCAAATGCCATTACAAACCTTTGTCTCTGTTCCCTTATTTGCACCTCCAAAACAGTACAGAGTTGTCTCACTCATTTTAAGGGGACTATGACCGGAAAGCCACTGCAGTAGTGTTTTAAACCCATCCCCTCCTTTTGAATGTGGACAGAAAATATCAAACCACCAAGGCACTTTAAAGGGGTATTCAACCTCTGAAAATTGCTATCCGATGAAACTCTTGAACTTTTGTATGTCAATGAAAGAAGACTCAGTGGAGGAAGAAAAAAAAAGGGATTTTTATTAAAAGGTTTTCAAGCAACAGCCTTTCCAACCCAGAATTTAAACAAAGGCATTCATTGTTTACGCCATGGGCTTTTAATGGTTCTTTTAAAATTCTTCTGATTCTCTTTCCTTAATGGCCACTCCAGTTTCTCCGGATCCTGCCTAGGCAGTTGCCAATGATACATGGTGCTGGCTGGTAGCAAAATGGTAAGTGAAGTTGACATTCTCTCCCAGAAAGCAAACCTTTCACCTCTAGAGCAGATTAACAGCTACCAGCAAAACCGCTCTGTCAAACAGCCTCCATGTACTTCCTACACACGCGTGTGTGTGTGTGTGTGTGTGTGTGTGTGTGTGTGTGTAATTTATCTCACTACAATGAAAGCAATGTGAGAGAGAGAGAATGTATGTTTGAGCACAGGCAATTTATGTGCATAAAAAGCTCTCAGAGAGCCCAGCTGGACAAGTGGACTATTTAGAAATGAGTTACTTCACAGCAAGTTGCTTAAGTCAGCCGAGCCCATTTGGAAGTGAATTATTTGGCTGAAAAGGAAGGCTGGTTCTGGAGGAGGAAAAGCCTTGGTTATTTTGCACTTGTTTAAAACAACTTGTTTTGCAGATGGGGAGGAAGGGGGGGGGGGAGATCTTTCCTTTGCATTTAGCTAAGCAGGCACCCAGAAGTGGAATGCAGAAAGAGAGAAAGATGATTATGATAAAACCAGAAGCACAGACTGAAATGGAAAACTAAAATGTCTTCGCATAGCTGCAGAACCAATTTCATGTTTTATTGTAATGCTCTCTAGCATGATAATTGTTGCAGTCACTACAGGAAAGAATTGCTGTATAGGACATGGTGGTTTTATGAATGAGTGCTAACAGGATATTGTATCCAATGAAAGGTCTTGGGCTAAGGGGCCTTTAACCTTTTCCCCCCCCAATGTAATCAAATTTGTCTTCTAGGGTCATGATGGAGAACCTACAGCACGTGTGCCCAAAGTGGCACACGAAGCCATGTTGCCCTGCATGCACGGCCTTGCCTGTTTGTCTTCCGGGTTTCTGGGGTGTATGCGTACACCAATAATCAGCTGTTCTTCGTGCACACGGCAGTGCCAAAAACCGGTGTGCACATGCACACTGGCCAGCTGATTGTTGGGTGTGCATGCATGCCAGAACCCAGAGGTTTGGCTTTTCCAGAGCCCTTTGTGCGCGTGGCAGTGCCGAAAACCAGCCTGCACATGCGCATTGGCCAGCTGATTGTCGGGCGTGCATGCACGCTACAACCAAGACGTTCAGCTTTTCCGGAGCACGGCCCTGATGAGCGCACACGCACATGATATTTCCACGTGACCGTTTCGGCACTCAGTGCCAAAAAGGTTCGCCATCACTGTTCTAGGGCAGTGATGGTGAACCTTTTTTTTGGCTCGCGTGCCACAAGTGGGGGGAGCGCAGGGGGGTCGTGTGCGGGCATGCCGCATCCATAATGCAATGTGCGACCCCCCCAGTGAGCATGCGTGCACAACAGGTGCAACCCCCCCCCATTTTTACATGCTTTTTTCGCCCTCCCCAGGCTCCAGAGGCTTTATTGGAGCCTGGGGAGGGCAAAAAGAGCCTCCTCCGCCCTCCCGGAGGCTTCAGGGACTGTCCGGAGGCTTCCCTGAAGCCTTTGGAGCGCTCAAAACGACCCTCCGAGCAAACCGGAAGTCACTTCCGGATTGCTCGAGGGTTGTTTTAAGCGTTCCGAAGGCTTCAGGGAAGCCTCCGGACGGTCCCTGAAGCCTCCGGAGGGCCTCCGGGGGGGGGGGGGGAGGCTCTATTCGCCCTCCCCAGGCTCCTATAAAGCCTCTGGAGCCTGGGGAGGGTGGAAAATGGCTTTTAAAAAGGGTGAAATCAGCTGGCCAGCGCGTGCATGCACACGTGTGCCATAGGTTCGCCATCACTGTTCTAGGGTATAAATGAGACATGCTTTTGAAGGCCAGGAAAGAAATCTCCAAATATCCAAACAGGGATGGCAGCAAAGTTCCACTTTGTATTAGCAAAGGCACTCTTTAACTGAAAACAAGTAAACAACACACACACAAACACAAAAACCCTGTCCAATCTGCTGTACATTAGAACGGTTACACAACAGCTTCTTTATTTTAATTGGCCTGCAAAGAAATCCAAAGCTCTGTGATGCAAGAAAAGTCCAGTTTGGCCTGTTTGCAGCCAAATACCTGTCTAAACCAGGACAGTACTTCTTAAATCCATATGTTTCCAATATCAACGATAGCAGTTCCAAGAGAACCCATAAATGTATTAATCCTGGGTTTTTCAACTTCCATGGATCCCTTCCTTAAGATTTTGTAAGAAATTCATGGGGTTCTACGAGATAGTAAAGCCAGATTTACTAACCAGATATTAAAGGAAAAAGGGACAAAAGGAAAAAAAAACCTTCAAATGCAGCCAATTTTCATTCATAGCCAGGTTTCTTCTTGATCAAGGATTCTGAGGGTTTTTTAAATACATATATATATTACAGGGTCTGTGGCCTAAAATTTGAAAACTCTAATTGACAAATACACATTAGTGTTTATGATTTGTGGCATATCAATAGTCTGGGAATATGATCAAAACAGGCAGATTTGCCCTGGGTCATTTTGTTTCTCTGATTAGATAAGAAAATCTCTCAGAAATGGTGACCCAAAGGATCATTAGTTGACTAATTATTACCAAGAAGATCCGAAGTCATGTCTTGCATCTTTTTGCTTTCTTTTTTCCCACTTTAAGTTTTCTCTTCGGTTTTTTTTTCTTACTTTGTATTAGTTTTCCTTTTCCTTTTCAATGTAAAAAAGAGGTTTATTGAATACTGTATCATACTCAGCCTGGCATTGATCACCTGAGTTTTAAACTCAAGTCCAGCTGTTTTAGAGATGGCAGGTACTGAACCTGAGACTGTCTACATCAGGGATCGGCAACATTAAACACTCAAAGAGTCACAAAAGTCCTAACCGGAAGCCCCCATTCAATTCTGGATCCGACCGGAAATCTGGTTCCCCCACCATAGAGTCTTCTCCTAATGCGGTGTCCTTTTTCCTCTACCTGTCCTAACCAAAAGCTCTATCAATTGTTGAGCCAACCAGCGACAGGAAGCCGCAGCAGAGGGATGAAAGAGCCACATGTGGCTCCAGAGTCATGGGTTGCCGACCCCTGGTCTACATCAAAACATATGTTCTACCACTGAGCTATTGTTGTGTAAATCCTTTAAAAAAAAACCTCTATAAAACAACATACCAACCTATTCTTGTTTATGTTACAGTCGCTATAAATGAGAAGTAACCAATACAGTCAGTCTGCCTTATCCTTCTCACTAGGAATTTTAAAGATACCAACTTTTCAAATTGACTAAAGTGTTTAGCTCTCAGGCTATAATAAAGACATCCAATTTGTTCTGTTGCTGGCACTTTACAAACTGCCTATTTCTGGAAACGTTTACACATTACCTATGTACTATCCAATTAAAATGTCCCTCCCCTTTTTTTTAATATATATATTTTTTCTCCTCTGCCATGGCAATGAAGGCTCTCCCACCCAACCTCCTAAGAGGTTCTCAAGTTTGGATAATAAAAATCACTCCACAATTAAGGCGGAGGATTTCCTTGTTTATATTTCAATGTGAGTTAAAAAAAAATCTAAGGATATGGTTAGTTTTAAAAAAAAGGAAATTGGCAAGCAAGCACTTTTAAAGTTCATAAGTTTTATAAAAAAACATATACAATTTGCTATATTAATTTAAGCAAGTACCTGAATGATTTTTTTTAATTTATTTACTAATTAATGTGTCCTGCTGGATTCCAAAGGCTTCAGCAAACATTTTTCACACAATATTCCAGTAAAAAAGTTATTTATAAAAACATCTTACTCCCAACCCCCATCTCAACTTATTATCAGGAAATAACTCATTCAGTTCCAGCGAAACTGCTTGTTTTCTAGAACAGCTACACAAATTTAGAACACAAGGACAAGAGAGGAAATTCTGCCCAGCCTTGATATCACAGCAAGGAAATGCATTATAAATTCAGATGAAAAGCACCAGAATGGGGCCAAAATAATCATAGATCCAGACAGACAAATGGCAGTTCCTCCTCCTAAATCTATGATGGATTGGGAATAGAAAAGATCCATTCTCATTAAAACTCAAACTGGATTAGTGGAGAACCTGTGACCCTCATATGTTTCTGAACCATAAATCCCAGCAATCCCGCTCAGTGATAAAAAAGGATGTTGGGAGTTATAGTTCAGCACTATCACTGGCTATTTAGTTCACATCTGCTAGCTTTCACCAGGACCCTTTGGTTAGAATAGCCGAATGCTAAAGAGGAGAGCATTTTAGGGCTGGTATAGAAGGAATGATTATGATGCACGGATATGTATTGTTACTATATGTGCTCATATTATAGTGGGATTAATTAATGTAATATAATGTATTTGATTTGATGTAGTGGTCCACTCCAGAAGACTCTCGGCAGCTTAAAAAATCCACCCAAAAATCTATTAAACGCACATAAATACCGTAGGTAGTCCAGACTGTCAAATAGCACAAACAGTACAAAATGAGAGGGAGCCCACCAAAAGATAACTAATTATTAATCCCAACTTGGGAACATAAGCAGGTTATAAGAGCTGTGATTGAGATGGCACACTTTCTTCGTTCCATAAAATGACAGCATTAAATTGAAAGGATCTGAAGCACACCCAGTCTGCCCAAATTATGTATGGGGTAGGTAGGCAGATGCAATTGGAGATAGGCCTTCCCTCAGATAACTAGGTCCTATTCTATGAAAGGTTTTGAAGTTGGTAACCAGTACCTGGGATTACACCTAGAAGCCAATTGATAACCAATGCAGTTCATTTAGCAGCAGTGACACATGGGCCTACTGTGAAGTGCCTGATACTGTTTGCACTTTTGCATTTTGTACCAGTTTGTAACTTCTAAATGGTCTTCAATGAATTCTAGTGCTTATATATGTATTATATTACAGTCTTCCTGTTTTACTGACCAATAATTTTTCATCAGTTAACAGTATAGTATTAGTAGAACTAATATCAGCAACAATAATAAAGCAATAAAGCTCTTTTGCATATAGGCAACATAATCATGTCAAATATAAATGCAAACGTAGTTTTAAAAAATTGGATCTAGGGGAACTGTAAGTGCTGAAGACATCTTTATATTATAACTCTATAAGGATAGCATTTATTTATTTTAAAAAAACCTACTTGATCCAATATATTTTATATGAAGAAGCATATCAAACCAAATGATTTTTCATCATTTTTTTTGTATGGATGCAACTTAAGTTTAAGATACTAGATGGCTTTAAGTCCAACTCATTGCATATTTACTCAGGAGGGAGTCCCACAGAGATTCATTTCCAAATAAGTATACATATGGAAACGAGGCTTAGACATGCTTTGTCACAGCAGGTAACATAATCTAGCTGCCCCTGGTTCAGACTGAAAAAGCTAAGAACAGTTGGACGTAGTGAACACTGACTAAGAAGTCAGTTTAGCCCAAGGAAATCTTTATTTAAAATTGCCAATTTACAAAGCCTGCTAATATTCAGTCGATTGCTTTTGCTCTTGCACCCTGCAGTCAGCCTACAGTCAAATGAAACTAAAGCTAGCTGAAACAATTTCAGTTCTGTACAGTGACATATGCCTAAAATAATGACATCATTCAGTTGCCTTCAAAGTTCTAGTACTATTTGCTGCTATAAGGAGAAGAATATCTGTTCAGAACCTTTGAGTATTTTGGGCTCGTATTTATGTGGTATTATTCTGCTCTATTGGGAGCTATTTTGGTTCTGAAGAGAAGTTCCACATCTCCCCTAAAAATTAACAATCTAAGTCCCCCTGCAACATCCCCTGTCACTTAATGGGTGCTTATGGAGTTTCCATAGTGTATAAGGCAAACTCTATCCAGGCACAGCGTTTTTGTCACTCTATTCAATAATATGGACTAGAGGAAAATATTTAGATTAAGGGTTTTTCAAAATCAGTCTTGAAGAAGTTTAAACATCTGAAAACTGAAAGGAGTGTCAACTCTCTATCTTCCCTTTAACAATTATAATATTTCATTTTCTCTTGGTGTATATATGTTGAGAAAAACAAACAGGTTGAGTATCAGTCTGCCATACAGCTATTCAAGAAAGAAGTCCACAAAAATTGTGAATATTGTGTGGTGGGTATCATGATTTGTTTAAAAAGCATGCAACCTCACTGCCTTTTCTTGCAGACTGACAAAACATCTTAATCTAATCTAGTACGCCAACATTCATGGCTATTAGAATGGTGTGTGTGTGTGTGTGTGTGTGTGTGTGTGTATAATTTTCAACTCAAGGTAGCAAACATACCTATCACTCCTGTTTCTATTTCTATTTTCCTCACAACAACAACCCTGTGAGGTAAATTGGGCCGAGAAAGTGACCGGCCCAAAGTCATCCAGCTGCCTTACACACCTAAGGTGAGACTCCTGGTTTTAAGCCACACCTTAATTACTACACCAACATAACTAAAATAAAAAGGCACGGTATGCAAAATGTCCCAGATAATTTAGCCTCTCCTATCTGCTGATAGACTGGAAAAGGCTCCATTTTGTAATCTCAGTTTCAATATAGTGTAACATGCCTCACCCTGGCACTTTCCAGATGTGTTAGGGTACAATTCCTATTATCCCCGTTGAGCACTCCTATTGTGGCTGAAGGTTTTAGGAGTTGTAGCTCTGGAGAGCACAGGCTGGGCACTAGGTCCAAGCCATGCTAAGCCAGTGAATAAATGGAGGAAATTACAAGTAGACCTCAACTTACAATCAACATTAAGCCCAACATTTCCATTGCTAAGCAAGACAGTTGTTAAGTGAATTTTGCCCTATTTTATGGCCTTTCTTGCCACAGTTGTTAAGTAAATCATGGCAGTTGTTAAGCTAGCAACATGGTTGTTAAGTAAATTTGGCTTCCCCATTGACTTTGCTAGTCAGAAGGTCTCAAAAAGTGAGCACATGTTCCCGGGACACTTAAACTATCATAAATACATGTCAGTTGCCAAGCATCCAAATTTTGATCATGTGACCACGGAGATGCTTGTAAGCGTAAAAAAAGTCATCAGTCACTTTTTTCAATGTCACTGTAACTTCAAATGGTCACTAAATCAGAGGTGAAATTCAGCAGGTTCTGGAGAACTGGTAGCGGAAATTTTGAGTAGTTAAGAGAACTGGCAAATACCACCTCCGGCTGGCCCCAGAGTGGGGAGAGAATGGAAATTTTGCAGTATCCTTCCCCTGCCATGCCCACCAAGCCACACCCACAGAACCAATAGTAAAAAAAATTGAATTTCACCACTGCACTAAATGAATAGTTGAAAGTCAGAGACTACCTGTTTATAGGGACTATGTATAGGAACCAAAAAACCAGCAGGAAAAATGGAATTCACTGGGTGAATCAGGGCAAATCACTGAGTTGCTATTGTATGAAAAAAAAAACTGGAGGAAACAGCACTAAGTATGCATTACCTGCTAACAATCTTTAGCTCTCAGAGGAAAGGAAGGTTAAAATTTAGCAATCTGTTAAAACATGACATCTGACATAAAAGAGAATACTGTCTGCTACTATTAGGAAATGATAAAAATCAGAGTTTATGAAGTTTGAATAACTAATAGGGCAAGCAAACCATAGAACTGGAGGCTAGGGAAATAATAATATGATTGACCGCATTGGACATATTATAACAGATAATAAGACGAGACAGTCCTCTCATATGCTCCATTTGAAGCTCCTTAGAGAAAGGGTGTAACACAACCACAGTGCATTCTAAATATGACTAACCAGCCAAATGACTGGCTGCTGCCTTTGGTGGCTTCGGCCTCAGACCACACTGACATTTTATATCATCTACACACACTCAAGTCATTTTAATATAAAACTTTATGCCTTTCTCTCTCACACACAGATTGATAATAAATGCATGCATTTGCATACATTCATCAGGATGGAATCTTATACATGAGTCATAGAATTAAATGTGAATATTTTAAATTTATTTCTAAAACCACCCATCTACGACTGCTGCACACAAGTAAATCAATGGTAAAAAAAAGACATGCAATTATGAAATAAAGCATAAGCACACAGAAAAATCCACTTCCAAGAAAAAAGATGATCCCAAGCAAACTCCCCCTGCCTCCCTGGAAGACAGGATTTCATAGAGCATCTAGACTTGCATTTCTAATTGTCCTGTGTTCTTTGATCAAATCCTCCATCTTTTTTATTTCCACTCAAAAGGAAAGAAGGCAAAACAAAGTATCTGATTGTGCTTTTTTGATGAATAGTGATGGCTGTTGTCCATCTGAAGCATCACAAAACATGGACTATAGCACATATTTTAGTTGAAATCTCATCAACAGATGCAGACTCACAGACTGTTTAGAACCACGGGGTGTGTGTGTGTGTACACACACATACACACACATACAGTATGTATGTGTGTGTGTGTGTGTGTGTGTGTGTGTGTATGTATGTATGTATGTATGTATGTATGTATGTATGTATTTGTGTTACAACCCCTGGTATGCCCAAATATTTCCCTTTATTCTCCCTTTATTTATTTATCAGCACAAATACAACATACACACACACACACATATATATGCTGGTCTTGTTGTATTCGGGTCTTTTCCCGTGTAAAATTGAGATTGTCTTGGCAACGTTTCAGCGAGGTCTCACTCGCTATCTTCAGGCTTGGTTTTGGATCGGAGCTGCTGTCTTTCTATAAATCTTGGTGGTGGGGGGTTGGAGTGCTGGCTTTGTTTCAGTAAGTGGAATGATTAGTTGCGTGGTTGTATCATGATTGGTAGATTGGTGCTGATTGGTGCTAGCTGTGTTTCTATTGTTGTTTCATGTTGTAACGGCCTGGGTGGTGGGTGGGACTCATTTGTTGACTAGGGCTGGTTTCCAGATGTCTGGTAGGCGGGAGGTATCGTCACGTTTATTCATGTTGTGGGAGTGTTTCTCTATTTCGATAGCTTCCATAATTATTCTCTTGTTGAAGTGTTCAGTTTTGGAGATTAACCTGGTTCCTTCAAAATTAATTTCATGTCCTGTAGCTTTAAGGTGTTGGAAAAGGGAGGAAGTTTTTTCTTTTTTTCTTACTACATTCTTGTGTTCCGTGATGCGTGCATTTATTCTCCTGTTCGTTTGTCCTATGTATGTTGCAGGGCAGATTTTGCATGGTATTTCGTAGACTCCTTGGTTTTCTAGCTGGATTTTGTCTTTGGGGTTTCTTAAGATGTTGGCTATTTTTTGGTCAGCGTTAAAGGCTGTCTTGATATTGTGTTTATGGAGAATTTTGCTGATTTTATCTGTGGTGCGTTTGATGTAAGGGAGGAGGGCGATGCCGTTGTCCTGTTCTGTGTCTCGGTTTTTTGGGGGAGTCTCCTTTTGGATTAGGTTGGTAATTGTTTTTCTTTGGAATCCATTGGAGATTAATACGTTTGTGAGAGTGTGTAATTCAGTTTTCATGTGGTATTTGTTGGCTAGGCATTTGGTTCTGGAGATAAGGGTCTTGGCTACAGAGTTGATCTATGCAGGGTGGTGATGGATTGTGCGTTTAAGTAGCGGTTGGTATGTGTTTTTTTCCAATAGATGGTGTGTCCTAGGGAGCCATTGGGTTTTTTGTAGATTAGGACGTCCAGAAAGGAAAGTTGGTTGTTTGCTTCTATTTCCATGGTGAATTGTATTTTGTGGTGTAGGCTGTTGAGATATGTGAGGCAGTTGTCCAGTTTTTCTTTCCCATGTGGCCAAATCATGAAAGTGTCATCAACATATCTAAGCCAGAGTTTGGGTTTGTGTTCAGATTTATCTAAGGCGTTAGTTTCAAAATGTTCTGACACTTTCGTGATTTGGCCACACGGGAAAGACCCAAATACAACAAGATTGTGTGTGTATGTGTATGTGTATGTATATATATATACACACACACATATATACACTGTGTGTGTATGTATGTGTGTAATATATATATATACAGACATACATAGACATAGACATAGACATATATATTTATATTTATATATGTATTTGTGTTGCAACCCCTGGTATGCCCAAATATGGGAGGGAGCTCACTATTCCCCCTTTCTGTCCTTCGGCTCATTACAGAGTACCATCCAGGCAGAAAACTATATTTTTATTTTTAATGTTGCCTTTTTATATTTGTGTTGTATTTGTGCTGATAAATAAATAAAGGGAGACTAGTATAGATCTATTTCAACCTATTTAGGTCTCATCAGCTAGCCATACCCTTACTGGGAATCGAACCAGGGCTGTATTGCATATTAGGCCGATGTATCCAGTAGATGGATGTATATTATGTTAATACTCTGGTACAATGAGATTTACAATACAGGAAAAATGTACAGGATTGTATTATAAATCCATTAGATTTTTAAGCGCCACAAAACTCTGGATTTTCTTGCTGAAAATAAACTATGTATGGAATTTTATATATGTATAATTCTCCTATTTTTCCCATAACCTCCACCCTATGCGGTGGGGTGGGTTGATAGAGAGGGAGCAATCTGGCTTTCAGGCCTAAGACGGGACTGCAACTCATAGTCTCGTATTTTCAAAGTCACTGGACCAAACTGGTTCCAAACTACACCAGAAATATAAAGAAATATAGGGGACTTTTTGTTGCAATTCTATTTTAATAACCATGCTATGGGCAGAAATATTTAACACAGAGCCCAAGAATATAGAATTATCTGGAATAAATGAGTACTGTGTGTCTAGCACTAGCACTTAGACTTATATAGCACTTCACAGTGCTTTACAGCCCTCTCTAAGCAGTTTACAGCGTCAGCATATCACCCGCAACCATCTGGGTCCTCACAGAATTTTCTGAATAGATGAGTGCAGTATATCTGATTGAACAGGACAATAAAATGAACTTTCCTAGTTATCACACAGGCACATGAAACCAAAGCTCTAATCTTCTGGAAGTAAGCAATCTTCTTCAGGACCAATATTCAAACAGCTTACAT
Organism: Natrix helvetica; assembly: GCF_964273705.1. Taxonomy (NCBI): domain Eukaryota; kingdom Metazoa; phylum Chordata; class Lepidosauria; order Squamata; family Natricidae; genus Natrix; species Natrix helvetica. Next base: position 170,009,739 of record NC_138548.1, on the reverse strand, counting down.
TATTCCAATTAGTCATTTTAAGCAAGTTTTTTATAGACCAATTTCCCAAAGCATGATGCTCCCTTGTGCTATTGGAATCTCACGTGTTTAGAACTTCCATTTAAGCAAGGGCATTTTTCCCATCTGTATGACACTACAATTTCCATCATCCTCACGCAAGTAATGCCCACCCTGTCACACAAGATCTCTGCAGAAATCCAACCTGGGACCGACTGGCAGAGGAAAGTTATTCCACACTGAAATTAGATTGACAGATTTAGAAGTGATCTACTAAGCACTTGGTCTAGCACATCTAGCTACTTTTGAGAACTGGCCTTTGAAACTGTACTTCTCTATTCACCTTGTTAATTTAAAGATGCTCCAGGGAATCCTTACAAACCGCAAGGAGATTCTGTACAAAAAAAGGTCTGTGGATAAGCAAAATGCCTGGAGAACAAGAACAAATTCTCTCTAGAAAAAACTTATCATTTACATAACATGACCATATAGAAGATGCGTCTACTCATCTAACAAGTCTTTCGCTCTATAAAAATAAAAAGTGAATGATCATTCAAATGTGCCAGCAAGTCATCAGAAAGTAAAATGTAATGTTCCTCCTTCTCTTTCTCATTACATTTTTTATGTTACTAGAGTTTACAATTGGTGAGATATTCCAGATTTAAATTCCAAGCTGTCAGTCCAACACAAATGTTAAGCCTTTTTAATTCCAGATTCCTCAGTATGAATCATACAGTCACATTTGAGACTATAATTAAATAGCATCCTAAAAGAAAAAGATAAGATCCTTATCAAAGTAGCTGTAAACAACTCCTGAATATTGAGTAACTGGTGATTTTAGAAATATGCATGTAATCTATCAAGATCTGGTTTTCCGAAGTGGTTTACACCACATTAGAATTAAAAAAGTACTTTTAGCTCCCATTTACTTGTTGTTGTTGTTGTTGTTGTTAGTTGCAAAGTTGTATCTGACCCATCGCGACCCCATGGACAACATTCCTCCAGGCCTTCCTATCCTCTACCATCCTCTGGAGTCCATTTAAGCTCATGCCTACAAATTCAGAGACTCCATTCAGCCACCTCCTTCTCTATCTTCCCCTTCTTCTTTTGCCCTCAGTCTTCCACAGCATTAGGCTCTTCTCCAGTGAGTCCCATTTACGAAGAAAGCTTTTAAAAACATATGAATGACAGTTAATGCCTAATCTCAAATGGGATTACTAGTGGCCTTATATTTAAGAAACTGAATCTTGTCCGACTCTTGGAAGCTTCATCAAGGCTGTATCATCTCCTCATAGATCCTTCACATTAGCTAACAATTAATATTGCTAATTTGGCAGTATATGCACAGCATTCCTTTCAAACAAATTGGATTTTTTTCATACTGGGATTTGAATGAGGAAGTGCTAAATTTCATACTTGGATGTCTTTGTAGACTGTATAATCATACTATATATGATTATTTCAGTCATTAATGAATAATCATGTTCATATTGCGTAAACACAATAGAAAGACATCAAAAGGGACAAAATATTCTATAAAGATTACAACACATATGTAAAACCTTTGGATAAAGACAAAACTGAAAGATTGATCATATCAGTTACCACATAACAATATAGGAATTCTGCAAAAACAAGATTATCCAGTCCTGAAATTGAACAAAATAAAATAAAAGCAGTTGATTTTCAAGTTTTTCAAGATTTCCAGATTATTTCACTGCAAAGACCTTAAGAGTTTCATTATGTTTTTCTTGAACCTGACAACACAGCTCCCTTGTCTCCGTTAATATTAGGGAAATAGTTTCCTCCAGAAAGAAAAACAAAACAAAAAACACAGCTCTCTTTTTTCAGTGGCCATAGCAGACAATATCCTTTTTAACCAAAAAGATAAGATTGCTTTTATTACACAACAAGCTATTTTGGGACAGAGGAAGCGATAACTTTCATGCTACATGCAACAGAGTCCAAATATGGTCACAATAGAGAGGGGGGTGCATTTATTGAGTAGAATGCTGTAACAGCCTGTATTAAATAAAGCATCAAGGATTGCTGGAAATACAAAAGTTTTGTTTTCAATCTGCAAAAAAAAAAAAAAAACCTGTGAAAGGCACTATCTTGCTGTTACACACATGCCCTCAAATCCCTTACTCATATTTTAGGGGGGGGGGGGGTGTTACACAACCTGGGATTAATTTTGCAGAATTATGGGTTGCCTTAAACTGCAGATTGTTCCTATCTATCTCCGCTGGCTATTCCCTGCACCGTTGTCATGCTCACCAGGTAAACTTCTGCCCTTCCAGCAGAAGGTGACATAAGGTTGAAAAATTGAAAATAATCATAATAATAACCACTAGCCACAAAACTACTTAAGGTTCATTCAAAAAATTAGAACATTAGAATAATTTCCCCTGAGCAAAGAACTACTACCAACAATACTTTAAAAGTTCCTTTTGTTTCAATATTGAAAAGGAAACTTTTTTAATAGGATGCATCATTAGTTGTACTCTTCCTTTGGATGTTGGCTGATAATAACATGTATTATTTATGTACTTTTATTAATTTACTGCTTATAACAAAAGGAGTAGGAGTGGCATATCCTTTGAGTTATGCAACAAAACTATCACAAAGGTAGAAAAATAAGTTAGGGTTGTTTTTTTTAAAAAAAAACCTCACAAACTGCCCCTAAACCCAGAGGAAAATTGTTGCAGAATTTAGTTCTACTCTTAGCCCTAATCATTTTGCATAGCTGCTCTGTATCAATCTCCATCCTCACCCCCAGCCAAGAAGAATTAAGTGCATAATTTATCAGGGGTGAAAGTGCTCTTTTTCTATGCTACTTTTTCAAGCAGAATTGCATTTTGCACTGTAAACTAAAATGCTTTCTACATCTATGTGTAAATGTTATTGCAGAATGAGGAAAAAGAAAGACTATCAGAAGTAACCCCAACCTACAAAAATATAATGATTTCAACCAAAACTCATTTAATTTTGTATTTTTGATTCATTTCTACTTTTTTCTTTATTTACTAACATTTGGTTTTTAAAGTTATCCTTATAATTAGAAAAATGAAAAGTTTACTTAAAAAATATGGCCTTCTAAAACACTATGTGTAATTTAAGCAACATATAGCAGAAAAACACTTGTTTTCAATAATGACCCTGACCAGGCAGCATTGCCTTTCCCCTTTTATCTTTTTTTGATAATTCTGTAAGCTAAGGTAAGAACCAAGATTAACCAGTTTGCAGAAAGATCAATGTGAAGCTTTATAGTTTAAATCCAACACCAACTAGTTAACTTGTTCTTTAGAAAAAACATTTGCTCCAACTTCATAATATTGCAATCATTATTCTAATAAACTTTATTTGTTACAAATATGAACAAAACCCTTTGAACACCTGACACAAAAAACAGATTATGTCATCTGAGATATGTTTACTTAGAAGTGAACAAACACAAGTTCTCTTAACTTAAAACCTGCTCACAAACATAGATGAAAACCCAACTGGTTGCAATAGAACTTCCTTCCTGATAGAAGTATTTAGGTCTGCAGTTCTACAAATTTAAAATCCAGCTGAAAAAGCAAAAAAGCAACCAAAAATATTTCCTTTGTTCCTATTATATTTCAAGAAAATACTTTACAATGAGCTAGAAACTTTACAAACACAAAATCTTTAAACCCTGGAAAACAGCTGCTATATTCTGAACAATATAGTTCCAATAGAACTGTCAAAGCAATTTTCATTTTTTCTCTCTCTCTGTTACACACACACACACACACACCCCAAAAATAAAGCTGCTTCTGCAGCATTCTAATCACAATGAAGAATTATATTCCACCCATGCACTTGCTGGCAATCAAAAACAGTCTCTACTTAATGCTGAAAAAAAACACATTTAATAATTGCACAATACTTCACAAGAAATGCTTACCTACAATCTTTAAGCCATATTGCAATCTTTTCATTGGGAATAGCACCTGCAGGACAGAGGGAGGGCAGCAGAGCAAAACAAATCCAAGGGGAAAAGAGTTAGTTGAGGAACCATTTTTTAAAAAAAAAAACTAGACAGAATCTTAAACTAAGCAACCTGCAATGCAAATCAATCCATGCACGTTGTTTGGGAGCAGCTGTGATCATTCATAATCAGAGAAGACAGCAAACATGTACAATTTAAGCATCAGCTGTGTAAATCATATACCCTCAGGGAGTGAGACCCCTTTAATTCAATTCAACGCAATGCAGTAGGGCTCTAGTACTTGATCAATACAGTGCAATAAGCACAGAAGAGCCCTCTTAGGTAAATATATTTTATATTTAAAAGCCGGCCAGGACAGAGATTTGTGAGAAGCAAACCTTCTCCACAAGGTCAGCAGAGCTTACTTTCTCCAAAAAGAAAAAAAAGGAGTTTCTATTGAAGCGGGAACTAGAAATCCTTCCCACCCTGTCCCGGATTTGTCCCGGCAGGAGCAGGCAAAGCCTGGTGTCTGGCATGTGAAAGGCTAACTAAGCCGATTTCCTGAGCTATAAACTTCAGCGGACGTCATCGAACGCCTGACAGAAGCGCCATCCTTCGCCTCGCGCATCAGAATGCGGGAAGCGCCAAGTATAAATCTGCGCTTCAAAAAGCCTTTCAGGTGTCGACGAGGCTCTTTCTTTCTTTCTTTCTTTTTCCTTCTTTCTTTCGCACCTCGCTACCCGCGGGGAGGGCGGAACGAGCGACTCGCTGCGCCCGAAGAGACTGACCTCCTTCCGCCGTCAAGGGCAACTTGGCACCGCACAACTCCTGTTCCGCGGCCAGATCCGCCGGCTCTGGAGACAGGCGCTCGGCCTCCGACGCTTGCCAGGAGTCCCTGCTTTTAGCCCAGGCTTTTCTCTTTTGCGCCACACCTTGCCATTCCTCGCCAACAACGGCGGCGGCGGCCACCATCTTCTCCTCTTCCTCCATTGGGGGCTCCTGCTTCTGCTCCCGCTCGCTTGGCCTCCCGACGCCGCCGCGGGGTTCCTCGCCGCCGCCTCCTCCTTCTCACGCAAAGCGACCTGGCTCGCCGGCTGCGGACGGGCGGCCGTTCCTCCTGCTGCTGCCGCTGCTGCTGCTGCCAAAAACGCCTCCAACCTGCACGGGGAGGGGAAAAAAAGCAGATCCGGAGGCGGGTGTCTCTCAATCGAGCAGGGCTGCGAGGAAGCGGCAGCTCGGCTTGAATTCCGGCGCAAAAAGCCGACCCTTTCCGAAGTTGCCGTGGCGACCAGAGAAGCAAGCCGGAGGGAGGGAGGGAGGGAGGGAGGGTGGGGGTGCCGCCCCAACATCTGCCTAAAAAGCACAGCTGGCAATAAGAAAGCATCCCGACCGAGCAATAGCCTCCTCCTCCTCATTTCCCGCCTTGCAATGCCGAAAAAGCCCAACTTTCTCCCCCGCCCCCATTTTGTTCCCCCTCCTTCCAGGGCTGCAGGACAAGCTTTCTTCCCTGCTTACAGCCCGAAGGGGGAGTCAGGAAGGGGGACGAAGCGAAAGCAAGCCAGCGCCCAGACAAAAACTTAAACCAGGCTAGAGACGTGCTTGAGAGTGCGCGGACCCCCCATTATAGTTTCCAATTAATCTTGGAGGGGAGGGGGGTCCTCTCCCCTTGCCTTTACCCTGCCCGCCTTTTGAGTTGACCCGTTTGAATACGGCTTCTGCTGCGCGGGGAATGCGCTCTCTCGACAAGGACAGTCGGGTCCCCCCACCCTTTCAATCCCGGGCGAAGGAAGCCTTCGACCGGCTTTGAAACTCACGCACAACGCTCGCTTCCCTCCGCCTGTGCAGCGCGATGGCAACGGGGCGAGGGCGCCTCTCGCCGACTTCCTCATACTGCGTCTGGCGGGAGGCGAGCATTGCGACCGCCGCGGCGGCTTCTGCTCACGTGACGGGGGAAGCAGAGGCAACCCGGGGCGGCCTTGATCGCGCCGCCGGGAAGGGTTGGTGGGTCGGGTGGCCGCTTAGCCGGCGATTGGAGAACCAGCAATAGCGTTTAGACTTTATATATGTACCGCTTCACTGTGCTTTACAGCCCTCTCTAAGCGGTTTGCAAGAGTCAGCCTAATTGCTCCCAACAATCTGGGTCCTCGTTTTACCGACCTCGGAAGGATGGAAGGTCCAGTCGACTAGCGAGCGATGGCTCGCCGCAATCAATCAATCAACTTTTATTTATAACCCGCACCCTTTCCTAAGCAGGACTCGGGGCGGTGTACAGTCATTATTAAAAACCAAATACATATCAAAATGGCATACATAAACATAAACATAGACATAGACGGAGGAGGTAGAAAATATACTGTACCATATTTAGTTAAAATACAAATAAGATTAAAATTCCCTTAAAAATTCCACGATAAGATGTTTGCCAGGAGGTGAAAGTTGGAGCTATAAATCGGCTAAGCCAGCTAATTGGAACAGGTGGGTCTTAAGCTTCTGTCGGAAGGAGCGGAGGAGCGGAGGTCGTTAATAGTTCTAATATCGGAGGGGAGGTCATTCCAGAGGGTTGGGCCCATCACAGAGAAGGCTCTACTAGGCGCCACCCGTTGGCACTGCTTGGCGGATGGCACCTGGAGGAGTCCCTCCCTGTGAGAGCGGATAGGTCGTAAAGATGTGTGAGGTGAGATGCGATCCCGCAGGTAACTAGGTCCCATGCCATGGAGCGCTTTAAAGATAGTAACCAACACCTTGAAACGCACCCGAAAAACCACAGGTAGCCAGTGCAGCTCGTGCAGGAGTGGTGTTATATGGGAGTATCTTGTTCCTCCCATGATGGCCCGCGCGGCCGCATTCTGAACTAGCTGTAGTCTTCGGGTGCATCTCAAGGGGAGCCCCATGTAGAGAGCATTGCAGTAGTCCAGGCGAGACGTCACCAGCGCATGAGTGACTGTGCGTAGGGCATCCCGATCCAATAGGGGGCGCAATTGGCGCACCAGGCGCACCTGGTGGAACGCCCCCCTCGCCACGGCTGTCACATGGTCATCCATCGACAGCCGGGCATCAAGGAGGGCGCCCAAATTGCGCGCCCGTTCCACGGGGGCAGTTGTTCGCCCCCTATGGCCAGCGATGGCATCCACTGGTTGAACCGGGGCGCCGGTAGCCACAGCCACTCAGTCTTGGAGGGGTTGAGTTTAAGTCTGTTGTCCCCCATCCAGACCCGAACGGCTTCCAAACACCGGGACATCATTTCAACGGCCTCGTTGGGGTGGTTTGGGGTGGAAATGTACAGCTGCGTGTCATCAGCGTACAGATGGTATCCCACCTCAAAACCACGGATGATCTCACCCAGCGGCTTCATGTATGTGTTGAACAGGAGGGGCGAGAGGACCGACCCCTGTGGCACCCCACAGGTGAGTGGCCTCAGGGTCGACCTCTGCTCCCCTGCTCCTCGCCTCAAGAGTTTCAGGTTGGGGGGAAGGAGGGGAAACGAATAACGGAGAGGTGGGTGGGACGAGAAATCGAGAGACCCTTCCTGGCCTCGTTTCGTGCAGCCTGTTTGCCTCCCTCCGGTCCTGACGTTAACTTTGTATCGTATTTATTTACGGTCTGTTTTATTGCTTACACACCACCCCCCCGAAATCTCCGTTGACTTAAAATACAATGGCAGAAAAATTCAGTGGCGAGAAAAATAAAAATAAATACAAATTTAATAACCCACCAAAGGAGCACAGGTTAAGTCTATGCACTAAATGTTTGCCAGAATAATGCTGTTTTTAAAGCTTGGCGGTTTTAGGTGACAAGGTATTCTGATACATGGGCCACTAAAATGTGTGGCAAATATTAGCAGTAGCACTTAGACTTATATAACGCTTTCCAGTGCTTTGCAGCCCTCTCTAAGTGGTTTTTACAGAGTCAGCATATTGTCCCCAACAATCTGGGTCCTCATTTTACCGACCTCGGAAGGATGGAAGGCTGAGTCAGCTTTGAGCCTGGTGAGATTTGAACTGCCAAATTACAGGCAGCCCGCCGGCAGCAGAAGTAGCCTGCAGTACTGCACGCTAACCACTACGCCACCATGACTCATATTAAATGTCTTTTGACTATTAAAATTCTTGTTTACTTACTTACTGTGCTGTTGATTGTTACCTCCCAGCCTTCTTTCGGGACTTCATTATATTCCAATTCTCCCCACAAGTTGAAAAAGTTTACGAATGGTGTTAGCAGACGTTTGTCCCGTGACAGTGGCACATAGTACAGGTATTCCTCGACTTAACAACAGTTCATTTAGTGACCAAAGTTACAAGGCAATGAAAAAAGGGACTTAGGACCGTTTTTTCAGAGATATAACCTTTGCAGCATTCCCATGATCATGTGATCAAAATTCACATACTTGGCAACTAGTTCATCCTTAAGATCGTTGCTGTATCTCAGGGTCATGTGATCACTTTTTGTAACCTTCAGAGAAGCAAAGTCAATGGGGAAGCCAAGAAAGGTAGTAAAATAAGGAAAAACTCACTTAACAAGTATCTCACTTAACAACAGATATTTTGGGCTCAATTGTGGTCGTAACGTATTGGGTCAGAACTCTCAGAGCTCTTTTACGGCTATTGGTTCTGGAAAGGACTACAGGTAGGCCTTGCTTAATATCTATACATTCAGCAACCAAAGTTACAATGGACCTGAACAAATGGACTTATGACAGATCTTTGAAGTTCCAGTTGCTGTATTGCTCCTGTGGTCACATGAACAAAATCCAGACCTATCCATATTTACAGCCAGCTTTTGGCAGCCTACCTAGCTTTTACTGCCAGCTGTCCCAGCACTCCCATTGCTGCTGAACCTATCACACTGCCCACCACTATTGGGGCCTTCTTTCACAAATATTTCAGCATTCCAGTGTGCAAGAAGGCATGCAAAAGAAGATTCTTGCGGTACAGTAGTGGTGGCAGGGGTAGCTGGCAGCAACAAGTAGATGGGTAGCCCAAAGGGCAGCAGTGAGGTGGATAGGGGAAGTTAGAATGGAGACAGTGTCTTCTCTCAAGAATGGCTTGCGTACAGGTGGGTCCTCACCTAGTGACTACGTGGGATTCACCTAATGAAACCAACTGAGATTGCCAGAACTGCCTTCATTAAGTGGAGTAGTCGCATTACATTTTGCTTAATGTCCACATCTGTTAGTGAGGGAATTGCTGATCCCAATTAGGATTGTTAAGTGAAGACTAACTGTACAGCATCATTCGGATAAAGCAGCAGAGCAATGCTATGACCCCTTAGCTTGGGGAGATAGAAATTTGAACATTGAAATTTAACATCTCACCATACCATTGATGTAAAAATTGAAAAGCAAAGAAGCCAGAATCCATCCCCCTTTGAGTGTTTTTTTTAAGTTTTATTTTTCCTTTCAAATTCATTCTTAATTAAAAGAGTTTTATACAAACAAATTTTCCCCCTTTTCACCCCCCACCATACAATGTAAATCTCATACAGATGCTATGCCCCCCCAACCCCCCCAAAAATTTTCTCATTCAAATGTTGTACTAAATACTTTACCCCCTCCCCTCCCCCATCTTAAAATAGATTACTCATTCACATATTATACCCCCTCACCTCCCAACAAACATAAGTTTCTCTTAAAGTAACAATAGCCCATTAATCCCATCTTCTAAGTTAGTTGAACATATATAAATCATAATATAAATTTCTCTTAAAATAACAATATTTCATTAATCCTATCTTCTAGTTTAATTATACATATATATTACCCCACCCTCCACCCTAACCCACCCCCACCTCCCACTCAAGCCCCCCCCCCTGACTTCCGCTATACACCACTCTAACAATTCCAAGCAACCCATGTATTATTTACTCGAATCATCTATCAGTCTAAACATTCTTTCCTAAAGGCTACATAATAACTCCTAGTCTGGTATTTATTCTGTATATAATCAATCCATTTTACCCATTCCTGTGTATAATCCTCCTGCTTCTGAGCTTTTAAGAAAGCTGAAATTTTTGCCATTTCGGCGAACCCCTTTGAGTTTTGACCATCTTTTTGAGAAACCCTAGTGTCACAATCATGTGAGCACAAGTGACAGTGACAGAGAAAAATGGCCCAGAGTCACCTAGTTGTCCAAGCTGAGGATGAACTTGAACTCAAGTCCTGGCCTAGGGAAACCTTAACCACTACAACACATTTACAATTAACATATTCTGAATATTTAGATCCTGATTTTTCATAAGACGGTTCCAGGTTAACTTAAAAGACACTAAAGTCACCATCATTTTGTAAACAAAAAAATATTTACAATCAGCATTGGGAATTTACAGCAACCAGATTTTAAAATCCCAGCCACAGTATTGTAACACAGAGTTACTGTTTCCATCCCACCCCCGAAGCTAACAGTGACTAAGGACAAATTGAATATAATATAGGAGCATGAACAAGAGTCATATGGAAGCCAGGGGATTCCTCATCAGTCATTCGTCCCACCATTCTCCTCTTCCTGCTCTCTTTCTAGATCAGCACCCTTTCCCGCTACTGGATGGGAAAAAAACCCTCAGCCAAATGGTGGTTTGTACCATTTCAGTCATTTTTGCCCTGATTACTTCATGACTTGACTCTCTTGACTGTCTCTATCCTGGAAGTTTCAACTGGACCACAATGCAGAGGTGCAGGCAGTGATGGACATGCCTTGGTGCACCCATGTAACACTTATGAGTGATGTATGTCCTTCCTTCCTCCCTCCCACCCACCCTCCCTCCCTCCCTTCCATGGTTTTCAACTAACTTTCCAAGGTTCTCAACTGTCCAAGAAGTTAATATGAAAATTAGATAAGGGAAAGTAGAAGCAATTGGAAGTAAATAACTAGCTTATCAGTGATACATCTAAAACAGAAAATTCTAAGGCATAATCATACTTTCCAAAGCAAGAAGAATACTCTTTATTTGTTGCTTCCGTATCTCCTGAGATTGGAGTAGAGAGAGCTAGGTTATAACTGTAGCAATGAAGTGGAAGCAGGTTGGAGAGACACTTGAACTTTTCATTCAATGTACATTAGGTCCTGTTGTGATATTAATACCATTTGTCAGATTAATTTACTCTCTTCCTATTGTTCCTCATAACAAAGTTCTGTGAGTTAGGTTGAACCAAGAGATACTGATTGTCCCAATCCAGCCCTTAATATACTGTACAGCTCTATAGCTATTGGTCAGTTTTTAGTAATAAAAAGTCAAGCTCAAAATCAGTATATCATGGTATATATGATGAGAGCTGCTGTCTTTAAGCTGGGGGAATTTTGAAATCTTGGCAGGCTCAAAAAATGGCTGCCACAAGGAATGAGTATGCGTAAAATAACTGCTTCCATGGATACTGCACATCACAAAATATTTTACAAAACAATAAAAACAACAGATAAATGTATGAAACTTAAATATAGTTGAGCGAGAACATTAATTGGTTTTTTTTTAACCAATTCCTGATTTCATTTCCCCCTGCTTTTTATCAATCTGCCTTATTCCTCAGTTCATAAGCATGGGCAGAACATAAAAACATACTTGGAATAAGCCAAGAAACCATGTACTATGTATCCTTGTTTATACAAATAATGGTTAAACACATTAGTTTCAATACCATGGTTTATTTACTGGCATTTACTAATTTTACTAGTTCATAAGCAAAACATTTTCTGGCATAGAAATGAATCTTACTAAGACATTTTTGTAAAATCTCTTTAAACAGCAGCCACATGCAGAACAAAAGGGTCTTGGTATTAGCTCATGCATTTCTTGTCATGCAATATGTTGACTTAAACTGTCTGGTTTTTAAATGAAGCTTGTAGCATAGAATATGTGGAAGATTGATAATCACTGTGGTTTAAAAAGAAAACAAAAACTGAAGATCTTAGTTCAACACTGAATCTGGTATCTGTATACTTCACTGGATTGGGGCCAACATAGTCAATGAATTCAGTGTGTTTTGCTAATTGAAGTACAAAAAATTCTTTTTCTGAAAAGAAACAATGTTCCCTTGGGCCAAGCAATGGCTTTGAAACGATTATTTTCATAAGCCAAATACTGAAGTTTAAATAAAGTACACAGAATAAAATAGTAGCCAGCTGACCAACATATCCCCAGAAGCTGTGGTCTGGTTTGTCAGATTGTTAAATTAGCACATGTGTTCAAAGAGTTTCAGCTCAACTCTCATAAGACTGAAACACTGTGGGTACCACATCAACAGCATTTCAAGTTCTTAATTCTGCTCTTGTGAATTATTCAAATTAGTGAAACAAATTCACCAGTTGGCTATTGCAAGGGCATAGCACAAATCCACCAAGACAAAGAAACATTATGAAAATTGGATTAACCATTTATTTTCTTTCATAGGAAACAGCCTGAAATGAATCTCTACTTGGAAAGCTAGAACAGAGATTGTGTGAGTGGGGAAAAATGAATGGAACAATATCACTAATTTTTCAAAATGTCTGTCATTCCATCTGTATTTAGAAAAGGCTGAAGTAACGTGGACTGACAGAGACTGGCTCAAGTCACTCATTGGGCTTACCCAGACCCAGCCCAACTCTGTTATCCCTCCATTTGTTGCCTCTTTCTTTCTTCTTCACCTTATCCATTGCTTCCTGGTTTTTTTAGCCACCTTTCTTATGTGTATTCTCGCTCTCGTTTGATCTGCTCTGCAGCCTTCTCAGCCTCTCACAGTTCCATAAAACAGTTCCTCTACTGTAAAAACTGAGTAAGGTTTAATAAGGGCCAAAGCATATTTTTCTCAAAGAAAGGAGTTAAATCTGTTCGTGAATGAAAGCAATCTTTCATTTCTAAATCTGTTCAGCTCTGCAAAGTACCATCCAAGAGTTTGTGGCCATCAGCAAAATATAATATAGATGAAAATTTTGTGGATTCAGAGGTCATCATCCCTCTTAGGTCCAGGTTGCTTTGTTTCATTGTGGCATAAAGATCTGCAGCTGAAATAGAAGTCTAAAATTTGTTACCTTTCCTCTAGTAGTATAAACGTGTAGGCAAAACCGGTTTCATCACATTTTTTCCTACTTATTTGGGTTATTTATTTAGGCAACTTATATGACCACCCATCATATATATATATATATATATATATATATATATATATATATATATATATATATATATATATATATATATATATATATATATATATATATATATATATATATATATATATATATATATATATATATATATATATATATATATATATATATATATATATATATATATATATATATATATATATATATATATATATATATATATATATATATATATATAACTTTGGGCAGCTCTTTGCAGCAATAAAAACAAGAAACTATTTAAACACCACCCCCACCCCCCAAAAAACAGTGCCCAGTACCCTAAAGCAGGACTCCCCACCAAATATTACTTTGTCTCACTCAATCCCAATGCTTGGGGAAAGAGCCAGCTTTTTAAAGCCTTCCATGAAGTTAGAAGAGTGGAGGATTTTAATAATTGATTGTTCATATTATAGTCCTTTATTGAATAATATTTTAGAATATTTTAGGCCCAAAGTGAGTAAGACTTCAGGATTACCTATATTATTTCGGAATGCTATAATATGTTGTTCAGCTCCCCTGTTTTCAGTTCTTTAGTTTGACAAAACAAGCCCAGTTTTAAACGTTTAGTGTTATTCTGAAAAAGGTTATCAGAATTGTGATGAAGCCATGTAAAGAGAAAATACTGGTAGTTGCAGTGGCTAGCTCACCAGAACATAATTGGCACCTAGTCTGTTTAAAAAGAGAGGGAATTGTGAGAGGGGAACTGAAGAGACCGGTGAAAGAAAAGAAAAAATTGATAGTAAAGTTTTGTACTACTAATTCATTGGTACAATATGAATTGTACAATAAGAATTATGTAGCCCCACAATCTAAACAGTTGTACTTCTGTCCTGCTAAATACTGTTAGGCAAAATAAACCCCTCTCCAAAATAAAAGTTACTTTATGGGGAAGAATAGATGAAGTGATCTAAAATTCTGTCAGGCCTTCAGGGTAGGCCAGGCCAGGTTGCAGACACCAGAAGAAATATAGGAACTCTGTTGATGTAGGGCCTTACATTGTAGGCTATAATGACAGAATCTTGAATGCATAGCAGTGTTTCCCCTTCCTCTCACTGTATCCCAAAAAGAGTAAATGTGGAGTAATCCTGAGGTTTTTTTTCACATGCTCCTTTTTTTTTCCAGGCCTAAATTCATGTTTTATTAATGGTCACTGCCCTTTTCCTCCAACGTAATCTCCATACTCCTATACAAGTTCAGTGACATTTAAAATAACAAACTCACAAAGTCACTTGGTGCCATAACTATGCTCACACCAACAAACACATACACATCCATAGGTAAAGGTTACTTAATATGAGCAGAACATGATTTTATAAATTATAGCCATAAAAGCAAGGATTTTTCAGTTTTAAAAAGCAAAACACTGCAAAGAAGCTCTCAAAAATTCAGCAGAATTTGATTGATGCTTCACTAGAAGGCGGAATTGCTGCATACAAGACTATCGCTATGTTATATACGGTATTTCATATTGCATATCACATATGGAATATGTAGTATATGATATTATTATATAGACAACAGATCTGCTTTATATTTGATGGAGACAGGTGTTGGGGAAAGGAGCTTTCACTTTCAACTTCAGCCTGCCAGCCTTCTCAAAAACTCACATAGGTTGGGAAAGTAGATTTTGTTTCAAGAGATAATCATAGGGTCTTGCATGAACTGCCCTCACATTACAAGAAAATTACATTCTACAGTTACAAAAAAGGATGAGCCAGATTTAAGAAGCTTCAGTGACAAACTGCTTTTCTTAGATGAAATATTGCACTCTGCTATAATCAGAGGCAAGAAGTGGTTTTGTTACTTCTAAAGCATTGCAATAAATGGCTTTGAATCTTTCTATCATCAATTCTCCATAATCATAATCCTTAATTATCTTCTGCGGAACTGACACTTCATATTTGCTAGCTCATTAACCTTTCTCATCCTATCTCCTGTATATGCCTGCATCGAAAATAAGACGAGCCCAGTAGAAGCAAGACCAATTTTTCTAACAGATACCTTATTTAGTCTTTCCAAGTTTGATTCACTATTATGGTTTACTGAGTAAAAACTACTGTATGTTGCCCAGGGAAATCTAAGACAATGTAAAATATAGGAGATGCTATTTTATCTACTTACTGATTTTTCTCCTTCTAAAAGAGCCCATAGCAAATAAATAAACGATTTGTTCCTTTAACTAACTGTTTCTGATAAGCATGCCCTAAGGCAGAAGTCACCAAGAACTGTGCCACGAGAAACATCCACCTTTTGGGCACCATGCCTCAATGAGAAGAACCTTATGAAAATCTGGGTGCCATCAGGTTTATGCTTCTAAGAAGTAATCCCTACCTGGGCTGAGCATTCTGAAAGGCTGGATTCAGCAGTTCTGCCTTCAGAATGGTTCCAAGGGAATAACTTTTTGTGGTATATGTATAAGAGAGAGGAAGAGAATCGATAGAAGAGATGAATAGATGAATAGAAGGGAGAACATGTGCATAAGAGTGTGCATGAGAGCCGTGATGGTGCAGTGGTTAGACTGCAGTATTGGAGGCTAATTCTGCCAACTGCCAACAGTTCGATTCTCACCAGCTCAGGTTTGACTCAATCTTCCATCCTTCCGAGGTTAATAAAATGTTCTTGGTGACAATATGCTGACTGGAGGGCTGTAAAGCACTGTGAGGTGGTATATAAGTCTAAATGTTATTGCTAGTTCTATAAATGGATTAATGAAAGTTTGGATCCCAGACCCCACAGAACTATCTCCAGTGGCATATAATTCTTGATAGTAAAAATGATGCCTATCTTGAGTTAAGATTGCATGGATGGGGCTGTTTCAGTAGGAAAGGAAGGACTGATATTGATGTACCAAGTGTTGACCCATCAGTAAGTCAAATATGTTTTATATCATTCTTCATTATATGCTTTATGTTCAGGAAAAAGTAATAACCTCTGTAAAAGAGAGATAAAAACATACATGAGGATAGATAGAGATAACAATAGAGGGATAGAATGATTTTCAGTATGGCTCTTGATTAAAATATTAGATTTTAATCTATTGGGCTATTAGTTCATTGGTCCATAAACATTCTCTTTCGTTCTTCGTTCACACATGTACACATACCAACACATATAAGCACCCTGTGCAAATCATACTTCAACAGATATTTCCATTTTAGACAACTGTTGTTTATTACAGCAATAAGAACTATTCTACTTTTGACATCTGCTAATCATTAAAAATAAAAAATGGCAGGTGTCAGCAACATACTTGTCAACAATGTAATGCCAACAATCACCAACTTGGCATTATGAATCAAAATACTGCTGTCCTGAAATCTTTTCCCCCCCACTTGCCAGTAATTGTTTATAGATTAAGTTACAAAGACAAATGACGCAAGTGTCCCCTTTTATTGTTGTTGCTTTAGCTAAAGTTGGATCTAATCCACCTGCAGCTTTTCACAGGCTCTTGTTTTATACAGGCTGCTCTCATCAGCATTTGAAAGAAGCCCATTGAGGTTTTCCATGAAGGACCCCTCTGTGCAGGTTTTCTTTCATAAAGAGGACATTATCCTAAGGCAAAACTTGACTTCCCAGGCAAGGAAATAAGGAAATCCGGGGTATTTTGTCAGCACCTTCTTATTGACCATTGACTTGTATAAAATGAAGGTGTAGATCAGAGGTGTCAAACTCGATTTCATTGAGGGCCGCATCAGGGTTGTGTTTAACCTCGGGGAGTCAGGGTGGGCATGGCCAGGGTGGGCATGGCCAGCTCAACATCACTCATGTAGGGGGTGCTTGTGGTGACCCGAGCATGCTGCCAGTGAAAATGGACTCCAGAGCTATGTTTTCACCTGTGATGGCCTCCTGTAACCTTCTGCCATCAAAAACAAAGCCCTCGCAAGCTCCATTTTTGTTGGCAGAGGCACCGCGGGCCGATCCTTCACAGTTTTCAGGGCAGCCCCGTGGGCCAGATCTAAGCACGCTGTGGGCCGGATCTGGCCCCTGGGCCTTGAGTTTGACACCCCTGATGTAGATCCTTAGCTGCAGACTTTTAGGTACTTTAAAAGATTCTTTATAGATTGTCATTTTTCATATGTCAAAAGTGGGGAATGATTAAATATGGGACTGGAAATTAATTGCATCAGCTACAGTATGCTTAATTTTAATTATTATCTGCACATTAAATCAAATGAAGGTTTTTCTACTTTTTTTCAAAAATGGTATGTAACCCTCTACTCAGAAACCTCTGCCAATCCATCTGCCTCTCCATATACTAGCTTACCTGTCTCCGTGCACTAATGTACCTATCTTCCTATTCTATTATTAAAAAATAACTAATAAAATTATGTGCTGCTCCACATAAAAAGTTAATAAACTCCTAGTGTCCCCACTTCCATATTTTCAGTGCAGATGAAGGATATGCATGAATTCATTTCCCAGGAAACTTAAGTGACTGAAAGGGGGGAGAATTGCAAATTCATCTATCTTTCCTCCACTGTACTGGAGCAATAAAAGTGAAAACAAAGCATATGGGCCATTTGAAGTTTATGGAGGAAATGGGAAATTGCTTTGTTTTATAATTCAATAGCTCCTGTTAGGCACAAGTAATCAGATCCACATACAAAGAGTTCAAGCTAACTACTTTATTATATTCTGCCTCTTATACAGGAATCTCCCAAGACGGCCTATCTTCTTTAGGGAACAGATACTGTTCTATGAAACTTTGTGGGAGATGTTCAGTCCTGGATCCCTTATGGCTGCACAATATTGCAAGGCTAATCCACCATTTCAATCCTCCTCCCTACCTGACTGGCATTTCCCAACAACTCCCAGCATAACAATTTATGTGGATCCATAAAGCAATAAAACCAAAGCTAATTAAAACTCTGACATTCATAATATCATTCTCCTAGCAATGTTAAATACGCTAAAGCCCACCCAGCAGAGTGTTTTCTAAATCTTCAGTGGTGGGTTGATCCATAGGGATGGGGTGTGTATTGAAAAACATTGTTTCCTAGCTCTCTTTCCCCAAATTTATAAGGAAGACGATACTCAACAATCCTAGATAGGACATATATACGGAACAGGTAGATAGTTCTGGAAATACATAGATGCCAGGCCATGTAGAACTTGATAGATAATGACCAGAACTTTGAACCATACTGAGAAGCCTACAGATCAAAGGTGGAATTCAGTCGGTTCTGAATGGTTCTGGCGAACCAGTAGCGGAAATTTCGAGTAGTTCAGAGAACCAGCAAAAACCACCTCTGACTGGCCCCTCCCCCGATCTATCCGCTGCCTCTGAGTCCCAGCTGACCAGAGTCCCAGCTGATCGGCTGGGTCTTCTTCTTGAATGGAGCTAGAAAGCAGGTTAGTGGGGTAGGGAGTTTACAGTATCCTTCCCTGAGGAGTGCAGTGGAAATGGGGATTTTGCAGTAACCTTCCCCTGGAGTGGGATGGAAATAGAGAGTTTACAGTATCCTTCCCCTGGAGTGGGAAGGGAATGGGGGTTTTGCAGTATCATTCCCCTGCCATGCCCACCAAGCCACACCACACCCACCAAGCCACGCCCACGGAACCAGTAGTAAAAAAAAATTTGAATCCCACCACTGCTACTGATAACCAATGCAGTGCCCACATACCAGTAGTATGTGGTACTAGGAGTAGTCATCCACTGGCAGGAAGCTGATGCATTTTATATAAACTGCAGTTTCCAGGTAGTCTTCAAAGATGACTCCAAGTAAGATGCATTGTGGTAGCCTATCTTAGAAGGGAGAGAATGAGTCACTGTCACCCAATATAAATCTGACAAATAAATAAAAATGACGGTGGGCGGGACAGGACGGAAACCCTTCCATTTAGGTTCTACTTTTTAGAGGTGTTTCCAAAAGTTTCCTTTGTGTAGACCTGAGGTCCTCTGGTCATGAAGCTCTGCTCCTAAGGAAAGAGAATGTACATGAGCCACAATCACTATGGAATCCAAAGCTGAAGCCAACACCTGGTTACTGTTTGCAATGACATGCTTTTGTACACAAAGTGCACATGCCAGGTTTGCATAAAACCACAGGCAAGGTGCAGCAACTCCTGCGAGAGAAATGGCTCTGCTGCTAATTTTCTAACAGCCATCACACTTCCCTAACCTCTCCTTTCCCCCACTTCCCTCATCATGGCCTTAGCTTTCGGATGCTGCTCGTTTGAAGCCAGAAAGTTCAAAACAGCCCTGACTCATCATGCATTATGAATCAGCGGTTTCAAGTGAACAGGCTTGCTTTGACTTTGAACATGGGGCACTAGGAAATGCAGTACATAGCTGTGGGTGTGAAACTATTCCCTTTGAGGAATTTAACCAAATATCTCCATTTCAGTCTGCACATGGACATTCTTTTAGGAACTCCTAAAAACATCTGCTCCAAATTGGGAGGGGAGGGGTAAAATGCAGAAATGGATTACATTGCATTCCCCCACATTTCTCAACTACCTGGAATATGGGAAGTTTCAAGGGAAAAGTGGTCTTGAGTCTCTTTAAGAAGTTCAAGGAGGGCATTTTACAAGCAAAGGAGGAAATTGTGGTATTGGTGAGAACCTCCAATGACAACCTCCAATTCTTGAAGTAATTTCCTCATGAATTATTCACCCTGGCTTGTAAAAATTTGAAAGAATCTAGTAGCACCTCTTCAGACTAGCCAATTCTATTAAAAGGCAGAAGCTTTTATGAGCTACAGCAGGGGGTGGGCTTCAAAAATTTTAGCAAGGGGTTCTCTGCTCGATTGCTGGGTGGGTGTGGCCATGATGCGTGTGGCCTAGTCGGCCTCCTGCACCATAGCGGGGAGGGGAGTTTTTGTCCTTCCCGGGCTCTGGAGGCTTTCCTTGAGCCTTTGGGAGGGCGAAAACGGCCTCCCCTGGCTCCAGAGACACTCTGGAGGCCGGAAATGCAGCCGTTTCTGGCCTTCCCAAACTTTTAGTAGGCCTGTTTTCGCATTCCCTGAGCCTCCACACGTGCCCTGCACTTACCTGCCTCCAAAACAGGCAGCGTTGGGGACTCCTGGGAGGGGCAGGGTGGGGTAGGCGGGCCAGCCAGGAGTGGGATCTGGGGGTTCTCTGAACTGCACAGAATCATAGCTAGAGGTTCTTCCTGAACCCCTGCGAATCCCCAGCAGACCACCCCTGGCTACAGCTCACTTCATCAGATGCATGAAGACCTTCAGTAGAACATCTCCATTACAATTATTGTCAGGCCCTTATACCATTTTATATGTTTTACAGAACTTGAATGGATATGCATTAAAAAATAATTAGAAAAAAAATTGTAGCAAATTGTAGCAAAAGATCCTGCAAATACCGAGCCGGCTAAAAAGTTAAATATGTAAAATGAAATGATTAAAAATAGAAGTACTTTGCAAAAAAAAAAAAATTAGCACACATGCATATATCTTTTTACTTACCGAACAGAGCAATATAAAATAACCTTACAAAACAGCACTAAAAGGTGCCGTTCCTAGTCACATTGAATACTGGTCATGTTTAATTATCAGTTTCTAAATAATTTATGTTCTGAAAGAAAACTGAACAACTTCAAAGGTGGCATTGTGTAAAAGTGTCGAATTTTATCTGGTTTATCTTTTACCACAAAAATGTGGTTGCTAGGAGCCAACACTGATTTGATGGCACATAATCAGTATATCAAGAACTTAGAAATGGAGTTAAATACAAGAGACAAATGAATTCCATCATAAAATTGGCAGTACAGTAGCACTCGGTCCACAGTTTCAAAACTGTTTTTAAATGGCAGAAGAACAACAGCAGCAATTAAAAAATCTCTCATGGAGAGAATATGTTGTTATTCTCCTTTGAGTAGGGCTACATTTGGTGTGTTAAAAGGTATTAGGCTACAGTTCCTTACAATGTTTTGTAATTGCAAAATATTAGCTGGGAGATAATCCCGTTGTTTTATATAGTTTTATATTATTTTGCGGTTTTTTTATGCCCCAAATGGACACATCTGTTTATTATATTGTCAGACATCTTACAATATATTTTAAAATTGGCTTTGTAGTTGATGAAACAAGGTTAAACTCCAACAAAATACGATTGACTCTCAACTGTTTTTAAATTAACAGCAAAACCACACCGTTTATTATTTGACTTGCATGAAGAAATACACTTTGCCAGTCTTCTAAAAGTTATTGAGACAGATACACTCACATTTCTGTACTTTATTTATTTGTAGGATTTGTAGCTTTGCCAAGAAAAACCACAAAATCCATAGCATAACTAATATATATATATAGTGACATCACCAGGAAAGCCCCAGCACTCAAAACAGGTGATATTTCCTTTGTTGATCTTCCAAGGAAGATAAGAGCTGCTGGACCTATCCAAGTTCTTTGTTTTAATATCCATTGTCAGCCCACTCCAGGCATATGAAGACATGCATCTGTTGAGCCATGATGGCGCAGTGGTTAGAATGCAGTATTGCAGGCTGACTCTGCCCACAGCCAGAAGTTCGATCCTGACTAGTTCAAGGTTGACTCAGCCTTCCAGCCTTCCAAGGTTGGTAAATAGAAGACCCAGATTGTTGGGAGGCAATGTGCTGACTCTGTAAACAGCTTAGAGAGGGCCATAAAGCACTATAAAGTGATATATAAGTCTAAGTGCTATTGCTGTTGTTGTTACTGTTTACTGATAGCTCTTCTCTAGATGAATGCAGTAGAGTTGATAGGATTGTGTGAATGAATTATAAATGATTGCTCGTGCATGAGATTTTGGACATCTGTTGAATTTGTCTCTCATCCTTTTTTATCTCCTTCTGATTTAAGTGCTAAATATTGTATTTAATGAGGAACTAAATAAACAAGTTGTTACTATTCAGAGGGAGGTCACAATCAAGTAATCAACAATGGCTCCTCCAGGTCATCAGTTTTGCAAAGAACAAGTGGGTAAAGGCCAAGTACCACCTTTGTATATTATGTAAAAGATTCTTCTGTAAGATTATACAATTAACAGCGATGTAGCTGAGATCAGATCATTTCCTGAATGTGTGCTCTCTAGGTATATCAGACTTCTGCTAACATACTCAGAAACAGGATGAGTGCTGGCTGGGGGCATTTGGAATTGATGAGTATCACAGCTGGAGGGCAGCTGTACAGGGAAGATTATTTTAGATTACCAGCTGCAATCGTACTTTTGATATTGGATTTGGACCCAGCATTAGAAGTTAAGTGCTTTTCACTTTCTTTCTGAATGATACACGAAGATAATTAAGTTTCCTTTAGACAAAAATAAGGTATTTTATAAGGCTAAATAGCCAGGGGGGAAAAGGATCATCAAATAGATCAAGCCAGAGTTCTCACCTGAAGTACAAATGACCCAGCTCAAATTATCATACTTTGGACACATAATACAAAGACTGTGCTGTCTAGAAAAATCTATAATGATGAGAAAGATTAAAGGAAGGAGAAGAAGAGGACAATCAGCAACAAGGTAGATGGACTCCATTGTAACAGTGATGGGTTGCCTCAGTGGAAGAACTGAAGGAACAAGTGAGGGGTAGGTTATCTGTGTGGGTCACTAGGATATTGACTTGATAGCAGATAATCAACAAATCAATCATGCTGAAGAGGTTGGCCTAGGACTAGGGAAATCCAAGGTTCAGTCCATTAATGGAAACTCATTTGAGGACTTTTGGCCAATCACTCTTTCAGTCCAACCTGTTTCTCAAGATAGCTATTATGAAAATGAAGGGAGATTTCAACCTAAATGGTTCCTAGTCTCTGGAGTAAAGGCAGAATAATAAGTAATATAACAAAAATAACAGCAGATTTTCTTCTTAAAGCAGATCTCTTAAACCTCATTGTTAAACTATTCCCAACTCTGTCAAAGATTCATTGAACTAAACAGCAGCTGTTTAATCTATGGTTTTAAGGCCGGGCTTTAATATTTCGCACATAGCCTGAAAGGAAGGACCACTTAATTCAACAAGTCTTGCACTAATTCTTTGCACTAATGCGGTTATATAATCCATTTAATACTGGTACAATATACAGCTCCTCCTTTCTGACTTGGCCAAAGCGTGATTTGGAAACATTGCTTGGGAGCTTAATTAAATACTTTCTTACAGGTCTTTATGAAGCCATTAAAAGTATAAAGGTGTTCCTTCTGGTTCCTTTTCCATGAAAACAGAAAATATGGTTTATCAAATAAAGAGCTACATTGACGGAAGGATTATGCTTTCCCTTAATTCTGCTCCTAATGAGCTGAAGGGAGACTTTTCTATCCCTCTCAGTGTAGAGAGGTGTGTTAGATGGATTATGTCAAGAAGTCAGAAGTGGTATTCTGCCAGTTCAGACCAGTTTGCCCAAACCGGTAGCGGAAATCACGGGTGTCCGAACCCACTCACCCTGGTTCTATGCCATCCCATTTAGGCCCTTTTAAAAGCCAAAGCGCAAGCTTAGAAGACTAGCACATGCACGGATGGGGAATACGCACTTGTGAACCAGTAGGGAAGGTACGTGAATAGCACCCTTGCAAGAAGTTGGTCATCTCTTGGTAGTTGGACACACAGCTCATTGTGTCGGGGTGGGGGGAGTGTGACAGCCACGGTGAAGAAGGTGCAGAGTATGAAGGTCTCTGGGATATACAGTATTTTGATAATGTGGGAGTGGTGATGAATTGTGAAATGTTGCCTTTTTCTCTTCTTCAGAATTTTAAGAGCTTATTTTACATGCATCATGCATTTCCTCTGTCAAATGGCAGGGCAAGCAGAAGGTCAGCAAAGAGCTTTTCACTTTCTCCAGCTCATGCACCGACAAACATGCATGTGTGAAGAAAGGAGCGTTTGAACCTGTTTTCAAATAGCCTTATACACATAATGAGCAAGAAATCTGAAAGCATTGGATTAAACTCACTCATTAGCTGAAGGTTTTTAGCCCACCATTCCCAGGGCACTTTACAAAATTAAACAGTATAAATATACAAGCAAATCTTTTTTTTAAAAAAGGTAAAAAGCAAACATTCACCCCTTATACCAGTGTTGGTGAAACTTTTCGGCACCAAATGCCGAAACAGGAGGGCGCAGGGGAGCTCCAGAAACCAGAAGTGCAGTTCTGGTTTTACCTCATGGAACTGACACCATACACACTTAGCCACTGGGGAATGTTTGCGTACTTTCTTGCTTTGTCACCAAACTAACTTAAATCCATTTAAGGCTGCTGAAATAAGGATGAGGTGCTTTGGTATAGGGCCGTGATGGTGAACCTATGGCACATGTGCCGGAAGTGGCATGCAGAGCCATCTCTCAGGGCATGCCACCCGTTGCCCGTTGCTTTTCCAGTTTCTGGCATGCATGCGTGCGCAAAGACCAGCAGGAAGACTAGAATTATACCTTATGCTTTAACTTAAAGATTCTTTAATTACAGAATTGTGCATGTCCGATGGTGCTTTTCCTCCTCTCCCTCTTATCCCCCAGTGAGTCAGGGGGGAAATAATCTTAAATCTCTTCCTAACACAATCTCCATTCCAAGGAATTAAGGAATGTTTCTGTTCTTTTTGCTTACATATCAGTTGCTGAATATTTGCTTCAGGACCACTTCTCTCTCTCTCTCGGGCAAACATTACATTAAATTAATTAAATACCATGTTCCCCCAAAAATAAGACAGGGTCTTTTTTTCTTTTGACTCCTGAAATAAGGGCTTGGCCTTATTTTCGGGGACGTCTTATTATTTTTGAGGTGAAAGAGGCGGTGAGCGTGGTCACCTCATGGCTGCTGCTGGGTTGCAATATTTTTGGAGAGTGCTTTTTTGGGGGGAGGGCTTATTTTAAGCGCATGCTTGAGCTTATTATCTGGAGAGGTCTTAATTTCGGAGAAACAGGGTATAGGTCAGGGGTGGGTTCTGGCAGCTGGAACTGCCAGTTCATTTAGGGGTGCACCCCGCGGGCACACTTGATGCATGCTGCACACGCATGCACAATACCATTAAAATTGGCCTGCACATGCGTGGAAGCAAAAAACAAGATGGCTGCTGCTATGTTACCGGTTCCAGCGATCCAGGCCACCAAGTTACTATCAGTTCGGCTGGTCTGAACTGGTAGGAACCCATCTCTGGTATAGGTAGTTCTCGATTTACAACAATTCATTTAGTGATTGTTCGAAATTACAATGGCACTGAAAAAAGTGACATTTTTCACACTTGTGACCATCTCCATGATCATATGATTTGCATTCAAATTCTTGATGACTGGTTCATATTTATGACGGCTGCAGTGTTCTGGGTTTATGTGATCATTGTTTGTGACTTTCTGACAAGCAAAGTCAATGGGGAAGCCTGATTCACTTAACAACTCTGTGACTAATTTAACAACTGCAGCGATTCTCTTAACAACTGTGGCAAGAACAGTCTTAAAAGGGGCTGAGCCCATTTAACAAATTTCTCACTTAGCAACATAATTTATGGGCTCAATCGTGGCTGTAAGTCAAGGACTACCTGTAGTAATGTTATGGTGCAACTTGAGATGGAAGGAGAACATAGCAGGATGATGTGGAAAGACAATGGCAGCTTATGGAGGGAAAAAGATGAGAGCCTGGGAGGAAGGGATGTGATGCGAAGAGATGACCCCAAGACATGGTGGGTGTCAGAAAGGAAGCACAGAGAATCATGGAGAATGGGAGGCTCTCTGTGGGCCAAGGAGTGGATGCTGCTGGAATTATCAAAATGTAGTTGTGCATCTTGAGAGCAGCATTTGAATTCCAGCAAGTCATACATGACTCACAGGCTGCCCATTGTATATCTAGGCATTAGACAAATATTACAAAACTATCACAGCAAAAACCATGAGGTATTTTTAGCATGTCCTTTGGACAAAGGGCAAATGCAGAAGTTGTTTACTACGATTGTATTTCGGTTCCCAATAAATCCATTTTCTTTAGAAGACCATGCATAGCAATTACCCAGAACAGAGGAAGACTGATTTAGTCAAATGTCCTATTTTAAACAAAACAAACCCTACAATTCCCATGCTCCACAGATTAATTCTAAATTTACCAAACAAGAATGCATGCTCCACATTTCTCAGGCCGGAAAGCTTTACCCACTTATTTCAGAACAAGTCTCACTTGCATTCAGTAGAGTATATTTCTAAGTAGAATGGGGAAGAGAGAGGAGAGAGGAGAGAGAGAGAGGGAAGGAGGGAGGGAGGGAGGGAGGGAGGGAGGGAGAGGGGCTCCCTAATCTTTTAGAGTAGTACTTGGTGTTACAAGCAATTATTGCAATAAATTTTCTATATAATAAACACTCCTTACTGCGCATTTCCTGCAAGCACAACTTTTATCTGATTTAACACCACACTTTCAATATTTACAACTAGATTAAGAAATAGTGGGTGAGCCAGGACTTTTCATTTGTACTTGATTACAATTATTACCCCAATGCCATTCACCCATTGGGCCATCACTTCTCTATGCTTCCCATTTGCCATCACACTTCTTTGGAACAGAATTCTCTAATTATGCACTTAGTAATTTTCCCCTTCTGATACCTTATACCTTATATTCAGATGGAAAAGTCTATTCCTAAATTGAAACAAAGGCAAAGAAATAGCCTTTTAGCTTAGTACAACCTGTGAAGTCATCTAATCTTGGTAGGGTTGATTTAGTCTGAAGAACTGTAAGTGGGATGGGCTTCCTTTGGATGAATGTTAGATACCACAAAGTCAGGTTGCACCTAGCCACAACTCACCTTTTTCTAGATCCCAGTAGCAATGGGATTATCAGCAAGGAGGAAACTAAATTATGTATTGAAATCCCCAATGCAAAGCAAGTCCAAGGGCTACATACTTCAATAAACAATCATGCAAGCACTCCCAAAAGCAGTTCAGCAGGTAAATGACCATTAAAATATGGTCCTCCAGAATGATGGCAGTGGGAAGAAACCATATTATACGCATAGGAGACATAGGCTTGGGTTGCTGCAGGGCTGGAGAGAGCTGAGCACTCCCACTCCGATCTGAACCCAATCCAACTACCTCGTCAGAGGTGGTATTCAGCCAGTTCTGACAGGTTCTGGAGAACCAGTAGTGGAAATTTTGAGAGTGGGGAGGGAATGGGGATTTTGCAGTATCCTTCCCATGCCACGCCCACAAAGCCACGCCCACAGAACCGGTAGTAAAAAATGTTGAATCCCACCACTAGACCTCGTCTTCTCATCAGGCTGCCACAGAGACGAGGTTTCCAAAGCACCAAGATAAGAAACAATGGATGGAAATTAATCAAGGAGAGAAGCCACCTAGAGTTAAGGAAAAAATTCCTAACAGTGAGAACAATCGCCAGTAATCAGCAGAACGACTTGCCTTCAGAAGTTGTGGGGGTCCATCCCTGGAGGCTTTTAAGAAGAGACTGGACTATTTGTCTGGAATGGCATATGGTTTCCTTCCTGTTTGTGCAGTAGTTGAACTAGAAGACCTCCAAGGTCCCTTCCCTTTCTGTCATTCTGTTTTCAGCCCAAGACCACAATGTGCCTCAACTCGCCGGAGAACCAATCTGCTATAGCTGGTTATTGCCTATAAATCCCTTTGTGGCGTAAGGCCTAGCTTTGAGGGTTATTGTCTCTCACCCATCAGTTCTGCCCACCCCATGCAATTTGACAGAGTTGTTGCAATTCATGTCCCACCCTTTAAGCAATGTCATCTGATGGGATACAGGAAGTAGCCCTTCTCCATTGCAGTGCCTGCTCTCTGGATGAGTATCTCCTTAGAGCAGTGGTTCTCAACCTGTGGGTCTGGACCCCTTTGGGGGTCGAATGACCCTTTCACAGGGGTCGCCTAAGACCATCGGAAAACACATATTTCCGGTGGTCTTAGGAACCGAGACACCAATTTTATGGTTGGGGGTCACCACAACATGAGGAACTATATTAAAGGGTCACGGCATTGGGAAGGTTGAGAGCCACTGCCTTAGAGGTTCAGGCTGTATCATCCCCACAATCTCTGAAAACATGCTGGTTTCCCAAAACTCTGTGATAGTTTGGCATATATTCACTTGGTGTGCAGTATCTGGTTTCATTACCATGTCTTTGCTCCCTCATTGTATTTACTGCTGTGGTTGTTTTTTGTTCAATTTAGGCACTTTTTAATATATGAGAAAGAGGGAGGAAGGCAGAAAGGGAAGGGAAGGGAAGGGAAGGGAGAGGAGGGGAAGGGAGGGGAGGAAGGAAGGAAGGAAGGAAGGAAGGAAGGAAGGAAGGAAGGAAAGGAAGGAAGGCTCCATCAGTATTCTAAGAGGAAACTACTTAGATGGAACACCCTCCTCTATTCAGGCAATATTTCACAAGAATAGATATGAGTGCATAAAAGCTTTTTGTTGTCTTTAGAGATGGAAGAGAAAAAGCCCAATGTTTCAGGCTAAGCTTTTCCCCTCCTAAATGAGGAACATATACCTATAGCCCTGTTGTGCTGAATAAACACAATGCAGCTACCAGGAGACATATATAAACAAACCTGCTTTAAGGTCAAATAAAGATTAATTTCTCATTATTCCCAGCCTAACATCCCACCCCCATCTTGATTCATCTACCTTGTTTATCCCAATCCTTCCATTAGGCCAATTTATCATAGCCTAACTCTTGATAGTCTTAGGTGCTGATGTGCAATACAATAGCCACGCAATGCTCCTTCACTGATTTCATCGAAGTCCATGTTCCTGCAAAGCCAGTATTTTTTCTCCAGAAGACGATGACAAAGATTGAGCGACTCGGTGACTTTCCCCAAGGCCACACAAAGTGTTTGTGTCAAGAGCAAGACTGGAACCCATCTTCTATTTATCCTCCAGGCAGATATGATTCTGCTAGTTACAGCATCTATCTCTAAAAGTCATCTTTTAGAGAGTGACTAATGCTAAAACATCTCAATGCAGTAGCGTGTAATGGTTTCAAATGCCACATTCAAGGGCAGACATTGTAGTGTAAAGGTTTCCCGGACTTAAGCCCTATTGCATGCTTTTCTCTAAGGAAGATTAGGGTGCACTTTCACCATCTGTGGGAATTCCCTATTTCCTTGGCCCGTGTTTACACCAAGAAATAATAGAACTAACACCCTTGTCCAATGCTTTTGATCTTTCAATCCCTAGAAATATGTTCCTCGTTATTAAAAGGAAGTATTTCAAACCACTACACAGCATAATTATGAAACTGAATTTGCAGTTGAGAGGTAGTGCAATCCTCCAGGGACTTAGATTAAAAAAAAAGGGCACAGTGATAGAATTAAAGGGGGTCTGAGCAGGGGTGGGATCCTACCGGTTTAACAACGGCTCCACTGAGCGCGCACTTCACACACTATGCGCGCGTGCAGAGTTTAAAGAAAACTCACCTTCTGCATAACTGCTGGTGAGGAAAAAAGCTGAGGTGCGCCAATCCACTCTGCTGCGCCAATCAGCTGGGCTTCAGAAAAGGAAATATAGGTGAGTATAGCGCAGGGGAGAGTGGGCAGGCCCACTTCAAAGTGAACCGGTTTGCTCCCATCTGATAGTCAGAGCTACCGGTTTGCCCGAACTGGTCCGAACTGATAGAATCCCACCCCTGGGTCTGAGCTTTAGTAGGTAGCAGCATCTAGCTAACTGTGGCTGACTTTGGAAGCCAAGCAAGGTCAGTCCTGATTAGAACTTGGATGGGAGAATTGCCTCAGATTCCAGAGCTGTATAACCTAGATTGGGAAGTTGGGGGGAAATACCAGAAGGTAGAAATGGTCTGTCACTTCTATAAATTATGCCAAGAAAACTGCATGGAATGGTGCTCATGTAAAGAAGCCTTCAAGCCCGGTATGATTTCTGGTGATGACATCCATACGGTGGCTCATTACAAAGGCGCATGCATTTCTATTCATCTACCAATGATTTCAGATTGAGAGCTTTTATCTCTATCTTAATAGTGAAAGGAAATAAGAATGTCATGCAAATCAAAATTCATTTTCATGAAAGAATGAGAGGTGTTCCGTAGAAGCAATCGTCTCATGTGTTCCTTCCTGCAATGATGCAAATACTCTCTAATCATTAACTCGCTGGAATTGACACCGTAGCTGAGAATCAGCAGAGTGGGGGAAATGTTCCATGATGTCTTCCCCTGGTCATGGCTTATAGCCTTTTAAGAAAAGAATTGCTATATCTGAATTGATGTTGAGAGGCCTTGATTTCCTCCCCTGGAGCTGCAAAAATGCATCGGCTATACGCAAAGCCGTTCCAAAGCGGGTCCAAGCATCTTGTAAAGTTCGCAAGAGAAAACCTGGCGCAACCACTTTAAGCAAAAGGCAGCAGGCCTGTCCTGCCAACATTCATGCAGCGAGGATCAGACGAAGAAGAAACAACAGTGCCAATGTAATCGGGGCCGTTATAGGAGAAATATTCAAGAATTTGCCATCTTCAGCTAAGCTTAAACGGGTGGGCACTCAGTCCTCCGAAACTTTCTTAGCCTGAGCTAAACTCACATATCATTCTAAGTCCCAATTGTGCTGCGATTTGCTTCATTTTGGTTCAGCATGTCATGTAAACCCTAACTCTGGCTTGGTCACCTGCCACGACAGGGTTGTACATCATGATTTCTGGATAGTTTTTAGGTTCGGCTTCTCCAAGCCATCTTTTATTCACTGAACCACAATAAAATCATGATTTAGCCAAATGTGAGCTCTCGGATGTAATCATCAGCTAAGCAAAACGGGCTAAACCAGGATTGATAGATAGGACTATATATTATCTCAGCTGTGAAAGGCACAATGGATGCAAATGAACAGAGTTATGTTGTGGGGGGGGGGGGGAAATAATAGAGAGAAATGAATAATATGAATGTTAGAAACCAAGGACACAGAGAAAATGGAGAAGTTCAATTATGCCAACAGAGCAGAGGCTGAAATGATCAGGATCAGCCACATTGTACCTTATGTTGGTTCAGGTACCTCTAGAATAGAATAACAGAGTTGGAAGGGACCTTGGAGGTCTTCTAGTCCAACCCCCTGCTTAGGCAGGAAACCCGATCCCATTTCAGACAAATGGTTGTCCAGTCTCTTCTTCCAAACTTCCAGTGTTGGAGCATTCACAACTTCTGGAGGCAAGTCGTTCCACTGATTAATTGTTCTAAATTTCTACTTAGTTCTAGGTTGCTTCTCTGTTATTATTTACAGATGTCTGGTCATTTGGCAGAGCCTCTGGGTTGTGGAAATCTATCCTTTGGGCCTGAGAGTGAACCTTAGTGGCACTGTAGAAGCTGCACAGTACAACATGATTATAGCATACAGTGCCAGGGAGATCATTATTACCAGAAACTTTGTGTTGACCCCTCAGGGCAAAAGCAGCGAGTTGGGAGAGTTCAATCCAGGAAAGGTTTAACACTCCCTACAATGTCCTTGTGGCTCTCTAATCTCTTTCACAATAGGGATTGTGGTGGACAGAATGCGATGTGTTCCCTTGATAACGACTGTGGAATTGTTACCCTGTTGTTTTATGACAAATTGCAAAAGACACAAAGCATCAGGATTTGCCTTTCAGCACCTGCCCTGGATACGGAAATGTTTTTTCATCCCTTTCTTGCTCCATTCTTTGCAAAGATTGACAAACTCTGAAGGTATATTTTCTAAAAGCTTCTTCCCCCTTAGGCGTCTTTGTGGCTCTTTCTTGTAAGCCATGATGCAGTTGAATGATAGAAAGGAAGTTGGAAAGCTTCTGAGTGCTGAATACAAGAGCCCTGGCAATTGAGCATCATAAAAATTGTGATACTACTTATGTGACAGACATCAGGTTTAGACAGAGGTAGCTTCTAATGATCTTAAAGCAGCAGGAAGGGAAGAGGAATAGATTTCTCCTTATATCAACTGTGAATGTTGCAAACTACCTAGAGAATAAGCCCCATCCTGGTCTATGAAAGGTGTGTGTGAGAGAGAGGGGGGCTGGAGAGAACACACAAACAAAAATTAATGATATGACCATGCACTGTATGTCTACAAGTGGTCAATCCTGATTGTGAAAAATTTAAAGCAGGGGTATCAAACTTGATTTCATTGAGGACCGCATCAGTGTTGTTTGACCTCGGGGGGCAGGGGTGGTCGTGGCCAGAGTAAGCATGGCCAGCTCAATATCACTTCTGTTGGGGGTGCCCATGTTGGCCTCAGCACTGTCAGGGAAAACGGGCTCTCGAGCTCCGTTTTCGGCAGTGCAGCCCTCTCAAGCTCCATTTTTGGCTGTGACGGCCCCCTGCAACCCTCTGCCAGCCAAAATGGAGCCCTCCTGAACTCCATTTTTACTGACAGACGCACCACGGGCCAGTCTGTCACTGTTTCCAGGAAGCCCCCCCCCTCTGGTCAGATCTAAGTACCCAGTGGTGGGTTTCAAAATTTTTTAGAACCTCTTCTGTAAGTGTGGCCTGCTTTGTGGGAGTGGCTTGCCGGCCATGTGACTGAGTTGGAGTGGCTTGGCAGTCATGTGACTGGGTGGGCATGGCCAACTTATAAAATGTGGTGAAACTCACTTAACAACGTTCTTGCTTAGCAACCAAAATGTTGGCTCAGAAACTCTGGCATTTGAAGCACGCAAGTCTTAAAGCGGTGAAGTTACAAGACCCTTGCACGCCTAACCCTTTAGAAAAAAAACCCCAGGGGTGTTCAAACTGGACAGCTTTAAGACTTGTGGACTTCAACTCCCAGAATTCCTCCTCTCGCTCTTCATCTTGATGATGTGCGGACGGGCGGGGGAAGGGAGCTGGAACCGGTTCTAAATGGCATTGTAGATTTGTGGAACCTCTTCTACAGAAGAGGTTAGAACTGGCAGGAACCCACCCCTGTAAATACCCCACAGGTAGGATGCAGCCCACGAACCTTGAGTTTGACACGCCTGCTTTAAAGTCTTTGTCAGAAATCTGTTTCCCAGTTTAGAAGCTTGCATATATCTGGGTGTGAATATTCACAGAATTCTTTTTAAAGCCTCACCTAATTCTCAATTTTACTAACCTGAGTAACAAATCTAAATGAGGAAGATGAGGTGATGAGTTTACTTACCCAAAGGCAAATGGCAGGTTTGGATTTTGTCAGTTTTACATGCTGATGACTGCTGTTTTATCAGTTACGCTGATGCTAACACAGGACTAGTGCCTCAAATATGTACTTCACATATTTTAATGGCTTGAAAAACTTCCTTTTCCTGTCTTCCCTTTCTCCTGAACAAGGCTGTGTTTATTACACAACTATCAGTTTGATGTGTTTGAAATCCATTAATGATGAACAAGAGTATTAAAGGAATGAAGCGCTGAAATGAGCAGGATTTTAAGAAACAGTGTTTGCTTAAAATCTTGCCAAATCATGGAAATTATGATAGTGGGTGTTAAGAAAATGCTGTAACCTAAACACAAAAGACTCTGGATAATGTAACTGGAAGATGTAGCTTGCATGATACAGCAGTAATGAGAAGACAAATTCCAATTTGGTATTTAAAAATGTAAGCTTTTTCATTTAAAAAAAAATGTTCTCAGAGTGAAGGAAGGAAGGAAGGAGGAAAACTGAAGTGCATATTTTCCATATTCCTCTAGGAAGAACATTACTTCCAGCAGAGGTGAATGCCAAGTAGTTAATTTATTTTTAAACAAAGACATTACTGTAATATAAAATGTTTATAAACCATGTCAGATTCTTATTCCACAAGATTTTGGAAGGTTCTTGAGCTTATATATAAAACATATTGTATTTCCCTAATTAACTTAGACACCTGAATGCATATCTATTATATGCAATATTTTTTTTAAAAAAGGAACATGATGGTAAGAATCAAAATATGGCTAACCTTTTCTGGATCAAGTGCTCAAAGCGCATGCATGCATGCATGCCCGAACTGCCAAAATGCAATGTGTATGTGGCCTCCGCATATGCCCCCCCACCCCCGTGCACGCACGTGGCTCCCCCGTGCATCTCACCCCTGCACACAGTCTTCCACATTTCACCCGCTTTTCCCGCACATGCGCACGTGGCCCCACACATTCCAACTTTGTGCATGCGTGGCAAAGACCCGAAGACCAGGCGGGCAGCGGGAGGCATGCGGACAGAGAGGGTGTTGAACTAGGGCGATGGCTTGCATGCCCACAGTCTATAGCCTTGCGTGCCATAGGTTCGCCATCATAGGTTTATTTACTAATCTGGTTTAATGATTACCTCTGTTGTTCAATATTTGAATTGCAACTTTGTGATGCAGGAACAATGGGAGGTTGCGTCACTTCTTTCCACCAGTAAGGTTTCTATGCCCACTAAGGAAAACAACAAGCTACAGATGAAAGGAAGGGATTTTGTTATTCTTGGGTCTGTTTTTCATCTGCCCTGAATTGAATCTCTATGTTTAAAAACAAAGATAATTTTCTCTTTGTTGTCTAGTGCTTTCCTCGAGATGGAGTTGAAAATGATGCTTCTGTACATCACATATTTCCTAATGTGTCTCACTTTTACTTCACATATACTGAAGGTCTGTTAGTATTCATGAAGAGCTGGGCTAATCCCAAACTCTATAAAACAATTATAAAATGAGTATCAGCCTTTTCCCCTCCAATTTCGAGCTCTATGACTTAATAATTCAGTATTGTTTTAGCATTCTGCTTATGTTTAGGAGCAGCACATCCTAAAAGAGCTTCTGTTGAATTCATATTACCCCAAAATAGGATATCATATTTTTTCAAAATTGAGAAACACTGTTGGAGGAAAGAAACAAGGATCAATGAAAGAAGACAACAAAGCCCAAAAATAGTAATTAAGGAGAATTAACACACACACACACACACACACACACGTACGTACGTACGTATGTATGTATCCAAGTGGTTTCAATTTACTAGAGGTAATCAGCCAATATAGCAGACAGATGAGTAAGATAAGAGGGTTAAGAATGGTGAAATGCAAATGAAATATAATAGAAGGGGAAACAATATAAGGTGAGCTATATTGATTGGCAATTGTTATTAGAAAGAACAAGAAGCTCCTGTTCGTATTATATTGTGTAAATGTGGTGTAGGTCTAAGTTTTGTGTGTGCGTATTTCACATGTTTGTAAATAATTTTATTTTTAAAAAACAGTGTTCTAGACCTGCCACATAGGTAGGATAAATTGTGTTTTGCCATAACTCATAACAATTTCCATGTGATTCTGTCTAGAGTAGCTGGCAGTGCATTGTTCTTTTTCCATCTTCTTGTCAGGGAGCTTCTTCTTTTTTTTTTACTGTGATTATAATTTCTCTTTTATTGTAGACTACAATTAAAAACCTGCCTAGGATAGGTCCTGTTTTGGTGGAGATATACTGTAGGTATATCAGTGGTGGGTTCCTACTGGTTCGGACCAGTTTGGCTAAACCGCTAGTGGTTTGGCGGCCTGGGTCGCTGGAACCAGCAGCGACCCAGCTGCCACGCCCCTGAACTGGTTCTCCAGGTGGCATCATAGGTGCTGCCATCTTGTTTTTCACTTCTGCGCATGCGCAGAACAATTTTTATTACACTGCGCATGTGTGCGCGTGCACAGTGCACCCATGAACAAAGCAGCAGCAGTGCCTTCCATAACCCACCCCTTGATTTCAACCATATCAATGGGCTGAATAATATGAATAGAAACTACAAACTTGGTAATTTCCAATTACCAAAATAGTAACTATCATATTAAAGCCTCCTAAATAAACAAACTGTGTTCAGAACGAAGCTAGTGATGCTGTACTTTGTTTTACTTGCAAATTTAGGGAGAAGGGGAGAGAAAAGAAAAGTGAGGAGGATTGAAAATGATAACTTCCTGGAATAAATGTTAGTTGTACATGGCATCCTTAACATTTAACATTGTGTACTATTGCCAAAGGGGAAGTTGAAAATAATAGACTATTTTCAGTGGACAAAACTTAAAGAAATCACAGTTACAGCACAATATCTATTTTAGAGGTAAGATAAATTTTCCTACTTTATAAGGATTTCCTACTGTATGAGAGAAAAGGCTATTTTCTGTTTATTCAATAAATGAAGTATCTGCTAGTTCACAGAAAATGAGTTGATAATAATAGTAACAACAACAACAACAACAACAACATTCTGACTCTACAAAGAGCCACCCTACTTGGGACAGCTTATATCCTCCAATGTTACCTTAACAGTTCCTAGGTCCTTGGTTAAGACTCGAGCTGTAATAATAATAATAATAATAATAATAATAATAATAATAATAATAATAACAACAACAACAACAACAACAACAACAACAACAACCACCACCACATCAGCTCCGCCGTTGCCGTTCCCAAGCCCGGATGAGAAAGGAGGAGGGTTGGGGTCAGGTTGGCAACCTGCCCCCCCCCAAAAAACCGCCAACCCATAATAATAATAATAATAATAATAATAATAATAATAATAATAATAATTTATTAAATTTCTAGACCGCCCCCGCTCCCCGGAAGGACTCGGGGCGGTGTACAGGAATAAATTTAAAACATACAAACAATCATACACATAGGTAAAAACCAAATTAAACAACCCCTGTACAATTTATAAAAATTAAAAAACAAACCTTAAAACCAATCTTAAAAATTTAGAAATAGAACTGAGGTGGGATAGGTGGAATTAGGCCAGGCCGGCTAGCTGGAATAGGTGGGTTTTAAGTTTCTGACGGAAGGAGCGGAGATCCGTAGTCATTCTAATGTCGGGGGGAAGGTCATTCCAGAGGGTCGGGCCCATCACAGAGAAGGCCCTTCCCCTAGGCATCGCCCGCTGGCACAACCTAGTGGATGGCACCCGGAGGAGTCCCTCTCTGTGTGAGCGAATCGGCCGGAGGGATGTATGGGGCAGGATACGATCCCGCAAATAACTAGGTCCTGTGCCATGGAGCGCCTTAAAAATGATGGTCAACACCTTGAAGTGCACCCGAAAAGCCACAGGTAGCCAGTGTAGCCCGCGCAGGAGAGGTGTTATGTGGGAGTAGCTAGAGACTCCCGTGACTGCCCGCGCAGCCGCATTCTGAACCAGCTGCAGCCTTCGGGTGCATCTCAAGGGGAGCCCCATGTAGAGACCATTACAGTAGTCTAGCCGGGACGTCACAAGCGCATGAGTGACTGTGCGAAGGGCGCTCCAGTCCAATAGGGGATGCAATTGGTGCACCAGGCGAACCTGGTGGAACGCCCCCTGGCCACGGATGTCACATGGTCATCCATGGACAGCCGGGTATCCAGAAGGACGCCCAAATTGCGTACCCGATCCACGGGGGCCAGACGTTCACCCCCAACGGCCAGTGATGGAGTGAGCTGGTTGAACCAGGGCGCTGGTAGCCACAGCCACTCAGTCTTGGACGGGTTGAGCTTGAGTCTGTTACTTCCCATCCAGATCCGTATGGCTTCCAGACACCGGGACATCACTTCGATAGCATCGTTGGGGTGGTTTGGGGTAGAAATGTACAGCTGGGTATCATTCGCGTACAGATGGTAGTCTACCCCAAACCCACGAATGATCTGGGCAAGCGGCTTCATATATGTATTGAACAGGAGAGGCGAGAGGACCGACCTTTGTGGCACCCCACAAGAGAGCAGCCTCGAGGTCGACCTCTGCCCCCCTGCCAATACAAATTGCACTCAGCCAGAGAGGTAGGAGGAGAACCACCGCAAAACGGTGCCCCTCACCCCCAACCCCTCCAGTCGATGCAATAGTATACCATGGTCGATGGTATCGAAAGCCGCCGAGAGATCAAATAGGACCAGGATGGAGGAGCAGCCCCCATCTCTGGCCCTCCAGAGATCATCCACCAACGCGACCAATGCCGTCTCCGTGCTGTGGCCGGGCCGGAAACCGGACTGGCGCGGGTCCAGATAATCATTTTCCTCCAAGTGGCGTGGAAATTGTTGTGCCACCACTCTCTCTACAACCTTCGCCAGAAAGCAAAGGTTGGAGACGGGACGGTAGTTGGCTAACAGAGCTGGGTCCAGGGAAGGCTTCTTGAGGAGGGGCCTCACCACCGCCTCTTTCAGGGCGGCCGGCAGAAACCCTTCACTCAAGGAAGTGTTGACTAACTCCTGGAGCCAGCCTCGTGTGACCTCCCAGGATGCCAGTACAAGCCAGGAGGGGCACGGGTCCAATAAACATGTGGTGGCTCGCAGTCACCTACGCAACCTGTCCATATCTTCGGAAGTAACAGAGTCAAACTCCTCCCAGAATGGGACCTCACGACCCGCCTCCGACGTCCCTTCCAGACCACTAGTAGGGACCAACTCGCTTCGAATCTGAGCGATTTTGTCCTGCAGATACTCCCCAAATTCCTCTGCTCTGCCCTGCAGAGGAGCTTCCCACGGCCTCTGTTGGAGGAGGGAGCGGGTCACCCCAAACAGGGCGGCAGGGCGGTTATCTGCGGACGCAATAAGAGTGGCACAATATTGACACTTGGCCACTCTTAACGCCACAAGGTAAGTCCGTAAATGGGCTCTTACCTGAGTTCGGTCAGATTCAGAGCGTGATGATCTCCATCTGCTCTCTAGGCGTCTCTTGT
This sequence comes from Natrix helvetica, assembly GCF_964273705.1. Classification (NCBI taxonomy): domain Eukaryota; kingdom Metazoa; phylum Chordata; class Lepidosauria; order Squamata; family Natricidae; genus Natrix; species Natrix helvetica. The sequence continues at coordinate 169,971,194 of NC_138548.1, read as the reverse complement.
GGCGCTTCATCACCCTCAGCTCCTCGGTGAACCAAGGAGCCTGGGTGGTTCGCTGCTGCAAGAGAGGCCGCAAAGGCGCCACCCGGTCCAAGGCCCCAGCGGCCGCACTATTCCATGCAGCCACTAGGTCCTCCGAACGGGTGTGGGTCAGGGCTACAGGAAATGGCCCGAGCTCCGTCTGGAACCTATCAGGTTCCATCAGGCGCCTGGGGCGGAACCATCTTGGGCACTCTGGTTCCGCCTCCCCGTGGTGGGGAGTAGCGGCTGGAAAGTCGAGCCGGAGCAGTGAGTGATCAGACCATGACAGGGGGGGTGATAGCTAAATCCCCTACTCCCAGATCACTCCTCCATTGGCCAGAGACAAAAATAAGATCCAGTGTGTGTCCTCCCTCATGTGTGGGGGCCTGAATTATTTGGGTCAGGTCCATGGCTGTCATGGAAGCCATGAACTCCCGAGCTACTTTGGATGCCTCCCCTACCGATGGCAGGTTGAAGTCACCCATGACCAATAGTCTAGGCGTTTCAACTGCCATCTCGGCGATCACCCCAAGGAGCTCGGGCAGGGCTGCTGATGCATAGCGAGGAGCCAGGTATACAATTAGCAAGCCCAACTGCTTCCCTGGGCACCACTTCACACACAGGGACTCACAACCGGCTATCTGTGGCACAGTGGTCTGTCTCGGCTCAAGACCTTCCCTCACAATGACCGCTACCCCACCACCCCTGCCTAGTGCCCATGACTGATGAAATGCGCGGTAGCCTGGTGGGCACATTTCCACGAGGGGGAGGCCTCCCTCGTGGCCCAGCCAGGTCTCCATAATTCCTGCCAGGTCCGGCTCCCCCTCTGACACCAGGTCGTTAATGAGGGGGGCTTTGTTGACAACGGACCTGGCATTGCATAGCATCAGCCTCAGGCCCTGGCTCTGTAGGTCCTGACCACCTAGATTGCGGGGGTTGGGACATATGACCGGCCGTACCCATCTCCCAACCGGTGATGCGATCTCTGTCTACCCTCGTACCTGCCCCTCCCCACGACCGTTGGAATGAAAAGACCCTCTCTTGGAGTATCGCTACTTCCCCCCCTTAATGGCTCCACTCCTTTCCTTAACTCCACCCGCCGGCTTGGCACTGGTCCCTCCCTCAGCCCGGCTAACCCCTCCCCCCACCCTAGAACCCCCTAAAAAACTAATTAAAATTTTTGCTAAAAACCCCGAGGCCACGCCTCGCCCACCTCTCTGGATTAATGTATCCCTCATCGAGGTGGGCCCTCGTAAGAGCAGAGGGCAGACCTGCGAGAGGGGGGACTCCCACAATAGAATTAGGTCTGCCCTTGAGTACATGGTGGAAACGTTCATGCTCTGCCCTGCCGTCGTTTGCCCGTCCTGCTCTCTCCCGGGATGGTCCCGTTGCGACCGCCAACGCTGCCGTAGCCTCGGGGGGGGGTTCCCCACCTTGCTGGGCTCGCGAGGGAGGGGGCCGCTGCATGGTCTAGTTATCCCGCCTCCTCCCGCCACTGGCTGTGGCCGCCGCACGGGGAGCCAGGGCCGCGGTGGTTGGAGAGGGCACCGCGGCGCCGGTGCCCGAAGAAGTCAAAAATATCAGAAATGCTGGTCCTGTAGTCCCGTCTCCTCCCATTGCTGGCTGTTGCTGGCCCATTACTGGCCATTGTCCCGTCCCGTCCCGTCTCCTCCTGTTGTCTCATGTTGCTGGCCGCGGCCGCCGCATGGGGAGCCGAGGCCGCAGCGCCGGAGAAGGCCCCGCGGCGGCAGCACCCGAAGCAGCCGGGCGGAAGGCCGGAGAAGGCAGGAGAAGGCCCGCGGCAGCGCCGCCCGATGCAGCCAGGCGGAAGGCCCCGCCACGGCGGCGCCTGAAGCAGCTGGGCAGAAGAAGAACAGCGGTCCCTGAGTGTCCCTGAGGTCCGAAAAAAGGGCCCCACAATCCTGCTGGTGCTGGTCTCCCCGCCGCTTTCCGAGGAGGGCCGGGGTGGAGGGGGTGGATTTAAAAGATGGTAAAGCCGTGAGAGAGTTACAAGATTATTGCTGCACAACGCCTCGTCATCTCAGCTGCATATGCCCGTTTGCCTGTTTGCTCCGCAAATGGCGGCCACCAAAATCCACAGAGCTCACCAGGTGCCCCCGACTCTGCCTCGGGAACTTCTTTTGAGCCGGAGGAATGCCAGCTTTGGTCGTCCGACATGGAGGCACTTCCATATAATATGGTGAAAGAAACAAATAAAAATTCTATACTGCATCGGTCGTTGCGCGGGTTAACAAGGGCCGCGGCGGATGTTGAGGTCCCTGGACATCCGTCGACAAGTGGGTTACAAGTGGACCATCCAACAAAACGACAAAAATATAGTGCAGATGAAAACCGTGCCATAATGGCCTGTTACTACAACTCAGAGCCTGGAAAAAGAGGTTACTTAAAGCGAATGTATGAATTATGGAAACACCAATATCCAGATTCAAATGTTAGTGAACAACGACTTGCAGATCAAAGGCGATTTATTACACGGAATAAAGTGTTTAGTGAAGTTGAACTTGAGGAAATTCAGGCAAATTGCAAAACTAAGAAAACAACATCACAAGCAGAAATAACTGATACTCAAGACACATCTAAAGACATTGTAGTATAACTCCCAGAAGAAGCTGTCAGGGAGGAAATAACAACACTATCACCAGAACCAGTTATCACTGAACCAACTGATGAACTAACTCAAAAACAAAAAGAATTGAAGGACAAGATCATGGAGCATTTTCTGTTTAATAAGGAACAGCAACGTTTACCATCATTAAAAACTGTGCCTAAGAAAATGTTGGCCCCTATCATGAAAATGGTTAATGTAGTGCTTTCAACAATTGAATCGGGATCCATCTTGGAAATGAACCAGTTAATGTACAGCGCAGCTGCAATAGTCACTAATGAATTAGGCATTAAAATCAAAGCACCTAGTTACACAACGGAAAAAGCATCAAAGCCAAAGTGGAAAATCCGATTAGAGCAAAAAGTCAAAAAATTAAGGGCAGATGCTAGCAACTTGAAGAACATGCGTGAGCAACGGCTTAAAAACAACAAAATTATAGATCAGCTAATCAGAAGGTATAGATTGGATACAAGAAACATCAATGAAGCGGTAGAGATTGTAAAACAGCAGATAACAGCAACAGCTAGGAAAATTGAAAGATATGAGGCACGAATCATCCAGTATAAACAAAATCAGCAATTTCGATCAGACCAACGGCGTTTTTATCAAAGTCTTAATGTGAATGGTGGCACCAAAAGTCAAAAACCAGAAAAGCAGGCCACAGTTGAATTCTGGAAAGAATTGTGGGAAAATGCAAAGGACTACAATAAGGAAGCAAAATGGATACATGACTTTGAGAAAAGCATTGGCAACAAACAAATGCAAGTATTAGAAATAACAACTGAGATGGTCAAAAATCAAGTAAAAAAAGTAAAGAATTGGACATCACCTGGAAAGGACCAATTACATGGTTTCTGGCTCAAATATCTGACCAGTTTACATGCAATATTGGCCAGGCAACTGAATGAGATTCTACAAAATGGCCAAATTGATGAATGGTTGACAAATGGAAAAACATACTTGATTCAGAAAGATGCAACTAAAGGAACAATACCTGAAAACTACAGACCAATAACATGCTTGCCAACAACCTTCAAATTACTCACAGGCATTATTGCAGATTATATTATGGATTATTTGGAAACAAACAACATCTTGCCAGTAGAGCAGAAAGGCAACAAAAGAAGGAGCAAGGGTACAAAAGATCAGCTCCTAATTGATAAAATGATATTAGAAAATTGTAAGAACAGAAAAACGAACTTGAATATGGTCTGGATTGATTACAAAAAGGCATTCGACTCATTGCCACATAGTTGGATCATAAAATGCTTAGAAACAACTGGCATTAGCAAAAATATTACATCCTTTACTGAAAAGGCGATGAAACAATGGAGAACCGAGTTGGCAGTAGGGAATGAGAACTACGGAATGGTTAATATCAAGCGAGGAATTTTCCAGGGTGATTCACTTTCACCTCTTCTCTTCATCATCGCAATGATCCCACTATCAGTAATCTTTTAAAAAATAAAATTAGCCTACCAAACAGCCAAAGAAGCCGAAAAAATTTCGCATTTATTATATATGGATGATTTGAAACTCTATGGAAAGTCAGAAATAGAAATCCAATCATTGACAAACACAGTCCGAGTATTCAGCACCGATATTTCAATGCAGTTTGGCATGGAAAAATGTGCCACTGTATCCATAAAAAGGGGCAAAATCACTACATATGAGGGAATTGAAATGCCCAATGGCCAACTAATTAAATGCAACGAAAATGAAGCCTACAAATACTTAGGCATTCTGCAGTTGGATAACATCAAGCATGGAGAAGTAAAAGCTATTGTCAGGGGAGAGAACACCAACAGACTTAGGAAAATTTTGAAATCTAAATTGAATGGTGGAAATACAATCAAGGCCATAAACACCTGGGCAATACCAGTTATAAGATACACAGCTGGTATAGTTAACTGGACACAAGCTGATTTGGACATTTTGGACCGAAAAACCAGGAAACTAATGACAATGCACTACAGTTTACATCCACGTGGTGATATTGATAGACTATACCTACCCCGAAAATCAGGTGGCAGAGGATTATTACAAGTGAAGCAAATAGTTGAAGAAGAAAAACATGCACTGGCTGATTATTTAAAAGAAAGTCAAGAACATCTATTAATCGAAGTAAAGAACAAAAATCTATTGAAGCCCCAACAGACGAAACAAGAATGCAGAAAAGATGTGATAAATTTAAGAATGGAGAGTTGGCAGAACAAAGCATTGCATGGCCAATTTCTGGAAAACATAAAAGATAAAGTGGACAGTGAAAAAACTTGGTTATGGTTAACAACAGGTACATTAAAGAAAGAAACAGAGTCACTAATCCTGGCTGCGCAAGAACAAGCTATCCGCACAAATGCCATTAAGGCCAAAATCGAAAAATCCTCTGATGATGCCAAATGTAGACTTTGCAAAGAGGCTGATGAAACTGTTGACCACATACTCAGCTGCTGTAAAAAAATCGCACAGACTGACTATCAAATGCGGCACAATTCAGTGGCACAAATGATCCACTGGAATTTGTGCAAAAATTATAATATTAAAACAGCAACAAACTGGTGGGAACATAAGCCAGAAAAAGTTGTCGAGGGTCAGATGGTCAAGATCTTGTGGGATTTTCCAGTGGTAATCGGCACACTGGGTGCTATTCCAAAAGCACTGGAATTACATTTAAAACAGTTAAAACTTGACAAAATCACCATCAGTCAAATGCAAAAGGCCACACTGCTTGGATCCGCACACATATTACGAAAATACGTTACGACGTCCTAGGCCCCTGGGTGGGGCCCGACTAATAATTAATGCCAAATCCGGCGAAACAACTGGCCGCTGTGATACAATTCTGTTGATGCAATAATAATAATAATAATAATAATAATAATAATAATAATAATAATAATAATAATAATAATAATAATAATAATAATAAAAAAAATTGCGGCAGAATTCAGTAGTACAAATGATCCACTGGAATTTGTGCAAAAATTATAATATTAAAACAACAAACTGGTGGGAACATAAGCCTGAAAAAGTCACCGAAAATCAGATGGTCAAGATCCTATGGGATTTTCGTATACAAACGGACAAAATACTGGCGCATAACACATCAGACATCACACTGGTTGAGAAAAATAAGGTTACAATCGTAGACATCGCAATACCAGGTGATAGCAGGGTGAACGAGAAGGAACATGAAAAAATCACGAAATACCAGGACTTAAAAATTGAAATTCAACGATTATGGCACAAACAAGCAGTGGTAATTCCAGTGGTAATCGGCACACTGGGTGCTATTCCAAAAGCACTGGAATTACATTTAAAACAGTTAAAACTTGACAAAATCACCATCAGTCAAATGCAAAAAGCTACCCTGCTTGGATCTACACGTATATTACGAAAATACGTTACAACGTCCTAGGCCCCTGGGTGGGGCCCGACTAGTAATCAATGCCAAATCCGGCGAAACAACTGGCCGCTGTGATACAATCGTATAATAATAATAATAATAATAATAATAATAATAATAATAATAATAATAATAAAAAAAAAACGGCACAATTCAGTAGTATAAATGATCCACTGGAATTTGTGCAAAAATTATAATATTAAAACAACAACAAACTGGTGGGAACATAAGCCTGAAAAAGTCACCGAAAATCAGATGGTCAAGATCCTATGGGATTTTCGTATACAAACGGACAAAATACTGACAAAATAACACACCAGACATCACACTGGTTGAGAAAAATAAGGTTACAATCATAGACATCGCAATACCAGGTGATAGCAGGGTCGCCGAGAAGGAACATGAAAAAGTCGCGAAATACCAGGACTTAAAAATTGAAATTCAACGATTATGGCACAAACCAGCAGTGGTAATTCCAGTGGTAATCGGCACACTGGGTGCTATTCCAAAAGCACTGGAATTACATTTAAAACAGTTAAAACTTGACAAAATCACCATCAGTCAAATGCAAAAAGCTGCCCTGCTTGGATCTGCACGTATATTATGAAAATACGTTACGACGTCCTAGGCCTCTGGGTGGGGCCCGACTAGTAATCAATGCCAAATCCGGCGAAACAACTGGCCGCTGTGATGGAATTGTATAATAATAATAATAATAATAATAATAATAATAATAATAATAAGAAGAAGAAGAAGAAGAAGAAGAAGAAGAAGAAGAAGAAGAAGAAGAAGAAGAAGAAGAAGAAGAAGAAGAAGAAGAAGAAGAAGAAGAAGAAGAAGAAGAAGAAGAAGAAGAAGAAGAAGAGATGTGCAGTCAGGTGAAGCAGGGGAGGCACAGCCTCACGACTGTCATCATGAAAAGAAAGAAAATGTAAAGGGAAAAAGGCGAGAGCTGAGGTCAGGCTGAGCTAGTTGCTGCCTCACCATGGATGACTCTGCTTAACTATTTTTTAAAAAGCCTCTAAAAAAGCGCCCTCTACTATGAGGCAGGAGAACTGCATGACTCCTCTAGTCTGGGCGTTTTATGATCACTTGAGCAGAGTTAAGCAAGGGTTAAAAGCCTAAAAATTCCTGATGTAGGGGAGGCACGCAGTTCTCCTGCCCCATAGTAGAGGGCGCTCGTTTGGGCGGGGCTTCTTCAGAGGACAGGAAGGCAAGAGCAGAGTTAAAATCCTCTTTGAAACAGCTGGAAAAGATACTTGTGGGTCGGAGGGAGGGGGAGGAATTCAAACTTCATCCTCCTGGTGCGGGGCTTTGGGCAAAGGGTGGAGGGAAGGACTCTGGCTCGCTTGTGTGTTTGATTGTAGGCAGAGCCACGTTGACTTTTCAAACCTGTAATCAGTGAAGCTGGGCTGGATCCTTCCGGGGCTGGGGAAAAGTGTGTGTGCTCCAGTATGGCTCTTTGACTGGCTTCCTACCTCCTCCTGTGGTCTCCCTCCAATCCAACTGTGTGTGTGTGTGTGTGTGTGTGTGTTTGTTTGAGATAAAGTTTGTGTGAGTGAGAGAGGGAAGGGGGTAGGAGAGATAGTCCAATCCAACGTGTGTGTGTGTGTGTATTTGAGAGAGGGGGGAGGGAGGGAAAGAGGAAAGAAGAAGGGGAAGGGAGAAGAAAAAGAAAATTTATTTAGCAAAGGAGAAAAACAAATGTTGTCGCTTTAAATCGGAACTGAGCATGCCTAGCTGAGGAATTCTGGGAGTTGAAGTCCACAAGTCTAAATTTTTTTGAAACCCACTACTGTGTCAGTGCCTCACCAGCCATAAACCTCACTGCACGTCAATAATAATAATAATAATAATAATAATAATAATAATAATAATAATAATAATAATAATAATAATAATATGCATTTGTGACACATTTTTAAACATTAGGTTGACTGAGTTTCATGTTAGGAGGAGGAGGAGGAGGAAACGGTTTTCTGGACTTTTGAAGTGAACTTCAGGGAGTATAGTCTAACTTTTTCTCTGGAATAATAAACTCAGACTTCCAATAGTTCACAGATTAAAAGAGGAAGATTTTTTCAATTCTCAAGCAAACAATCATATCCCAAGACTTTCCTTTCCCATTCTTTGATCACGACAGTATGAGTAATATGCTTGATTTAATACTCATCGATTCCTTCTGCATAGCTGACTTGTTTGGTTAAGCTCATATATAATCAACATTTCTGATAAAGAAAGGCCCCCTACATAAGGTGGCAACAGTTCAGACAGTAACTGGGATGATGACTCATGGCTGTAGGCTCCATGGAGCCCCCAGGGCCCATCAAGTGAGACCATGGAAATTAATTGCCCAAATTCAGTTGAGTGATGTTCTTGTTTTAAAAGCCAGTGCGACTCGGTACTTTGGTTAGTCTTCAATAATAGATCATATATTATATACTAATTATAGCAACAACAACCCCACAACCTCCACCCCCCCTACACCAAAAAAAAAATCTCCCCAAAGGAGGGATAAAATTGAAGGGTTGTTGTTCATGCCACTATCTGGTTTCTTGTCAGTAAAGAGGTTCAAATTAATTAGGAAGAGCAGTAGAGGAAAGTTTTTTAAATACGTGAGCTACATTTTCTCCATTACATGGAGAAAAGTCATAACAGAGGTCAGGCCACCTACACAAATGTGAAAAGCAGAAGAAGTTGAATCACGTCTCTCTGGTCATATGATGCAACCAGATATACTATTTCAGCTTGTCAGTGAGGGAGGAGAAATTAAAAAATTAGATGTTTGGGAGATGTTAGCATCACAGGAGCTGACCCAATATTTAAAGTCTATTCACTTTGTTGAGCTACTGGTCCTACACCTGTGTTCTTCTAAACTGTTCCTGGCATTTTGCCCTGGGATCCCTAAAAATATAAGCTGGCATGGTTGGAAAGCACTATCCAATTTTTCTGTCTCCTTTGTCACCTTGGCTCCCCACCAAAGACGTAGGAAATATTTATATGTGGTGGGGCTGGTATACTAACCAAAGAGCAATGATTTCTTTCTTGTGGTAATTCATATTTTCAAACTTGCAAAAGGTGTCACTGTTTCTGTTTCTATTACTATTAAAATGGGGATGGGTGGGGTAGGGTAGAGTAGGGTAGGATAGGATAGGTTGGAAGGGATCTTGGAGGTCTTTTTAGCAGGTGCCTTTTCTACCAATGCAACAATTGTGACTTGATTGAGTTTTGCAAAAGTGTCTTACCTACTGTATTTGCACCTGGAAGCCAACGGACAACCAGTGCAACTCACAAAACAACGGTGCTGCATGGTCATATTGAGTCATTAATCATTAACATTTGTTCTACTACATTCTGGACCAGCTGAAGTTTTAGGTGGCCTTTAAGGGCAGCTCTGTGTAAATATGCAAAAACACAGCTTATGTATTACAGCAGACACTGAGATGCAACCATGTAAGAGCAAAGTGCGTGTCATGTCACTATATGCACATTATCATTTTGAAATAATCCTGGTTTCCTGTGGAAATCTATGCTCTGGAATTTTGTAATACCTAAAGAGGCCCTTGGTTTTCTTAAAGTGCTGAATTAGCTATCACTTGTATATTTACACTAAGAACATTCCTAAAGTACAACTATTCTGTTTCTTGGTAAATTCTAACCCATATTTTCTCCCAATAAATTTTTCAATAGTAAAAAAACAAAAAACTGGTACATTCTCATGAATCTGTCAATAAATAAAATGTTCACTGCCGTTGTGTGATACAATATAAGTGTCCATAGGCATCCGTGGAGGAGAAAGTGATGAGTGTGTCAGGCCACACAGTTTCTGGTACACATGCACACGTAAACACCAGCTGGCTGGTGTGCATGTGCATGCTGGAAACCATGAGCTCAGCTTCCCAGCATGTGCATGCGCACCAGGGACCTACTCTTCCAGTTTCCGGTGCGCCCACGCATACAAAGACCAGCTGGCCAGAACCCAGAAGAGCAACAGGCGATGACTGGCGTGGCCAGAGAGATGGCTCTGTGCCATAGGTTCGCCATCACGGACCTAGGATTTGCATTTCCCCTCTTGTGTGTAGAGCCAGCCATAACCCCTACATGACCTCATAGGAATCCGGCAACAGCCATTAAAATATCGAAGGACATATTCTTGCACAGAAACAGGCATCTCAATCACAAAGCCCCAAAGAATGTATAAAAGCCCACCTCCTCTCAATCCCATTTTGTCAGCTACCCCAGAAAAATGCTGCTGTCACTAGTTTCTGGCTACCAAATAAATAGAGACTTCCTTTCCTGCAGCCTGCTTCCATTTTATTCCCAGCGTATTTCTCCCAGTTTGGAACAGGACTGGATTGTTCTTCCAGAGAATATAACTAGTAAAAGATCAAACACATTGGGTCAATCAACCTACATTCACTTCCTTCATCAAAAAGAAGAGCCACATTCCTTCCTATAAGCAAGCCCATTTTCTTATATGCAAGCTTGTTCTTGTCTGAATCATTTACTCTATAGATGTTCTCAAACTGTTCCATCTTTAAATATGATTTCTTCAAATGCAGGTTTTATTCTTTATGCAGGAAATAAACTGAGCCTGCTTTTCATCATTTTGACTTACAATTTTCAGGATATTAAAAAAAAAGCCAAGCAAAGGGACATTCATTTTTCTAACAATCACTTCACATGCGTACATACACGTGCGCACATAGACATAATTGATGAAGGCTGATAGTATAATTAAGTAAATCAGATTAGTTGCCAACATTCCTTCTGCTCTCCCACACCCCAAAGTTAATACTTTGAAATTCTGTGCCAACAGCTATGATTCTGTTGAACTAATAAAGAAAAATGGTTTTCCTCATGGGAGTGACACTAAATTAATCATCTTTCATTCCTTTTTTTTTTTTTTTGATTCCATGCCAGGAAACAGAAGTTACTTGCAGATGTGAAAAAGGAAAACAAACACACTAAGCCTTCTTCTAACACAATGTATATAGATGTTTTATATACTATGTATTGCACTAAAACACACTTGTGAGCGTCACACAGGTCAAAATTCAGGAGCTTGGCAATTGGCAGGCATTTACAACAATTGCAGTATCTTGGGGTTCTGTGATTGCCATTTCCAAACTTCCCAGACACTTTCTGATAAGCAAAGTCAGATTTGTTTAACAACCTCGCGATTCATTTAACAACCATATGTGACTCACTTTAAAAAACCCACCTTGTTTAGCAATGGAAACTTTGATCTCGGTTCTGGTCATAAGCCAAGGATTATCGGTAATCAATTTTCCTGCCAAGGGGTTTTTTGAATCTCCCTCCTTCCCTCAAGTGAACTTTTCTGATGATATTCTATACACTGATGGTTCATTTCTGGGTCATAATGATCAACTCATTTGATGCCGTGAACAATTTCCCCATCTTTATTCTTGTCACCTAATGAAATGTCTTTAATTTCTGCTGTTTACATAGAATGAACTAATTTTGCAAGAACTATTTGATACTGAAGGACATTCATTATATGACCCACACATTCTTGTGAATGGCCAAGCTTAACAATTTATCTTTGAATACTCCATTGATCATCCTTAATTGTTTTTTTTTCCCAATATTTCTGATGTGAAATGCCGGTTGCGGTCACAGATTGTCCACTTAATTCTTGATCAGTGAAATGGGTTCTTCCCAATGAAGTTTGTTTGCTTGTTCATCAACTTCATTGGCTGCCCATCTTACCACACAGTAACTCTTTACACTTTTTGGTCCAGCAATACCAGGGGTGGGTTCCTGCCAGTTCTAACCTCTTCTATAGAAGAGGTTCTACAAATCCTACAGTGCCATTTAGAACCAGTTCCAGCTCCCTTCCCCTGCCCGGCTGCACATCATCAAGATGAAGAGCGAGAGGAGGAATTCTGGGAGTTGAAGTCCACAAGTCTTAAAACTGTCAAGTTTGAACACTCCTGGGGTTTTTTTTTCTAAAGGGTTAGGGGTGCAAGAGTCTTGTAACTTGACAGCTTTAAGACTTGCGTGCTTCAAACGCCAGAGTTTCTGAGCCAACATTTTGGTTGCTAAGCAAGAGCGTTGTTAAGTGAGTTTCACCACATTTTACAAGTTGGCCATGCCCACCCAGTCACATGGCTGGCAAGCCACTCCTACCCGGTCACATGGCTGGCAAGTCACTCCCACAAAGCAGGCCACACCTACAGAAGAGGTTCTAAAAAAAATTGAAACCCACCACTGAGCAATACAGAGAATTTACATCAACACAGTAATCTTCATAAAACACCTGTATACATAACAGTGAATTTCAGTTGGAATTGAATTTCAATTTCAAAGAGAACTGATGAGTACTTACTGCAGGATTCCATTTCACAAAAAATAGCAAGTAACTCACAGTAACTCATTTTCTCACAGTAACTTCCTGCCAACTGAAATGAAAGGACATAGGCTACTCAAAGTACTGCCATCTATTGGTGACTTACATCATTGTAGGCATTATTTTTCATTATTAAACCCTTTCTCTGACCCCACATTAATCTTTTCTGCTGTTTTAATCACTCTAGTTAAGCTGATATAGAAAGGCTGAGTATAAAGTGAAAAAGAAGAAAAGAAAACCAACCTAAGAACTTTAGCTATTACAGATGGATCAATGGGAAAATATGTGACTGAAAAGACTAACATTAAATATTTTACGTCACATAAAATATGTGACTGAAGACTAACATTTCATTAACATTATAATTTTAAAAATATTTTTTTTATAAAACAATGTACTATTACACATGACATCTGAAAAAAATTCCTTCCTTGTATAAAGGTATTTCAAATCTATATAGAAAGTGTAGAAAGCATAAGGGTCATTTTATCACGCTTGGTGGACTTGTAAAATTTTGAATTCAAATATACACAGAATGTTAAAGATTAATGTTCAACTGAAACTAGAACTTTTCTTGCTAGGATTAATGTATAGACAACTAGAAAAGACATATGTGCATTTGTTTTTGTACACGACTGCAGCAAGATTATTATATGTACAAGGATGAAAAGACCCTGAAATACACACAATGGAGGAATAGTTGGTAAAGATGACATCATTTGTAAATATGACAAAATTGACTTGTTTGATTAGCAAAAAGATAATAGTCATCAGTAACTGGAAACGCTTTATGGACTTTTTGCTGAAAACAGAAAAAAATATGAACATGTTTTATGGACTAGAAAGGATAGAATATAGAAATAAGTGAGTGAGGATAACAGAAATGTATTTATAACTGCTGTAAAGAAGATCAGAAGCCATTTCTTTTTTTCTTTTTTCTTTTATTTCTTAGTCACTTATCCCTTTACTTCACACACATTTTTCATATTGCTTTTACTATTTAAAAATGATTTTAAGAACAAAATAATAATTAAAAATAAAAGGAGAAGTCAATGTATATGCCAGCAATAACTGAATGTTGATATTTGACTTGGGAAACTGTGCCTTGAAATAATAGATATCAACGTGATGTTGAAAAACGTTTGAAAAATGAGATCTTAGGCATGTGAAAAAGGTTCTTCTGAAGGCTCTTTTTTACGCCGATTAGGTGAATATGGATAGTCCTCCTGGAACAATTGCAATTGGTAGTGACAGATTCCAGCTGCAGTCGTTAAGTGAATCATTCGTAGTTAACTACGACGTTACTTCTATGAGACTTGAAAATTCTTGCTGGCTTCCCTGTTGACTTTGTTCATCAGAAGCTGTTGTAAACGTTATAGATACGGTAGCAATCACATGATAGCAGGATGCTGCAACTATTGTAGAGGTGAGCCAGTTGCAAAACACCTGAATTGGGATGATGTGGCCAGAGGGAAGTTGCAATGGCAGCAGCTTTGAGGACCAATCCTAAATCTCCTTTTTCAGCCCCACTCTAACTTTGGTGGCCGGTAAGCGAGAGAATTTAGAAGGCCAGATCCTGAAGATGAAACTCAAATACTCTGGCCACCTAATGAGAAGGAAGGACTCACTGGAGAAGAGCCTAATGCTGGGAAAAGAAGGGGACAATGGAGACTGGATGGAGTCACCGAAGCAGCAGGCGTGAGCTTGAATAGACTTCAGAGAATGGTAGAGGACAGGAAGCCCTGGGGGAATGTTGTCTATGGTCGTGATGGGTCAGACACGACTTTGCAACTAACAACAACAAAGTGAGAACTACCCGTATGTGTACACCAGAGGTGGGTTGCTCCCGGTTAGGCCTGGTTCGGCTGAACCTGTAGTGGAATTCAGGCCTGGGTCACAGAACCGGCAGCGACCCAGGCCTGCTACACCCCCAAACCAGTTCCTTCGCCGCTGGGCCACTGCCATTTTGGTTTTTAGGGACTGCTCTGTGCATGCGCAAAGAACAACTTACATTGAACAGCGCACACAGCGTGCATCTGGCCTGTGCGGGGTTTGCAAACCGGTAGTAAAACCGGCAGTAACCCACCCCTGGTGTACACGTTTTAATTAATCCATTAAAAACTTTCAGAAAGGAAACTGAGAACAAGTATATCTTCCACACTGCTGCCTTTGGGAAAGACATTCCAAGTTTTAATAATAGTCTGTTTTCATCACCAATAGCTTAATATTTGAGAAACTCCTCCTCCTTCTCTGTCTATGTCAGGCTATGCCTGAGAGAAAAGAGAAGGTTTGTAAGACCACACCTATAGAAAGTAAGTATTACTTGTGGCCAAAAACAACAGTTTCTTCTTCTTCTGAAAGCCTTTGTTTGAAAGATAGGAGAGATTATAATGCAAATGCAACAAATTCATTTTGAATTTTGAAATCTAATATAAATATGTCCAGAATTTGGTGAACTTTTTTGCATTATATAATTTCATTCTAACAACAATAACAGCCTTGATATTCCAAACCGAAGGAATGTTCTTTCTGTGAATGAGGAAAAAAAATGAGTCAAGGAGGAGACATCCAGGGATGAGAAAATAATTAAAATGCTAATGAAGTTGGATGAAGCAAAGGTATTTATCTAACTATCCAGGGAAGGGGAAGGTAGAATGTTAAAGGCTCGGTGAAAGGTTGTGCCTAAGCAAACATAATTACAAGAAGAAAATGAAAACTCACAATGGTGTAGTAAACATTTTAATTTATTTATCTTACAATATTTATATACTGCTCCAACTTTCAGGCTTTTGAATAGTGCACAAACGATTATACTAAGAAGTAATTAAGGCAAGACTATAAATATATTAAAAAAAAAGCTCTAGGAGGCCATTTGTAATCTTCATCCCAGATTAAAGGCCCATTAAAGAAGAAAAAGCGAGAACTAGAGGAGACAGGCATAAACCCCACCCCCCACCCCCCCAAAAAGTAGCATGGAAAGCTTCACTTCTTCCTTCAGCAACAGTGATGGAGCCGGATGATGAGGATCATATTTTGTGAGGTTGATGTCCATTATATTCTCCATTTTACCTCTGTCTGTCTCCTCTTTTGTCCTATTTTTGAATGGCACTTTTCCTTCTCTCCGATGACGCATAAACGGCTGCGGTAGTCCAAATGGTCATTTGGCACTTCTAGTATTGTTCACAGAGTGCCAGAGCTGGCTGAACACCTTCTAACAGATTCTACCCTGAGGAGCTGAAAATGCAGATCTGGTCTCACAGTGGGAAAGAAGGAGACAGATGGCATTTATTAGCCAGAATGTAGCCTTATCCAAGGCCAGGAAGACATCATCTCCAAAGACAGTGAAGTTTTTCTACAGAAGGACAAATAAGAGATGGTGCTAAGTGTGAGGCTTCCATGTCAGCTTATTGGAAGTTCGCTATTTTATTATTATTTTTGCAGAACATATCTTTCAGTTCTGTTAAGATTGACTTAAATAGTAGAAGTAAAAGCATGGGCAATTAAAGAGGAGAAAAAAGTGTTACTTCCTCTATTTATTTAGTGGGGAGTGGGAACACGAGAATAAAAATGCCATGTAAAGCTACACCATCCGTGAGCAGGAAGAAAATCATTAGGCCTAAAGCAACAGTGTTTTTCAAAAGCTTCCAAGTTCCCTAACACATAATGACTTACTGAGTCATACTTAAGATGACTCATGAAAAGGAAAGAACAAGGCTGTGGCCTCCCTGTATCAGTTGTCACATCTCGGGTGTGGAATGAATGGTGAAGTCATTGGGAAGGGCAGAGAGAGGGAAAGCATGCTAAAGTGGGTCATATGTATACCAAGCAACCTTAAAGCAGTCTATTCACTGGCTGCGACAGGAAAGGGACTTGGCGTTTTGTATAATGCCAGAAGAAAATAGTCTCTTAGCTACCATACAATAGAACCATGAGATCAAGTCCAGGTTGGTGACAGAATAGTTCCTGTATAAATTGAAGATGGTGTGATAGGCCTACCTATGTTCTTATGAACTATTTCTGTTTTTGTTTTTGTTCAACACTTAAAGGAGAACTGCAGGTTCCAGAGATTCAACCCAAATATATCTGACTGAGATACATCAAAATAAAATACATATCTGGAACGTAACATACCAAGTCAATGACATGGTTCACATGTCACAGAAAACCTACAAGGAGGTTCTTTTGCTTCTGGCTTCAAGAATCCAGCCATTATGAGTTGTATTTTGAGAGACTATATTGTTTCAATTGTGTTGACTCCTGTCAGTGACCTTCTAAGGCAGAGGTGGGGAAGGATGGCCCTTTTATGATGTGTGGACTTCAACTCCCAGAATTCAGCACATCTGGCTCCAGGATTCAGGGATTTGAAGTCCACAAGTAAAAAGGGCCATCTTTTCCCATCAGTTCCAGGGTATCAGGGAAATGGCTTTTGGTTAATCTTTTGTGCATTTTTTTTTCACCAAAATGTGAAGAATGAATCTCTGAGTCTTAATTCACACAAATGAAGTGTGAGAAGTTTCAGCGGCACATTTCATCTCAATATAATTTAAATCAAAGTATCCCTTCAAAGCATTTCAACAAAGTAAAAGGTTTAGGATGTCTAAACATTGAAACAGAGAGGCCTTGTCCAGTGGTAGGATTCAAAATATTTTATTATTCTCTACGGTTCTATGGGCGTGGCTTGGTGGGCGTGGTAGAGGAAGGATACTGTAAAATCTCCATTCCCTCCCCCTTCCAGGGAAAGATTACTGCAAAATCCCCATTCCTTTGCGATCAGCTGGACTCAGGAGGCAGAGAATAGATGGGGGCAGGACCAGTCAGAGGTGGTATTTACGTGTTCTCCGAACTACTCAAAACTTCCGCTACCGGTTCTCCAGAACTGGTCAGAACCTGCTGAATACCACTTCTGGCCACTTCAACTGGATGTAAGATGGAACAGCAACTAACAGATTAAGCTTGCTTTGTTGCTTCAGTATAATAGAACATCTTTAAATATTGAGACAAAGTACTCCAGTGGAACAAAGCACACTTGTAATACAAAAAGAAAAAGAAAAAAAAATATTCTCCTGAGTTATAGGATTTACATGGCTCTATTTTCTGATCTACCAGAAGTTTGGGGGCATGACGCTGACATACCTTTAGGATGTTTCCAGAGATTCATCCGAGAGTCCCATGTTTATAGTAAATGTGACACTCCTACCAATACTCCTGAAACAAATGATTCAGAACTTGTGTCAAAAGTTTCCTACTTTTATGCATCAATTTATTTTATAATTCTCTTGCTCATCCATTTCGAGTTTTGCACTATTATCATACCTTGGATAGGCTTCCTTCGTTCATCCCTCTCCCCTGCAAAATGAATAATATTTGACATAGAATTGCAGATGTTCATTAGTAATTCTGAATTAATACATTAGACTACAATGTGCTTGTTTGATTTTTGCTTAGCGCAGCCTGGGAACCTACCTAACAATAGTTTACTTAACACACTATGGTAAAATAAATCAAAGTCAAATTAATAATAAAATAAATCATGGCTTAGCATAAAGTATAAATCCAGATGCCATATGTACCTTAAGAACGTGCCTCCCTTTGCCTTGTACATGGTGAAATTTAGATTATTTGTTCAATATTGTATGTATTTTTTTCCTGTTACTGTGAAGTTCCATGAACACTGTATTGCAATATAAATATTAATGATATTAACAAAAGAACTGATAGAATTCTGTTCCCCTTCCTTTACCCTTAAAGAATAGAGAAAAGCCTTTAATTTTTTTCTTGAATTAATGGAGGATTTAAATCTCCTAAAATGTCCCTGACTGAGAGTTGAAATGAAAATATGGCAGCTGCCAAGAGGTGGCCACTTCTACTACATCTTGTGTGGGGAGCAATATACATATATTCATGTTTGTGTGTTGTGTGTGTAGTATATATTGTAGAATGTAGATGGATGGATGGATAGATATGAGAAAGAGAGAGAGGGGTGTATTTGAAGGAGCATAAGCAAGCTCTGAAATAATAAGCAAATCCTGAAATAATTGTTTTATTGTTCAGCATAAATTTAGGGACCAAAACACTCCTTAAGATTTTATTTTCATCTATTCGGAAGTACACCAAGCAGATTTGAATGGGTCTGAACCCTATTTGTCGTGCGACTGTCCGTCTGTCTGTCTGCCTCTCTCTCACACACACACACGCGCGGAATCTGGTGCTTTTCTAGCCGATGTTTCCTTATCCAACCGAACAGTATGGTAATAAAAAACAATGCCTGCAAGAAAACCACCAAGTCAGGGAGAGCACCAACCCTGAGGTGCAAGTGATCTCTTCTATCAGTTCTTCAGTTCCCATCACGACCTCGCAGCTCTTTTGTCAGCCCGCGGACAAAGTCTGCAGTCCTGCTATTCAAGAGCCGGTGTCCTCAACCATACTTGCCTGTTGCCTCCCTGGCAATTTTTCAAAAGCCCAGATAAGCCAGCCCCGAATCAAAGCCTCTCCCCACCCACCCCCCGCGTCTGTAAAGCTTCCGTTCCCGCCCGAGGGAGCGTCCCCTATCCTACCAATTTGAGGGGCGGCACCACCTTTCCCTAATTGCCCACGAAGCTAACAAATATTAGCTTCAAACAAACAGCGGCCCCGGCACCGCGCTAAACAATGGGAGCCGTCATCGCTACCATTCCCGCCTGCAGACTCCCTCCGAGAAGGCGCGTAGGGCTCATGCACGTTGCCAGTTATTTCTGGTGGTGTGCAGTCCGTTACGTCGAGAACGATGACACGAAGCAAAGCAAGAGACGTCAGAAGCCGAACCAGGGGGCAAGAGAGGCGACATACTTTGCCTTGGAAGCCCCGCGTTGGTCTTTGGAAACATACAAAATGCAATTCAAAGGCCGTCGGTTTTCTTTGCATTTCCCCGTATACATAATTTGTGCTTAGTAATTTGTGCTGGGTCTCTTTACTTTTACATAATCATAATTTTCAATTTCTAATTTCTACATCTATTGTCTACTCTAACCATTGATAAAACATGTTTAAAGTATTCTGTATCTTCTTTATCATTTATCTTTAATGTCAACCTATCCATTTCTGCGCAATCTAGTATTTTTTAAATTATATTTTCTTCTGTAGGTATTTCCTCCTTTTTCCAATGAGCAAATACTATTCTCCTGCTGTCAAGACCTGTAATGTTAAACATACGCTCCCTTTATCATATTTTTCTGGTAATATACATAGCAAAAATATTTCTGGCTTTAAGTCTATATGTTGCTTTAACATCTTCTCTAATCATGTGTGTATTTTCGTCCATTTTTATTTATTTTTTTGCTTTTGAGCATGTTTACCACATGATAATAAGAGCCCGGTGTCTAATTGCGTTTTTGGCGGACATGTTTTTAAACATCTTTGCTAGTCTTGCCAGTGGCAAATACCACCTGTAAAACATTTTATACAGGTTTTCCTTGTAAGCGGTTGTCAATTTGTAATTTCTGTCCCAAAGTTTTTGCTTGACTGGGTTAATTTTCTTGACTGGCCCTGCATCTCTCCCTTCCCTACACTTCTGAGGGTCCAAAGCTTATGATAAATCAAAATCAGGGTGAATAATACATTGCATTTTCTCCCCCTGCCAATCATCCCTCCCTTCAATTCCTCCCCCAATTTAGATGCATCTTCCTTGGAGATCCTTGGTCTGTGTCTTCTCGCTTCCCGCTGTCTGGGATGGTCTAGAGCCGGAAGACAGAGGGGCCGAGGTCAAGCCTTGAGGGGTGCGTCTTAGGCTTGGTGGCTTTGAGAATATGGGGTGGAGAGGAACAAATGTAATTTCTTTTGCTACACTGCTAAAACTATTTTAAGGGAAGGGAATGGCTTGGCATAAGAGGAATCAACTTCGTTTTGGAAACTGTTCTTGGAACTCTTGTTACCTTCTCTTGGGACAATGCTAACTTTAAATCAACTCTGATCAATTTATTTCCAGCCTAGTTGTGATGTGTTGAAAAATGTAGCAAAATTAGCTTTTTTATTTTAAAATGCAGTTAGTCCTCGAGTTATGACCACAATTTAATCCAAAACCTATGTTGCTACGTGAGATATTTGTTGAGTGAGTTTTGTCTCATTTTACAACTTGTCTTGCCACATTTGTTAAGTGAATCCCTGGATTTGTTAAATGAGTAATATGGATGTTAAGTGAATCTGGTTTCCCATTGACTTTGCTTGTCAGAAGGTCACAAAAGGGGGTCACGTGACCCCAGGACACAACAACTGTCATAAATGTGAGTCAGTTGTCAAGCATTTGAATGTAAATCACAGGACGATGAGGATGCTACAATGGTTGTAACTGAATAATGGCCCTAAGTCACTTCTTTCAGTGCCATTGTAACTTTGAATGGTCACTAAGCAAACTGTTGTAAGTCAAGGACTACCCATATGTTCAAATGCTGATCTTCTGGGCAGTCTGGTTCAGAGGTTGGTTGCTCTTGGTTCGGCCCAGTTCGACCAGGTAGTGGCCTGGGTCACAGAACCGGCAGCGACCCAGGTTGGCCACGCCCCCGAACCAGTTCCCTGGTCTCTTCTGCCGTTGCCAGCATGTCTCTGCGCATGCGCAAAACAATTTATGGTCAGTGAAGCGTGCGCGAAGTAAACCGGTACCAACCGGTACAGGAACCCACCCCTGGTCTGGTTACCCTACTGGAAGGGATTCAGGGTCCTGAATTTGAATTTGAAGCAAGGAGATTCTCCCCACCATCACCCTTAGAAAGCCTTTCAGTTTAGAAGGCTCTTCCCAGAAGTAACATCTTGGAGCTTTACAGCTGTTGATCTATTGCAAGATACTGTAATAAGAGGGGAGTGCATGGGATGACAGATCTCTTGTGGGGTTTGCCTCCATTTCTTTCTGCTACTAATGGGCTTCTAAAAAGAGTTGCAAGGACCTAAAAATAGCTGAAACATGTTGAAATCCTTTCCAATAGCATTCCCTTGCTCTTGCAGTTACAACAATAACCATGGTTAGAACTCTCTGAAAAGCACTAGGAGGCAAAAATGCCAACAGGGCTTCATTGCTTGCTTTGGCTTGTACAAAGAAGCAGAAGGAATGGTCTCTTTGCAGCCACAGAGGTTACCTTCTGAACTGTCCAGATGTAGAGATGAGAGAGCCAGGTTGGTGAAACATTGAAGGTATCAGGCTAACAATTGAGAGACTATGAATTTGGTGGATTTCTCGCCTTCTGTTTTTTCTACTTCCCTGTCTAGCCTGCATCCAAGGGTTTTTTACTGGTTTCTCATAAAAATGCTAAATAGCTCTGACCCTGTTTAGCTTTTTGGAAATCGACCAAGGTTCGCTTAGGTGATGCCAGCAGTTATAATGTAAGGGATATTAACATATTCAGGAGAAGCGAAGAAGCTAAGTATGTGGTGTCTCTTTAATTTAATGAATTAATGAAGTAAGGATTCATTGTTATCAATGAGATCAAAACCATGTGAAACAATAATGTTGATGTATTTTCAGAATTGTGCTGTTTTGTTTTCAATTGATTTTGAAATAAGTAGATTATGATTTGTTGGATTTAAATGCCATGGATGTTCATTTCCACTTAATTTAATTATCTCAATTTCCTAAGCTTCCTCCTAGTATCCTTAATTACAGTACATGTTGCTTCAATTTTATGTCTGTTTTGTTTGGCTTTTAACCATATGCGCACCATCCAACCACATTTGTGAGATTGGTGTCTGTATAAGTTTATATGATAAGTTTTATCCAGATAACAAAGTTAATCTACAAGGTACATCCGTCCCCAGGAGACAGTTGGGTTAAGATCATATCACAAACTTTATAAACTTTTAAGAGGATTATTTCCCTAATTCTGATTAAGCATTGTAATCATTATACCACATTGGTTTTTGCTCTGAACAAGTCAAATATGAAAACTTGCAAGTACTGAAATAATATATTTGTTAGAATGTAATGCCATTGTCTATCACACAACACATTGTAAACAGCATTTTGCATTACATGGATCTATGGGCAGATGCTAACTATTAAATGTAAAGTATTGAAATCAAATGTGACCAGAAGCTGATTATTTGGTAAATATTTCAGTATTAAGGAAAATCCAAAGAGTATTTGTTATTTAAAGGGGGGGAAAACTGCAGAGGAGGATTTGTAGCTACAAACCTCTTTTGGTTTGAATATGAGTCACCTGCGTTGTTACAAGTTCAATTTGGGCTGTTTATGAGTCAGCTATAACAAACATATCAGCCTAAGGTTAATCAGCAACCACAGGCTCATACATTCTTCTAAAATTTCTCAAATCCCAGGAAACCACAGTAGCTCAGCCAACAAAACTCCCCCACCCCTCACCCCTGCATCATTGGAACCAGGTACATTTTTTAAACAGTGTCAGAAGCCCAGGATAATGACAATTGAGTTACTAGAGCTGAACAACCAGTAGATAGCAGCAAAGAGATATAGAAAACCCATAGGTTTTCCCCCCCTGCCATTTAGCAATGCTCTGGATTTGTGTAGCCCAGATCAGATGAATCCTAAGTGGAAAGAATATATAGTTCCTTTTGGCCTTCCTTGGCAATGATTCTTACCATTGTCCTCTTAAGACTTTAATGGGTGAGGAGAGGAGCAATGTTGCCTCCTCTATTTCCATGCACTTACATTGTAGGCCATGATTTTTCAACCTTTGAAGCTTGAAGATGTATGGACTTCAACTCCCTGAATTCCCTAGCCAGCCTTGAAGTCCATACATCTTCAAGCTGCCAAGGTTAAGAACCATTGTCTAGGCCATCTTTTAGGCCTAGGCTTTTAGGCCTTCTCCAGTCATAACTTCCATGATAAAATTGCGCCCCTCAAAATAATAAAACTTTACTAAAATCCACAAATGGACATAACCCAGGAGGGAAGAATTGGGAGAGGAGAAAAGCATAATAAGAAAACTTGAATTAAAGAAAAGCTCCCAGTGTCACAGCCATGACAATGGAATGCAAGGTTGTGCAGGCTTCTATTGTTGCAGCCAGAGGTGGGTTGCTGCCAGTTTGGCCGGATTTGACTGAACCAGTAGTGGAATTCAAGCCTGGATTGCAGAATCGGCAGCGACCCAGGCCTGACATGTCCCCGAACCAGTTCCCTCACCGCCATGTTGGATTTTAATGACTGCACATGCACAGTTCACTGTAAATTGTTCTGCGCATATACGCAAAACAATTTGCATTGAATAGCCCGTGGGTTGCAAGCCGGTAGTAAAACCGGCAGCAACTCACCCCTGGTTGCAGCCCCACCAAGATTGTGTTGCTGAAGTTCAAGGATACATTGTCATTTTTAGCTATAATTTGCTTAATCTGCTTAAAGAATGAAATAAATAAGCATCAAATAGGTTATTAAACTTCTCCACCATTTCGAACAGCCTGAAAAAGTGTACCGTTTTCTCCCTGCTGTGTGACGTCAATGGATTGATTGATTATGCCATCAAGTTGTTTTTGACTCCTAGCAACTATATAGATGACATCAATATATGACTAATATTCTCTTGTCTCCCCCAAGCAAATAAACAAAGTATGACCTCTAGTGTAACAGAAAACAACTGTTTTCACAACTCACTGTTCCCCTTTCTTTCAAAGCAGCCAACTCAATCTTAATAGGTGAATTCTCCAATTTTCCCACACTGCCTGCTCAATGCTGGTGTATCACATGGTCTGTGAAAATCACAGGAGCAGGTTGGAAGACTGCAGAGCAATATGCATGGAAGGAGATGCATTTTTGATTGGAAGTTTATGTTTTAACACAAACACCCAAATCAATTTGTAAATGTTATGTTTGAAAGAAGGCCCTGTATATTTTATGGTTGTTGTTTTGTGCCAATAAAGACCTTTTTTTAAAAAACAACAACAACCTTTAATTGTTTAAAGACTATGTATATTCATAATCTCAAGAACAGTTATAATGAAAATAAAATGTGTCATTCTCATTTTGTTATGTCCTAGAACTGTTTTAAGCAAAATATAGGTTTTTAGGAAAAACACTTAAGTACAACAAAGATTAGGTATAAAAATATATTTCTTTATTATGGTGGGGCAAGGAAGTGGAGAAACAAAAACAGTAAATTATGACATTATTATTGATTCTGTTTTAGTCAGTAATTTCTTTACCCCAGATAGCAGACTACAATAGCTCATTTACTGGAACTGACCATAGTAACAATAGCTTACAAAGCGCTGAAGTTTATTTCAAAATACAAATGTGCGTATCTAAATTTCACAGGCTAGGGTTGATTTAGCAATCCAAACATTTTTCCAAGTGATTTATGATGAGCTGTCAAGACAAAAGTGAGTTTATATACACACACAAACATAAACGAACACATAAAATATTCCCTCAGAACTTGGACTGGGTAATTATTCAACGTGATTTTGTAGCTTTGATTCTCTGGAACTCTTAACTTTTGGCATTGCTAGCCTGAAAAGAGAAATGCGTTTAAAACTAGAACTTAACATGGGTCTATGAGAAGGATTCACATACATCTTTATGTTGTTATCATCAGGGATACCACTGGGATGATATTTAAGCCAAATGTATCTTCTTCAGATTTTGCCAAGTAGAAGGAAAGGAGACTATTCAGCCTCTGTATGCATTCATAGAGCAGTAATTCAATACAGCAATTAATTTCCAAACTGGTTGTATTCAATTTGAACTCTAGGAACAGTTATGTCTTTTCCCCAAGAGGGTAGAAATTTGGATACAATTAGCATATGCTGTTTGATATGTATAAATGCAAATGTGAATCACTAAAAGAATTAATTTTACAAAAATGCATTTCATCAGAATAATGAGAAAGACTAGTGAGCGGTCAGATTGCTTGCTCAATCTGTTACTCAGATGCTCTCTGCAGATGGGTGACGTTAAGAGTCTATTTGTGCATTCTTCTTTATCTTGAAATCTAGCATTGACCTGGGTATCTTTCCCACTAAAGTCTAACAAAAAGGATGATTCTACTTAGTGGTTAATCTGATTGGCTCTGTTGCCCCTAAAAAAGGAAGGCAGAGATCTCTCATACACCAGTGAACAAACATGTTGTGGCCAGCGTCAATATCATAATGGTTCGTCTCCTTTAGTGTTAACAGTTATTTCATTTCTAGAAAAATGCAGTCTATGCAAATTCAGCAAAAAGGTGGCTGGATCCATTTTCATGATGGGAAAACTCAACAAACACCAGGCAAACTGGCGATTAGGTAATGGAGTGGATGTTTCCATCTGCTTTGTATTTAACACAGCAAAATAAAACCACCTGATACCATCTTGTCTTTTTTTTTACTGAATGCACTCATTCATTG
Source organism: Natrix helvetica (assembly GCF_964273705.1). Classification (NCBI taxonomy): domain Eukaryota; kingdom Metazoa; phylum Chordata; class Lepidosauria; order Squamata; family Natricidae; genus Natrix; species Natrix helvetica. The sequence continues at coordinate 169,945,457 of NC_138548.1, read as the reverse complement.
CATAGCTTTTGTTATATATAGATTTGGATAAGTAATCTTTAAAAGACCACATATCAATGCTAACTTCTGGCCCAGAAAGTCAGAATCAGCGTGTCCTTTCACATCTGTATGATCCCCCCAATAGCAAAACTTCAATGTAACAGGTTTCCCTTAAGGTGACTCAGACTCCATCTTTTACCTATTTGTCCACAGCATTTGGTGGGATTTACTTGTGCTGAAAGAATAACCCACAATAATCTATATGTATTCAGAATTTGGAAGACTTTTTAACTGGGCTGGCTGAAAAGTTGCTTTAAATTGAGATGTCGAGTTGGTATACCAAGGTAGACAGGTCAATGATCTGATTTAAGAAAAGGCAACTTCAAGAACTATATGGCATGTAATCTGTGCTATCTTCATAAGTAAAAATTTAAAAAACCATAATATGGGTTATTTTATTTTTGCTTAGTACATTGCTCAAACCAAATAATGTACTTTGTAAATAGTAGTTTATGGCCTAGCATTTAGCTTTAAACCAAACAGCTTTGATGGAGTCAGCAAATGATTAAGTAAACCATGGCTTAGTGAGATACTTTTAACTCAGTTAATAAAATTAAGAATGATTTTGCTTTTCAAATGCCTGAATACCAGGAGTGGGCTGCTACGGGTTCACCCGGGTTCTGGAGAACCTGTAGCTAATGTTATGGCTAGTTTAGAGAACCTCAGCGGCCACACGGAGTCTCAGGGAGAGGGAAAAACAGGCCTCCCAGAAGGCCTCTGGAGGAGGCAGTTTTCGCCCTCCATGAGGCTCGAGGAAAGCCTCCGGAGTCTGGGGAAGATGAAAACTCCCCCCCCCCGCCATGGCGCAGGAAGCCAACTAGGCCACACCCATCATGCCCACGCCCATGCCCACCCAGCAACTGAGCAGAGAAGCCGTTGCTGAAAGTTTTGATGCCCACCCCTGCTGAATAGGTTCTGTATTCAATAGTCCCACGCTTATCTTTTGCAAATAAGTTTGGCAAATAAATTAATAGAGGGGTTTGGCTCCAAGTGGGGGAAAAGACACTGGAGACATCGAGGCTGCTTGGAAAGATGGTTTTAATGGTGGATAGGACCACGTGGCTTGAGTCCTGAACAGAAAAGGTGATCACATGCTTCAATGTTGGTGGAGAAGAAGACAGAAGGGAAGGGGCTTGCTAGGCTTTTTATAATCTGTTCGGCCCCACCTATCTGTTTCCTGTTCCTGTGTAAGAAATGTATTCTGATTGGTTGTCAGACTCACATGGGCCCATGCAGGGGCAACCCTCTAGGCTGAGTTTTGAATCCAGGTTTGGTTGAGTTCAGATGCCATGTGGTCAGTTGAGTAAAGGCATATATTATCATGCCTTCATTCCCATCCCCCTGGAGCTGAAGGGGAGAACTCTTTTATTAAGTAAAGGGACTGGCTCAGGCTTTAATGGCTCATGGACAAAAGGTGGGGGCAGGAAGCTGCAGGGAGAGTTACCTTGTCTTTTTGAAACATGTTTCTTTTCACATCCAGATAAATATTCTGCCTTTTCAATATTTCCTAGGATATTTCATTTTTCTGGGGGAGGGCTGGGTGATAACTTCCTACAACTCTATAAAGAGTAGCTCTTGGGCATGGAAACATTGCACCCTCTTGCCGTAAAGATTAATTAAGATGTTTTTCATTTCAGAAGTTCAAGACTGAAGCTGGGACATTCTCCTTATGATGTATATTCTTTACCATTGAACTATGGTTGTTTTCCAACCACTGGAATTCATAGTTATGACCATGATATTTACTGTGTATATGCATATTTTCTTGGCATGTTTCAGATTAACTTGATCCATAGACCATAGGACAGTGATGGCGAACCTTTTTTGGCTCAGGTGCCAAAAGCACACAGGCGCGCGCAATTGCGTGCACTTGCTTGCCCACCCCATAATTTATTCCCCGTGCCATGCCCCCTGTGCATGCGCATATGACCCTCCCACTGCCCTGTGCATGTGCAGATGGCTTCCTTGGAGCCTGTGGAGGGCAAAAACGGCCTCTCCCGCCTCCTGGGAGGCCCTTTGGAGGCCGGAAATGGTCCATTTTCAGGGAGGCCTCCTAGGCCCAAAATAGAGTGTGGCGGGGCATAGGGGGAGGCCCATTTTGGCTCCTAGCAGGCTTCAGGGACGCCTGCTAGTTCCAAAATAGAGCTTGGAGGGGGGGCTAGCAAGCCTCCCTGCAGCCCCCTGGGAATAAAAGCAGGGGAGGGGGGCTTCAAGACAGAGAGAAAGAAAGAAATCCTCACCATTTGGGGATCCCCAAATGCATGGAGCAGAGGCCTACAAACTTGGCAACTTTAAGACTTGTGAACTTCAAGTTCCAGAATTCAGTTCTGCTGCCTGGAGAATTCTAGGAGTTGAAGTCCACAAGTCTTAAAGTTGCCAAGTTTGCAGATCTCTGGCATGGAGTTGAGAGCTTATTGAAAATATGGCTAGCTATCCTTGCTCAGGCTAAGCTAAGGGAGGGAGGGAGAGAAAAAGGAGAAGAAGGAAGGACCAAAACCTGGCACTAGAGGTTTGCTTCAGAGGATGCTTTGAAACAGCACAGCAATCCAGGGTTGGAAGGGACCTCAGAGGTCATCTACTCCAACCCCCTGCTGCAGCAGGAGACATTATATCCATGGGAATCCGCTGCTTCCCAAAGCCCTCCACCTCCAAAGCCATGTAACACCGTGCTGGGCTAGTGCAGCGGGTGGGGGGAAGCCTTCCTAGCTGCTTCCTAAAGCCCTCCACCTCCAAAGCCTTTAACACCGTGAGTGGGCTAGTGCAGGGGGTGGGAGTGGAGGGTGGGGGGGGAAGGCTTCCTAGCTGCTTCCCAAAGCCCTCACCTTCGAAGCCATTTCATACCCTGCTGGTCCAAATGAGATGGGCTAGAAAGGGTCGGGGGGGGGGGAAGCTTTTCAAGGAGCACAAGGGGGGCTGCAATCTGGTTTCAAATCTTACTTTCACAAGTAAGATTTTGTCCAGAACCAATCCCAACATGAAGGTCTTTTCTTTGCTCCTTATACTCCTTCTCTTTGCATTTTTCCCGTGTAAGAAATTATTTATTTATTTATTTATTTAATTAAACTTATTAGTCGCCCCCTCTCCCCACAGGGACTCGGGGCGACGTACACAAGCAACAGTCAACACAGTGTCATACAGAGGAGGTAAAAAATAAATAAATAATTACAATACTGAAAAAGGTTAAAACCTCAATAACATTAATAGTTTAAAAACTAAAATTAACAATTAAAAATGACCTAGGGGTGGATAAGTTGTCGAGTTATGCCAGGCCGGCTAGCCGAAACAGGTGGGTCTTCAGTTTACTGCGGAAGGAGCGGAGATCGGTTGTTGTTCTAATGTCTGGGGGGAGGTCGTTCCAAAGGGTAGGGCCCACCACAGAGAAGGACCTACTCCTGGGCACTGCCCTCTGACAATCTCTAGAGGACGGCACCCGGAGGAGACCCTCTCTGTGTGAGCAAATGGGCCGCAGGGATGTATGGGGCAGGACACGATCCCGCAGGTAACTAGGCCCTATGCCATGGAGCGCTTTGAAGATGGTAACTAACACCTTGAAGCGCACCCGGTAGGCCACAGGAAGCCAGTGCAGCTCGCGCAGGAGCGGTGTTATATGGGAGAACCTCGATCTCCCCATAATTACCCGCGCGGCTGCATTCTGGACCAACTGCAGCCTCCGGGTGCACCTCAAGGGGAGCCCCATGTAGAGAGCATTACAGTAGTCCAGGCGAGACGTCACCAGCGCGTGAGTGACTGTGTGCAAGGCCTCCCGGTCCAAAAGGGGTCGCAATTGGCGCACCAGGCGAACCTGGTGGAACGTCCCCCTCGCCACGGCTGCCACATGATCTTCCATAGCCAGCCGGGCATCAAGGAGGACGCCCAAATTGCGTGCCCGTTCCACCGGGGCTAATTGTTCATCCCCGATGGCCAGCGATGGAATGTGCTGGTTGTACCGGGGTGCTGGAAGCCACAGCCACTCTGTCTTGGAGGGGTTGAGCCTGAGCCTGTTGTCACCCATCCAGACCCGCACGGCTTCCAGACAACGGGACATCACTTCAACAGCCTCGTTGGGGTGGTTTGGGATTGAAATATACAGCTGAGTGTCATCAGCGTACAGATGATATCTCACCCCAAAACCATGGATGATCTCGCCCAGCGGTTTCATATATGTGTTGAACAGGAGAGGCGAGAGGATCGACCCCTGTGGGACCCCACAAGTAAGGGGCCTCGGGGTCGACCTCTGCTCCCCTGTCAACACACATTGCGTCCGGCCAGAGAGGTAGGAGCGGAACCACTGCAATACGGTGCCCCCGATCCCCAACCCCTCCAGACGGCGCAGTAGGATACCATGGTCGATGGTATCGAAAGCCGCCGAGAGGTCTAATAGGACAAGGATGGAGGAACAACCCCCATCCTTTGCCCTCCAGAGATCATCCACCAACGCGACCAAGGCCGTCTCCGTGCTGTGACCGGGCCGGAAGCCGGACTGGCGCGGGTCTAGATAATCATCTTCCTCCAGGTGATGCGGGAACTGCTGAGCCACCACACTCTCAACAACCTTCGCTAAAAAAAGAAGGTTGGAGACAGGACGATAATTTGCTAGCTCCATTGGGTCCAGAGAAGGCTTCTTGAGCAGGGGTCTCACCACCGCCTCTTTCAAGGCGGTTGGTAAAAGGCCCTCACCCAACGAAGCGTTCACCAGTCCCAGTAGCCAGCCTCGTGAACCCTCCCAGGAAGCCAGTACCAACCAGGAGGGACACGGGTCCAATAAACATGTGGTGGCTCGCAGTCGCCCGCGCAACCTGTCCAAATCTTCGGTGACAACAGGGTCAAACTCCTCCCAGCGTGGAATCTCAAGACTAGCCTCGGACGCCCCCTCTGGAGTACTGGAGTGGGTCCACCCCCTCCGGATCTGATCAATTTTATCCTGCAGGTATTCCCCAAACTCCTCTGCCCTGCCCTGCAATGGGGGGTCCCGCTGTCCCTGCGATAGCAGGGAGCGGGTCACCCGAAACAGGGCGGCAGGGCGGTTCTCTGCGGATGCTATAAGGGTGGCACAATATTGACGTTTGGCCACCCTTATTGCCACAAGGTAGGTCCTTAAGTAGGTTCTTACCTGTGTTCGATCGGATTCGGAGCGGGAGGATCTCCACTTGTTCTCTAGGCGTCTCCTGTGGCGTTTCATCGCCCTTAGCTCCCCGTTAAACCAGGGGGCCCGGGTCGATCGTTGCCATCGGAGAGGCCGCAAAGGCGCAACCCGGTCCAAGGCCCCAGCGGCCGCACTGTTCCACGCGGCCACGAGGTCCTCCGCCCGGGAGCGGGACAGGTCTGCAGGAGGTGGCCCAAGCTCCGCCTGGAACCTATCTGGTTCCATCAGACGCCTGGGGCGGAACCATCTGGGACCGTCTGGTTCCACCTCCCCGCGGCGGGGAGTAGCGCCAGGGAGGTCCAGTTGGAGAAGTGAGTGATCTGACCATGACAGGGGCGTGATGACTAAATTCCCTCTTCCCAGATCACTCATCCACTGGTCGGAGACAAACACAAGATCCAGTATGTGGCCTCTTTCGTGTGTGGGGTCCCGAACTACTTGAGTCAGATCCATGGCTGTCATGGAAGCCATGAATTCCCGGGCTGCCTCGGATGCCTCTCCCGTCGACGGCAGATTGAAATCCCCCATCACTAATAACTTGGGGGTCTCAACCGCTATCTCCGCGATCAGCTCGAGGAGTCCGGGCAGGGCCGTTGATGTATGGCGGGGAGCCAGGTATACTATCAACAGACCCAACTGACTCCCTGGGCCCCATTTCACGCCCAGAGACTCACAACCAGATGTCTGCGACACAGTGAATTCTCTTGGAGCCAAATTTTCCCGGATGATTATCGCTACCCCACCGCCCCTACCCTGGGCCCGTGGCTGATGGAATACCCGGTAACCTGGAGGGCACATTTCCCAGAGGGGCAACCCCCCCTCCGGGCCCAACCAGGTTTCCGTTATTCCTGCGAGATCCGGCTCCCCCTCTGAGATCAAGTCCCTGATGAGGGGGGCCTTGTTAACCACGGACCTCGCGTTACATAACATCAGCCTAAGGCCCAGGCTCTGCCGATCCTGTCCACCTAGACTGCGGGGGTTGGTACAAGCGACCGGGCGTGTCCAACAGCCCCGGTCTCCCAACCGACCATGCGTTCTTCTGGTGTCCTCGCGCCCGCCCCTCTCTACGGCCGTCGCTATCGGAATCCCCCCTATAGGAATGCTGTATCCTCTCGCCTCCCCCACTCTGCTCCCCTCCGTCCTGATCCCACCTGTTGGCCTGGCTGTATCCATACCCCCAGGTTGAATAACCCTCCCCCCCTCCCTGGAGCCCCTTAAAAATTTTAAAAAACATTTTGCTAAAAAAAACCCTAATCTCCCGCTTCCTCCACCTCTCTGGGTTAATAAACCCTTCATCGAGGTGGGCCCTTACCAGGGCAGGGGGGCATATCTGCGAGAGGGGGGACCCTCGCAGTCGTAGAATGTCAGCCCTAAAATAAATTATGATGTTGGTCAGTCCGTGAGTATGGCTATGGCAGGGTTTTCTTTGCAATAGGTCCAAGATGTAAATAAATGTAAAAAGGCCAAGATGTAAATAGATGTAAAAGGTAACTAAAAGGAGAGAGGAAGCCTACATCACCAAACCACAATAGTCTAACAGTCCATCATCGAGGCCCAGAGGTAGTTCTTAAGGTGCTTCTTAAGTTCTTAAAGTATGTAGAAACCACAAATCGCAAATCCATGGGGGTGGGGGGCGGGGTGGGGGAAATGGGCGAAATGCCAAGGCCAGTTTCCTGGCCTGTTGATCTTCTGGGGGTCGCCCAAACCTCCGGCGACCCCCCTGGCTTGCTTTTTCGATCCCCGCAGCTCCTCTCCGCCCCTCCCGCATTTCTGATGATGTAAAAATAGCTCACAACTCACCTTACTAGACAGCTAATATCATGTCTAAAAGCAAGATCCTCTTCTCCATCTTGTCTGGAGTGCCATTTAGTCCAGAGCCTGACCTCTGGAATTAATAATGTAAAAATGCAATAACAAGGAGTACAAGGAGCAAATAAAAGAACTTTATGTTGGACCAAATCTTACTCTGGGACAGAAACCAATTCTCAGCCCCTTTGTGGCTCCTTGAAAAGCACCCCCCCCCCTCCAACACTTGAGGAGCCAGGGGAGGACTGCAGGTGTCCTTATTGATCCAAGAGGGTATGGGAGTGGGTGTGAATTTCCCCAGACAAACCATCCCACAGCCCTCTTCATCCCCTCTTCTGTGAAATTTCGTTCTCCCACTCGCTGGTGGTCAGCAAATTCAAAAGAACCCCCAGCTGAGAATTACTGCTGTAGATTGGTTGATTCAGGGAATTTCTTTAGTGTTAACTAATAGTGTTAGCTGCTGTATTTTTCGGACTATACGACGTATTTCCCCCTTCCCCCAGCTCTGCTGAAATGTGCAGAATGCTTCTCAGGGGTGGGGGAAGGCAAAAACACCCCCATTTGGGTCAAAAATGGCCCATTTTCCACCCGTTTTCCACCAAAATGGGGTGATTTTACCTTCCCCCAGCCCTGTTGAAGTCTGCAGAGTGCTTCTCGGGGGTCGGGGAAGACAAAAAAACCCCGTTTTGGTGAAAAACGGTGAGTTTTTCACCAAAATGGGGGCATTTTTTCCTTCCCCCAGCCTTGCTGAAACAAATGGGATGTGTGGGCAGGGCTTCGGGAGGCAAAAATGGCTGTATTCGGTGTATAAGACGCACCGACATTTCCACGCGATTTACATATTTGGCACACTTTGAGGACGCATGGTTATGATGGGACAGGAGAGATATTCAGGATGAGTAGAGCAAAGTATGCTGTCATTACACTGGGGAGAATAGCAAAATAGAGCCCCGTAATTTCCACCACCTTTTGTCTCTGTTTAGATTTTGAGCCTTTTTTCAATCCCAATTATTTCCAGAGCTACTGAATTGAGAAGACAAGTTAGAGGGTATTAAAGGTATCTCTTTCTGGAGTGGATTGGCAGAGAGCCTTCTCTGACTGACTTAAAGAATGAAGAATGCTATGAAGTCTCACATGATTATCCCTTTCCTATCTTTCTTTCAACTTAAAACCCAAACAAAGGAAGTTCTCCTGTGCACTGCTGCCATTTTTACCTCTGACCAGGGAGACTAAGCTGCTGATGTTACAGTAGTTATTTTGACCTGCCACCTACTCATTGTGGCTTTGGCAGCTCCAGTACTCACCAAACCCTCAACATTTCCAGTACATTGTAATTGTTGAATTAGACCAAGGAGCTCTTCCTCTGTCTTATAAGGAGGCAGGTGTGTAAGATATATGCAGTTAGAAGGAAACTGGAATAAAAGTGAGAAGACTATAGATAAAATTCTGACTGCAGAAATACTCTGGGTTGCTTCCAAATTAAAAACAGAGAGAAAAAATATCATAACAAAAAAGCAACACTTACCTAGACAGATCAAATCAGAAAGACAATTCATCCCATTCTCCACTTTAAAGGCTCAGCCACACACTGAGCCAAGGTCTGGGGCAGAAGCCAGGCTAAGAGGCTCGCTTACAGATCTGTAAGGACATAATAATTTCTGGAGCAATGCTGTTTCAGAGGGCAGGCTCACAACAGAGAAGCATCTAGGTATGTAGTGCTAAATTTCTCCTCCCCGCCATAACCTTTACTTGGGACAACTATGTGGATGTGTAATTATGAAGGGGACCAAACTGT